>NC_072442.2:35665000-35965000 GCF_028878055.3 Symphalangus syndactylus | reverse complement strand
TTATGGCTTTGGCTTTGTACCTTGTGTGATGTCAACATATCTCAGGTGTGTGTTTGCGTCTGTGCATGTGTCTGCAGATGACAGGTTTGCCTCAAGTGGGAGTCCATGTGTGTGTGATGATGGGGAGATGTCATTGTGTGTCTTGATGCATGGGAGAGAGAGGTAGCTTCACAAGCGTGTGCATGCATTCACGCTGTCTCCCGTCTGTGCCAAGATGTGTCACTCTCACACACCTCCATTCATTCTGCCACCTCCAGCTCTCCGTCTCCAAAGCCTTGGAGTTGGGCACCTAGAAGAGGAGGGTGGCGGCAGTGAAAAGGCTCTGAGTCAGGGCATGAGCTTTCCTTGAGAATTAAACACAGACCCCTCCCCCATCACCAGGCCTGGATCACAGTGCTAGGTCCCTCCCCGCTGAGGGAGCAGTGGTGTCCCCCTGACTGAGGCCCCACCCTCACCCCAAGCTGAAAGGGACAGACAGGAGAGTGAGGGGCCAGGAGTGCCTAGGCGTGGAGGCAGGGGGGTTACACACATGTGCAAGCATGTCTGCATGTGAGCTCCAGATCAAAGACCAGCCCTGAGGTGACCCGGCGGCGGTGCAGAGGGAGCTGTCTGATTCTGAGCACCAAGCCGCCAAGCAGTGGAGTCAGGGAAGCTGCTTCTGGGAGCCTCCCCCAAAGACCTGCCCAGATTGGGGACAGCCATGGTTTCAGGAACACCTGCCACCAGGGGCCAGGCCCAGCCCAGTACCTTAGCGGTGGTTTCCTGGGGGCCCCGTCTCCCTCAGAGCTCAGAAGTGCCTCCCCACTGGACACCTTCCCCAACTCTCAGACCCTCCCCACAAGAGCTGCCACCAGCCTCCAGTTCAAAGAGCTCAGTGGTTATTTTCGTCTTTTTTATTAACATTATATATAAAGATGAGTCCAGTAAGAAAGCAGAAATGAGAAGGCTGGAAGGGGGTGGGAGATGGCTTTGCTTCTTCCCCATCCGGGTGGGACTCTTGGAGACCTACCACGTCTCTTTTGGCCCCTGCACCTCCCACAAAACCCAAATCCAGCCGGAGCCCACATCTCTCAGCTTGAAACACACAGGGAGATCCGTCCAGGAGGAACATGGCCACATAAATAGGAAACCGCAGCAGGGAGGAGGCTGCTTCTCTCTGTTGCTCTTAAAAAAAAAAAAAAAAACTTACTATATATTTATATATATAGCTACAGTCTTCTACCTCTCCTTTTTTTTTTTTTTCCGATGTTTTACTGCATCATAGGTGGAGGAAAGTTAGCTTTGGTGGGATGTCTGGGTCAGGGAGGGGCAGTGCCACCAGCCCTCCAGGCAGTTACCCCTTACTCCAAAAGGCACAAGTTCTAATTCTTCCCTCCTTTCCCATGCACCTCACCCGACATTCTCCAGCTCGGAGCAATCTGTTTCCAAGGCCACCGGAAAGGAGGTGTTTGGGGGTTTGTCTTGCCTGGTATGTCTCTTTGGAGATTTGGGGTTTGGCACCAAAACTGCCAACTTACCGGAGGAGTAGAGAAGGTGAGGTGGGGGCAGGGACAGAACAGAGGCACCCTTGCAAGGGGAGACTTGGCCCTATCTGTGAACAATGCCCTTTGTTTTCCTATTTTTCAACAGCTTTTAAAACCAAAGTTGTGCAAAGTCCTGGACATGGAAGAAATAAATCCATAGGAAAAACGTCTGAGACCCATCCCTCCTCTTGGAACGGAGGAGAGGGGAGAGAGATGGCTCCTTTAGTTGTTTCCTCTAAAGCCACAAACATTAAAAGATTCCCTCACTTAGGGGGTTTTCTTTGGTTTCACCCTCAAATCTTAAATGAGGGCTAGAAGTGCAGGGCGGTGACCAGTTCAGGTCCCCACCCAGAGTCCTCGTCATGATGTCCGCTGTCTTATCGGCCGAGGGGCCGCTCGAGCAAGGGGAGACCACCAGTGGCTCAGGAGGAACTAGGCCTGGCAAGTTTTAAGATCCACAGTGCCAGGTGCCCCAGCACAGGCAGGACCCGCAAACCCTCCACACTCTCCCCCATCCCGAGGTCTCCAGTCTGGGAACAGGCACTGAGTTTAAGAAGCTGGAAGATGATGAGCCATTTAAAGCCAATCCAGGCTCCTGGAGCAGGTAGGAGAATGGCTGTCCCCACTGGGGTGGAATGTCCCCACATCTGGAGGGGCACCCCAGTGTCTAGGCAGAGGGAGGGAGGTTCAAGGGGCATCCTTGGTCCATGCAAATGTCATCTGGAAGCGCTTGGGTCCCTGGAGGAAGGGGCAAGGGAGGGGGAAAGGGAGTTCCTTTTCCCTGTGCTCCTCGATGATTCCTGAGTGGCTAGGACGGAGGCGCCTTCTGCCTGGTCCTGGGGTCCTTTGTCAAGGGTACAGGCCAGGTGGGTGCTCAGTACACAGCCCCAGGGTTGGGCGGGGGCCCGGGAGAGGCATGGTGCAGGGTGGCTGGCTGAGGCGGCTGCTGCTGTAAGTGGGGTCCACTCAGGTTCTGTGCGTGGTACCAGGAGTTGGTGGGGTCGTCCAGGTAGCTGGGGGAGGCACTGTATGGGAGCGGCGGGGGCAGCTGACTGCGGGCAGGGGCCGGAGTGGAGTGGGAGGAGGTGTCCCAGAGAGCGGGTGACGGTGGTGAGTTGCAGGCCATGGAATCACTGTTATTGGGGCTGTGCTCCAGCGGCACCTCCCCGTTCTTGTAGAGTTTCTTGAACTTGGAACGGCGGTTCTGGAACCAGATTTTCACCTGGGCCAGAGAAGAAAGGGGTAGCTAGTTAGCCTCTCAGAATGCTAAAACAAAAAACCCTGGGAAGAACCCAGCCAAGAAAAAGCAAGGCCAGAACCCAATTTCACATAAGAATCAGGCAAAAAACAGGCCTCCTGACTCCGGGGACACCAGTTTCTTGGATCTGGGGTAGAATTGTGGCTAGGAACATTCAGCTGCCTGGGTCCAAATTCTGCTTCGTCACTTACTAAGCATGACCTTGGGCAAGTTATTTAACCTCTCTGGTTCTTGCCTTCCTCTTGCCTGCAAAATGAGGATGAGAACAGCACTATTATCTGCCTTATAGGGTCATTCTGAGGCTCAAATAAGGTACGACATATAAAAAACTTAAAGCAGCCTGGTATGTAGTACGCACTCAATAAAAGGCCGTTGAGGTGGGAGATGGACGGTTGGTAGCATTTCATTCACATTAGACACCCATAAGCAGAGGTGCACAGATACACAGAGACAAATACACCCACGTACACATCTCCATACCCAGCCACGTTCCCACTCACAGCCTCACACACAGACACCAGACAATAAAAATACACGCAGACACAGATACACCCAGATAAACACCCCACAACATGAGCACCCACATTCACACACTCAGGCGTGGAGAAGTTCTCCTGGGCTCGGGCTGGATGATGGGGGTGACCTGGGGACTCAGGAGCAGGTGAGCCATGATTCCCCAAATTTCCCCTGGGGTATCTCCCCCTCCCCCTGCCACTCCCCACCCCATGACTGGTACAAACAATGAATCAGCTCCTCACCAGGTGACCCAGATTCCCGGCGGATGGGGCCCCACGCAACCACAGCCACAGCCGCAACCTAGGCCCGCCTGTCAACACCTGGAGGGAGCCAGGCATCCACTGCCCCTCCCCTGAGCAGTGACAGGCTGCTGGGGGCTTTAGGGACTGGATGAGGGTGGAGGTGGGGCACTCACTTTTGAGTCCTCATCTCCTTCAGGTAGGGAATTTGGCCTCTCTGAGTGTTCAGGTGCTGAGCAGGAATGTGGTATTTTGATGCAAGCACACATTTCTGAACATGCATTCAGAACGCACATGCATTCAGGGCGCACAGTCACACACACGTGCCCCCATCGTTATGAACAATGACCCTGGCAGGATCACACTCCTTATATGAGCATCCTCCGGTGCATGCAGACCCATACAGCACGTGTGCAAACACACTCGCCTATACATGCACACCGACAGTCTGCACACATGCCTAGCCTGGAGGGAAAACACGATGTGGACTCCTACTAAGTGACCAGCACTGCTGGGGGACTTGGGAGCTGGGGATTCTGGAGTAGGGGAAGGAGGGCACCTCTCCCTGGGACAGACATACACAGTTGCACGGGTTCACAAATATGCTCACTTGTACACGTGCTAACGCAGAACCTTCCGACCGAAGTTGAACCTCGCACGCCCCCATCCCAAAGGCAAGAGTTCCAGGAGCCCGCAGGGCCCTTCAATGGCCAGCCAGGCTCGGCAGCGCCGGGGGAACTACGGGGTCCCGCGCGCCCCCACGGCCCTGGACAGCCAAACACCAACCTGTGTCTGCGTGAGGCCCAGCTGCGCGGCCAGCTCGGCGCGCTCGGGCAGCGCCAGGTACTGGGCCTTCTGGAAGCGGCGCTGCAGGGCGGCCAGCTGGTAGCTGGAGTAGATGGTACGCGGCTTTCGGACCTTCTTGGGCTTCCCATTCACCATGCGCACCTCTGCTTCCGGCTCCTCCTTCACCGACACTGCGGGGAACGCACCGGGCGGAAGAGGGGGCGGCTCAGCCTCGGCCTGCGACTCCTGCGACCCTCCAGGGCCCCGCCGGACGCTCCTCCCTTCAGCCCACCGACTAGCCGCGGGATTCCCGGCCGCGCGCTCAGCCGCCCGCGGCCCAGGAGGGAGCCGCGGCCCCAGAGCCGGAACCGGCCGCGGCCCACAACGCGGCACTCCCAGTTCCGCGCCCGGCCGCCGGAGCACTGTCCCCGGCGCCAGCCGCCGCCTGCGCGAGGACCGCCTCGGCTTCGCTCACGACGCCTTCCCGGCTCGCCTCCCAGCCTCGGGGCTCCTCGCCGCCCGGCTGCTGGCCGCCCCCTTCCCAGTCCCATCTCGCCGTCGGTTGTTTCTCTCGCTCCTTCCCGTCCAGCCCCCGCCCTTTAAAAAAGTTTCATTTTAGAATCGCTTTAGATTTTCAGAAAAGTTGCAAGGATAGCGCAGACTTTCTTTCTTTCCCTGTCCCCCTTCTTCCCCCCTTCCTTCTCTCCTTCCTTTCCTGTTTCTTCTGCCCTTTCTCTCACTGTCTTTCCATACTTCCCTCTTGCTGACTTCACTTTTCCCTTTTTCAGCTTCGCTGCCTCTCAGTGGCTGCTTCCCTCTGCTTTCCTGCAACTTCCGTGGGTCCTTCTCATTGTCCCCTCACGACTCCTAGTCTCCTCATCCCTTATCCAAAGGAGGGCCCCTAGAGTTTCCAGCCCCTGCCGCCTACCCCCAAGCCCTCTGCGACTTGATCGAGGATCGCCTGCTGAAATGCCCACGAAATCACCTCGATTCGGAGGTTTCCTGACAACCCACAGCCTTCCCCTTCCTCCATCAGCTCACCCCGATCCTCATCCCGGACCGCGGCGCACCGCGCACATCGCGCCCCAAATGCTTGCACACCCGGGGTTGGAAGGTTGCCTGGTCCCTCTGAGGGTCATCTAGGCCAACTTCTCTAACTCCAGGCAGTAGTTTTCTTAGAAGTTTTCCTAGATTTTGGCTTCCAGTCCATGCCATTTCCTCCCTCGGGAACCTTCCAGTGTCTCCCACTGTCCTCGCGACCCCGTGGCCCTCACCTGAGTCCTGGGCTGGCAGCGGCTGCTCCCTGTACGCCCCGTATTGCCGGTAGGAGGCTCCGTAGGTATATTCCGACTTGGGCGAGTAAGCGCCCGTGCCTGCAAGCCCATTGAGATTGAATTGGTGGTGGTAGGTGTAGGGGTTCACCGTCTGGCCATAGGGCTGGCCCGAGTAGTAATCGTGCTGGGGAGTGCTGTAGTAGCCCAGGTCAGTGACAGAAGACTCGGGCAGGGTAGGCGAGTCCTTGGAGCCCGCATGGCAGCTAAGGGAGCTGGAGATGTCGGTGAGGATGCTGCTGAGCTTGCGATCGAAGGAGCCACTCATCCTGGCGGGCGCTGCACCTCCCCAGGGCTGGCCTCCGCGGAGGACAGGAACGGACCGGAGTGCAAGAGAGGCGGGGTGTGTGTCCAGAAGGCGAGGGGAGGACCCGGCCGCGTCTGGGGGAGGGGGAGGCCGAGAGGCGCTTACACCATTGCCTGCCGTCAGGCGGTCGCTGCGCGCCTCTCCTCGCGTCCCAAGCCACAGTCAAATGCTGCCAGCTCCGCCCGGCCAGCCGGTTATAGACTCAATAGTGGAGTCGCAGAGGGAGGCTCCTACGCGCTGATTGGCTGCAAGTCTTGCCTTCCAGGCAAAACACGCTCTTGCTCTCTGGCTCCTGTGCTCTCCTCTCTCTCTCTCTCTCTCCCTTTTCCTTCTCTCCTCCCTCCTCTCTCTTCTCTTTCTCCCAGTCTTTGTTGTTACTCAAAACACACACACTCACACACACACACCCTCCTTACTACTCTTGTAGCTCCAGCCCAGATAAGTTCTCTGAAGGAGGGGCGTGGAGGTGGAGGGGAAGGATTGCTCTATAGAGCCCCCAGGATCTGTCAGTCTGTTTCTCTGGCTGGGGGATGAGAGATGGGCTTAGGTGAGGTAGGGAAGGAGGGGAATTTGCCCATTGGGTGTTTGTGGAAAGAGATGGTCTAAAGTGGGCTGTGGTTGTGTGTGTGTGCACACGTGTGCACGCACTGTGCAAATGACAGGCACACAAATGTACCCAAAGTGGTGAGGACTCACGGCCTCTGAAAGTGGTTTCTCTTAAAATCAGAAGAAAAGGAAAACACCTTTTAGGTGAAAGAGAATGTTTGAATATACGGTATTAATATATTATCTCAATAGCAATGCAGTCATTGCTATTATATTCTTGTATTACATAATTACAGAAATGTAATTTTAAAAATTTTCTTTTTATGAAGGAAGGTGCCCACCAGGCAAAAGTGTCTTGAGCCGATGAAAGACATAATTTAACCCTAGGAGGATCCTATTGGAGAAGGGGAAGCAGGCCTGTGTGGATTTAGAGGTTGATGGGGATGTACAGCCTGTCCGGTGATACCAGAACTATCTCCAAAGCTATGTGTGTGCAGTTTCACAGATGGCCCGGTCTTGCTGAAGGTAGCAAGGGACCTGGGGTCCCCACGAGGTTGGGTGGACACCCAGACTGGCTCTGTGGACCAGGCTGGCTCTGGTTGGATGGACACAGGCTGGCTCTGTGACTGTGTGCTTCAATAAGTCTGAGGGCAGATTCTGTGTATCATGGGACAGCATTGGGGACTGGGGACACTTTTGGGATCGGGTGCATGGGACGAGTGTATTTGGGGTGTGTGATGTGAGGATTTCATGTGTTCCACGGTATCCACAGATGTACATGCATGCAGGAGTGTGTGTGTGGGGGGCGGTGCAGGCAGCGTAAGTGGAGGGCCATCCGCGTGTGAATGTGTGGTTGTAGGCAGATGTGTCTAGACCTCTCAGTACCTTCCTCATCCCCAGTAACTGGGAGCTGTACTGCTCCACTGAACTCTTCCTGCACCAGAAAAGCCCTGAAGAATGGCTCCCCTCTGTGGGGACCCCCAGCTTTTAGTCCTGTCTAGCCCACAAAACTGGGCCCCCGAGGTCATGCTGGCTGTTCCCAACGTCTAGCTCATCCCTCCCTCCCACACCCCATTTTGCTCTTCGTCGTTCTCTGGGAGAGAGAATCCAAATCTCAGTTCCCAGCCTGCCCGTCTCGCTCCCCCGACCCCACGTCCCCTCGCCCTGCCTCGCCGGGCGAACGCAGTGCTAGCGCGCCACCTCGTGGTTCCTGCGAGCTCTGCAGCTCCCCGAGCCCGGCGCCCGGCCAAGTCCCGGGGAGGGGTTTCCTCCGAAGACCCTGCCTGGCAGAGCAGTGTACAGGGGGCTTATGCCCATTTCCAAAGTCAGACTCGCGCAGCAGGCTTCCGGCAGTCCAAAGGGCTTTGAGAGCTGCAGTTGGCAGAAACAGAGGGCACGGTCCGCGGACTGAGGGGCAGGGGTGAGTGCCCGCTTGGTCTGGGCCACTCCCGGAGGCCGCCGCGTGGGAAAGGTGGGGGCGGGGGCGGGGGCGGGCGAGGGGAGCGCTATCTGTCTGCCTATCTCCGCGTCCCCCCAGCGCCCAGCGCCCGCCGCTCCGAGCCCGTGGCGGGGCGAGTTGCCACCCGCTCCGGGTGCCCTCTGTTCTGCTGCCAAGAGGGCGCCCAGAGAGCCTGCGGCGTTGGGGGCAGGAAGGGCACTGGGCGGGCCGGCTCCCTCCCAGGATGGGAGCGGGGGAGGCGTTCAGGGCCTGCTTTGGAGCTCCCCCGCCCCGCCCCGCAGACTGTGCCCTCTGTTTTCGCTAACTGCAGCCCCCTCAGAGAACAAAGAGCGTGGGGCGAGCCCTTCTCAGGGGTTCATCCATTCATTCATTCATCAGCCGAGATCAAGAAGTGGCAGGCGACTCAGAGCTGGTAGTCTACCTCCCTCCCTCCCCAGGCCCTCACAGAAGCCTCGCTCTTCTTTCCTCACTCCTACCCCAAGCCCTGGCTCCTGAGTAAAGAGAATGAGCCCTAGGCTGAATTCTGGAATCCTGGAATCTTGAAAGGGCAGTGGTGGTGGATTATACTAGGATAATTTCTAAGCTCCACTCTGCTCTGAAATTCTAAGAGCTCTCGAAATGGTTCATAGTTCATAGAAACTGCAACAGTAGGAACTTAAATAAGCAATTAAACCACTGTTTGCTAATGTGAGGTTAACACATGTTCCCCTACCCCCATTGCATGACATGCTCCAAGATGCCGGAGTGGGTCCGTCCACTTCACCACTACCTTCCGATACCCAGGACCCATTGTTGAATGAATAAATGAAGCTTCCTAATGCTGAAGAGGGGCTGAATCATCTTGGCACTGCTCCCGTGGACCCCTGGCTGAGGCTCAGGCATGCTGGGCAGAGTCAGGACAGCGGGAAGCATGGAGCAGGCACTGGGCCGCAGGGTAGGGGAAGGCCCCAAGGGTCTCGTCAGGCCGGCAGGACCGGAGCCACCAACTGCTGGGTGGGCACCTGTTAGCTTAGGATGGCGAGGTAGCCGGAGGATGCAGTGGGACCACAGCCACCCACCCCACCTTGCCCGGGCCAACAAGACGAGCCGGTGTCAGCCTGGCCGAGTCCTGCCTCTGGTGGAGGGGTGACGTGGGGCAGCCTGTGTCAGGGGCCTCTGGGAGTCTGGTAGGAGGGAGAAAGGGCAGTGCCGGCCAATGCCAAGGTCACAGTCCATTGCCCACACTGTCTCTAGCACTGAGAAAAGGTACCCTGTTGAAGCAAGCTATTCCCTGGAACCCAGGCATCATGCCACTTGGGCACTGGCACAGCAGTGGGGCTCAGAGAGAGGCCTCAGGGAGGAACTCAGGGAGGACCTAGCCCTGGTGGGCTGACCCTGCTTTCTCCATTGCCTTGGGGAGTGGCGCCATCTAGTGGTGATTGTAAGAAAGAGTCTGCTTAGCTCCACTGGGAAGACCCGGAAGTGGGTCACCTGCAGGGGCAGGGCCATCGTGCCCAGAAGGAATTTACTTACTTGAGGAGCCCTGTTGGCACTAAATATTCACTTTTCATCATCACCTTGTGTTATTCTTTGGCTGCCACCTCTCCCTCCTCCCAGCCACCTTTGAACAGCCCTAGTGGCTCTTTCCTTTGGTTTTCTCATTTGTAAATAAAAAACTGGTTTCTTAGATGACCTCTGAGGTCCGTCCAAGCTCGGATGCTCCGTGATTGTAAATTCCAGGACCCTTGTCTCTCAAGGGTGAACTCCTCGACCTTCTCACTAACTCCCTTGCAGATACACCCCAAGCTTCCAGCATTTTGCAGCCTGGACTTACTTCCAGAGTCCTTCATTCATTCAACAGATCTTTGCTGAGTCTGTGCTGTGTATCTGATCCCATGCTAGGTGCTGGGGATGTAGTGATGAACAAGACAGACCAGGCCCCTCTCGGTGGAGTCCACGTTCCAGCAGGGGGTGCGGACACTTAACGACAGCTTCGCCATCATGTGATGTGTGCTGTGATGGGGCAGCACTTGCGGCCGTGCCAGCCTAAGGGGGCCTGAACCCTTCAGGGGGCAGGAGGATATCTGAAATGAGAAGTGAAGGATGTGTGGGACTTGGCTAGGAAAAACACGGATGAGGGAAAGGAGAGGGTTCCCGGTCCCTGGAAAGTGCCACCTCCCCCTCCTCCACCCACCCTTGTCCAGCCAGGGGCGCTTTCCCTTGGGTTTTCTCATATGTAAATCAAAAATTGGATTCTTAAATGGCCTCTGCAGGCCATCCAAACTCTGATGCTCCGTGATTGTAAATTCTAGGACTCTTGTCTCTCAAGGGTGAAGCATAGTATTTGTAGGGGTGGTTGGGGGGGTACTAAAGGTGAAGCAGGGACCCAGGACTCAGGGCACTTGGAAGCCTGAAGCAGGAGAATGGGCTTTACTTAGCAGCTGCAGGGAACCGCTGAAAGATTTTAACCAGGGGAGGATCATGATTGGGTTTTCATTCTAGAAGGATCCCTCTGGCAGCTGTGTGGAGACGAATCAGAAGTGATAAGACTGGGGGCGAGGGGCCCAGATATGAGGCTACTGCAGAAGCTCAAGCAAAGGGAATCGAGTCTGGGTTAAGGAAGAGGCAGTGCTGGCCAATGCCAGAGAGAAGAGAAGTGGGTGGAAGTGGAGAGCAGTGGGTGGATTTGAGAGCCATTAAGGAGGTCAGAGGGACAGGGCTGGGGAATGGACTGGATATGAATGGCAGGGAGAAGGGAAGTGGGGGAATGACCCCTGAGCTTCTGATTTGGGCAACTGGGTGGGAAGTTGGGGCCGTTCTCGAAATAAAGAGAACACCAGCAAGAGGAGATGTTTGATGAGAAAAAGAATGTGTCATTTCCCCCCCGCCCCACACACACACTGGAATCTAACATACCTGCAGAAAAGTGCACAAGTCCTAATTAAAGGCTTTACATCAATCAAACATAGCTGTGCAACCAGCACCCAGGCTGAGTAGCAGGTTAGGAAACAATATCCAACCCTCAGAAGCCCCCTCACCCTCCCTTCCAGTTCCTACTCCCTGAGAGTAAACACTGTCTCCGCTCCTAGCATTGCAGATCAAGTTTGCATGTTTTTTACCTTTATATAAACGGAAGTGTATAGTATATACAATCAGCCCTCTTCCATATCCATGGGCTGTGCATTCACGGATTCATCCAACCTTGGATAGAAATTATTCAGCAAAATAATTGCATCTGTGCTTGGACACATATAGACTATTTTTTTCTTGTCATCATTCCATAAATAATATAGCATAACAATTACTTATATAACAATTACATTTTATTTGGTATTATAAGTAATCTCGAGATAATTTAAAGTATATGGGAAGATGTGCATAGGTTATCTGCAAACACTACTCCATTTTATATCAGGGACTTGAGCATCCACAGATTTGGGTATCCGAGGAAGGTCTTAGAACCAATCTCCCATGAACAAGGGAGGGCTGTATTCTTTTCCGTTTGGCTTCTTTTGCTCAACATTATGTTGTGAGATTTATCCATATTGTTGGCTATATTTATAGATTGTTCGTTTTCATTGCTGTAATGTGGATATTTTCTCATATGAATATATCATTATCTATTTTTCTGTTCTACTGTTGATGGGCATTTGGGTAGTTTCCGTTTTGGGGCTATCATGAGCAGTGCTGCTATGAGCATTCTTGTACATGTCTTTTGGTGCATGCATCTATGCTGTTGTTGGGTACCTATGGGTGGAATTTTGTGCCGCCAGGTGGGCACATGTGTGGCTTTAGAAGAGGCTGCCAAGCAATTCTCCAAAGTGGTTGTGCCATCAGCTTAACTGTGATCATGCTGAGTTTGAGTGTCTTTGAGATATCTAGGAAGGGCAGTCCTAGCCATAGTTAGCAACATGGATCTGAAAAATCAGTAAAGAAGCTGGGATTGGAGATGTAAATTGTGAGTATCTGGCTTCTTGTGGTAAGTGGAGCCATTGGCATGGGTGAGATGGTCCAGGAAAGGAGTGAGAGAACACGGGGCAAAGGTCCAGGCAGCACCTGTGAGAGACGGGTCAGAAGGAGGTGGGAAGCAGTGCAGAGAGAGTGTACCCTGAGCTGGGTGTGGGGAGAGCCGGGGGAGGGTTCAAGGAGGAGAGAGTAGTCAGCAAGGTCAAATCTTGCTGTGGATTTGTAGTCAGGGCAGGGTGAGGACTGAGATGCACCTACTATGCAATGTCTCGAGGAGGTTGATAATATCAGGAAGAGTGAGTAAGGGGAGTGGGGAGCTGGAAGCGGTTCACAGCTGGCTGAGGGGCCAGTGGGATGGGAGGCAACGAGGAGAACACGTGCCAGCCACTCTGTCCTGATGGCTGTGAAAGGAGGAGGGAGGCAGAGGGCGGTAGCTGGAGGGTATTTGGCGTATTGGGAGGGTGTGTGAGAGTGTGTTTGAAATGGGAGCAGCCTGTTTAGATGTAATTATCACCTCCAGTAGAGAAGGGTTAATCACGAGTGCCATCCCTGAGTAGGTGGGAGGGGAAGGATCTGGAACTCCTCCAAAGGGGTTGGCCTTATAGCAGATTATTATCTATTCCGTTGAGTCGAGAGAGAAGATGAACTGACAAGAGCTGGCTTTCATTGAGTGGTCACTGTGTGCCAGGCACTCCTCGAAGCCATCTACATATATGAGTTCATTCACTGCTCCCAACCCTATGAGGTGGGCACTCTCATGTCTGTCTTTTGATAGAGGATGGAACTGAGGCACGGGAAGCTAAGTAAGTGGATTTAGGATTTGAGCCCAGGCAGTCTGACTGTTAATCTCTATGGGGCAGGCATTCAGCTTGCAGGTTTAGCAGTCAGAAGGTAATTTGATGGAGCTAGGCCCTGGCCATGTGGGTGTTTTTTATACTACCCTCTGTACTTTTCTATATGTTTGAAACATCTCAGAGTAAAAAGAATTGTACTTGGGAGGCCAAGAACATGGCAGAACTGCATCTCTACTATATATATATATATATATATATATATATATATATATATATATATATACAAAAATTAGCTGGCTGTGGTGGCTCATACCTGTAATCCCAGCACTTTGGGAGGCTGAGGTGGGAGGACTGCTTGAGCCCAGGAGTTAGAGACCAGCCTGAGCAACACAGTGAGACCCCATCTCTACAAAAAAGGAAATCCAAAAAATTAGACAGGGGCAGTCCCCAGCTACTCAGGAGGCTGAGGTGGAAGGATGGCTAGAGCCCAGGAGTTTGAGGCTACAGTGAGCCATGATCACACCACTGCACTCCAGCTTGGGTGACAGAGTGAGATCCTGTCTCAAAAGAAAAATAAAATGTGTGTATGCGCACGCACACACACACACACACGCACACACACACACACGGAGAGAGAGAGAGAGAGAGATTGGGAGGGAAGAAATATACTGCCTTTGTTCACAGATAACATGATGTCTATTTAGAAAATTCTGGCAAGGTGCAGTGGCTCATGCCTGTAATCTCAGCACTTTGGGAGGCAGAGGCAAGAGAACTGCTTGAGCCCAGAAGTTCGAGACCAGCCTGGTCAACACAGTGAAACCCTATCTGTACGAAAAGTAAAAAAAAATTAGCTAGGTGTGATGGCATACACCTGTAGTTTTAGCTACTCAGGAGGGTAAGGTAGGAGGATTAACAAAATATGTACAAGATCTATATGAGTACATAAAACTCTGATGAGACAAATAGAAATCTAAATAAATGGAGAGAGACTCATGGATTCATGGAGAGGAAGACTGTTAAAATGTCAGTCCTTTCCAAGTTGATCTATCCATTCAATGCAATCTCAAAATCTCAGAAAGTTCTTTTTTTTTTTTTTGAGACGGAGTCTCGCTCTGTCGCCCAGGCTGGAGTGCAGTGGCGCGATCTCGGCTCACTGCAAGCTCCGCCTCCCGGGTTCACGCCATTCTCCTGCCTCAGCCTCTCCGAGTAGCTGGGACTACAGGCGCTCGCCACCACGCCCGGCTAATTTTTTTGTATTTTTAATAGAGATGGGGTTTCATCGTGGTCTCGATCTCCTGATCTCGTGATCCGCCCGCCTTGGCCTCCCAAAGTGCTGGGATTACAAGCGTGAGCCACCGCGCCTGGCCAGAAAGTTCTTTTGTGGATATTGACAGGTGGATTCTAAAATGTATAGGTAAAGGCAAAAGACCCAAAGCAGCCAACACAATACTGAAGAAGAAGAAAAACAAAGTCTGAGGACTGACACTGCCTGACACAATGTTGGGCCAGTGCGATGGCTCATGCTTGTAATCCTAGCACTTTGGGAGGCCAAAATGGGAGGATCACTTGAGCTCAGGAGTTCAAGACCAGTCTGGGCAACATGGTGAAACCCCATCTCTAACAAAATAAAATAAAATAAAATAAAATAAAAAGACAATGTGGTACTGGTGAAAGAATAGTGAAATAGACCAATGGAATAGAATTGAGAGCCCAGAAGTAGACCTACACAAATACAGTGAATTGATCTTTGACAAAGGAAAAAAGGCTTTTTTTTTTTTTTCCTGAGATGGAGTCTCACTCTGTTGCCCAGGCTGGAGTGCACTAGTGGGATCTCGGCTCACTGCAACCTCCATCTCCCAAGCTCAAGCGATTCTCCTGCCTCAGCCTCCCAAGTAGCTGGGATTGCAGTCATGCACCACCATGCCCGGCTAATTTTTGTATTTTTCGTAGAGATGGGGTTTCACCCTATTGGCCAGGCTGGTCTCAAACTCCTAGCCTCAAGCGATCCACCTGCCTTAGCCTCCCAAAGTGCTGGAATTACCAGCCTGAGCCACCATGTCCAGCCTTAATTAATAATAATTATGTATCAATATTGAGTCATCAGTTGTAACAAATGTATCACACTAATGTAGGATGTTAATAATAAGAGATACTGTGTCCGGTGAGGCAAGAGGGTAGATGGAAACTCTGTACTAGCTGTTCAATTTTTCTGTGAACCTTAAACTGTTCTAAAAAATAGTCTCTTGGCTGGGCGCAGTGGCTCACGCCTGTAATCCCAGCACTTTGGGAGGCTGAGGCAGGCAGATCATGAGGTCAGGAGATCAAGACCATCCTAGCTAACATGGTGAAACCCCATCTCTACTAAAAAAATACAAAAACTTAGCCGAGTGTGGTGGCCAGCGCCTGTAGTCCCAGCTATTCAGGAGGCTGAGGCAGCAGAATGGCGTGAACCCGGGAGGCGGAGTTTGCAGTGAGCCGAGATCGTGCCACTGCACTCTAGCCTGGGCGACAGAGCGAGACTCCGCCTCAAAAAAATAAAAATAAAAAAATAGGCCAGGCGCGGTGGCTCATGCCTGTAATCCCATAATCCCCGCACTTTGGGAGGCCGAGGTGGGCGGATCACGAGGTCAGGAGATCAAGACCATCCTGGCTAACACGGTGAAACCCCGTCTCTACTAAAAATACAAAAAATTAGCCAGCTGTGATGGCGGGCGCCTGTAGTCCCAGCTACTCGGGAGGCTGAGGCAGGAGAATCACTTGAACCCAGGAGGCAGAGATTGCAGTGAGCCAAGATTGTCTCCAAAAAATAAAAAGGCGTACTTTTCTGAATCTGTCATATATTTCAACACGAAGTTTTAAAAAATAAAACCTTCTAGGGCTTAAGCTACTGCCAATATAGTCATAATTAATAAACTAAATTTAGCAACATTGTAGTACCTATTTAACATTCTGTCAGAAAAATTAAAGCAGCACATAACACGTCTGTGCAAAATATATACATTAATAAATAAAGCTGGGCAAGCCAAGAAAACACATCTGTTCATGATCTCTGTCTTAGAAATTACTCAAGAAAATAAACAGTCCCAATGTTGAATGTCATGGGCTTTTCCTTCCTGAGGATGTGTTTTCTGGACAGTCACGGTACAATGTGACTGTTAGCCCTGCCAACCTGTTTCAGATGTGGATGCATGTTCTACAGGCTCAGGAGCACAGAGCAGCTGATGACACATAGTTGTTCATTTAGAATATGGCTTACTGAATGCAAGGCTCCAGCAAGATCCAGAGGGCAGCTTTACAATTTTTTTTCTTTAAAGATAGGATGGGGTCTTGCTCTGAAGCCTCAGCTGGAGTGCAGCAGCATGATCACAGCTCACTGCAGACTTGACCTCCCAATTTCAAGCGATCCTCCTATCCCAGACTCCTGAGTAGCTGGGAACACAGGCATGTACCAGCAGACCTAGATAATAAAAAAAATTTTTTTTGTAGAGTCAGAATGTCTCCCTATGTTGCCCAGGCTAGTCTTGACCTCCTGAGCTCAAGCATTCTTCCTGCCTTGGCCTCCCAAAGTGTTGAGATTACAGACGTGAGCCACCATGCCCAGCCTGTAGACGCTTTTGATGACACGTCGGGAATGTAATGATTCTGCTTTATGAAAAAGATAAGCACTCTCAGAGGGGAAGGCAGAGATGGGTAAATCTGCAGGGTATCTGAAAAGAAGAGAAAGGGAACACTGAGTATCTCCTCAGTAATGCAATCATACAGGTTTTCGAGGCAAACTGTCCCAGCAATGTGTGGGAGATAAGGACTTTTATTCCTGTTTTAAAGATGGAGAACGTTGAGATGAAAAAGTTAAGCAACTGGTCCAAGATGCTACTAAAAAGGTTGATTGACAGCCTCATGTAACTCAGGCATGGTAGCTCCCTATAATCCCAAAACTTTGGGAGGGTGAGGCAGGAGGATTCCCTGAGTCCAGGAGTTCAAGACCAGCCTGGGCAATGCAGTAAGATCCTGTCTCTATACAAAATTTAAAAATTAGCCAGGGGTAGTGGCATGCACCTGTGGTCTCAACTATTCAGGAGGCTGAGGCAGGAGGATAACTTGAGCCCAGGACTTAAAGGTTGCAGTGAGCTGTGATTATGCCACAGCACTCCAGCCTGGGCAACAGAGTGAGCCCCAGTCTCTCTCTCTCAAAAAAAAGCCACATTACCTAATTGCAAACATTTTTCCACTAAAACAGACCAAGTGACACTTACACACAGAAGATAATAATGACCAAATCTGCCATAAAGCCACAGAAGATGGAAGACAAATGGCCAGTAAGCATAGGAAGAGGTGCCCATGTCACAGATCAAAGAAAAACAACCATGAGGCATTTGTTCCCCAGGAGATAAGCAAAGATGAAAAATACGGATATTATGATGCCTGCAACTTATTTTCAAATGGTGGCAAAAGTGTGTGTGTGTGTGTGTGTGTGTGTGTGTGTGTTTGCAGAGAGAGAAACTCGGGGGCTGGGGAAGATATCTAGTCTCTGATCCTTTAGCAGCTGATATTTCTTTTTCTTTTCTTTTCATTTTTTTTTTTTTTTTTTTTTTTTTTTGAGCCGGAGTCTCGCACTGTCGCCAGGCTGGAGTGCAGTGGTGCGATCTCAGATCACTGCAACTTCTACCTCCCTGGTTCAAATGATTCTCCTGCCTCACCCTCTGGAGTAGCTGGGACTGCAGGCATGCACCACCACGCCCAACTAACTTTTTTGTATTTTTAGTAGAGATGGGGTTTTGCCATGTTGGCCAGGCTAGTCTCAAACTCCTGACCTCAAGTGATCCGTCCATCTCGGCCTCCCAAAGTGCTGGGATTATAGGTGTGAGCCATTGCGCCCAGCCAGTGGCTGATATTTCAAACTCAATTCCTTTTGATCATTTATCTAAATTATTATACCACCAGGGCCAAAAAGCTGCTATTCCAAAAAATTATATATAGATATAAAATAATTCAACCTGTCTGATACTGTAATAAATGAAATATTACAAGAAGAGAAAATAGAACAAATCAGTAATCCTCTACCCAAACCAAAGATTGCTGTCTTTCTAGAGAAGTCTATGTTTAATTTCAAATTTCCATGATAGGCACTTTTGTCAAAGAATATTCATAAGCAGTACTAGAAAGCAGTTGCAGCTAAATAAGAGTTAATCCTTGTAACCCAAGTAGGTTCATGTTCTTGCTGGCTTTATGCAATCAGTGGGAAAGGTTATTTTAGGATAAGCTACAGCACTAGATGATCACGCTGCATTCAATAGGGCCTAAAAAAAACTCCCCAAGTAGAGAAGATTAATAAAATGGCTATGAATTTCAACATAAAAACAAGAGTTATTGATTATATGGAATGTTGGCAAGGATGTGGAGAAATATACCAGAGTGTAAACTGGTATAAGATTTTTAGAAGGTGGTAAGTACAGAGGCAGGAAGCCTAAGAAACTTAAACTTTAGCATGCCCCCCAGCCTGGCCCCTCCCTACCACCCTAGTGCTGGGCATGCCTGGAAATTGGAGAGAGAAGGCTGGTTGCAAATCAAGAAGCATAAATGCAAAATCAATGCATTTATTTGTCAGCATTTCTGACAAATTGCTTAAAGAGAGCTCAAAAGAGAATCTTCAAGCTCGCAGCAATTGGTAGCAAATTCTTTTTTTATTCTAAATCAATCTTCAGTTTGCACAAAATCTGATACTTAAGAGCTTTTTATTCTTGTTTAGAAAGAGGGCATCCCAAACTGTGTTAGCTTCAAAACCTGTAAATCTGGATTCCTTCTGATTTGGTAATATCTATTAACATTCTGAATATGCATACCTTTTGAAACAGGTCTGCCATGGAGAATCTAAGGGGAGAAGCTGTTTTGCTTCCTGGCAATTCTACTTTTAGGGATCTATTCTAAAAAATAAAAACAACAAACAAACAAAAACCTGGCCAGGCGTGGTGGCTCACGCCTGTAATCCCAGCACTTTGGGAGGCTGAGGGGGACGGATCACGAGGTCAGGAGATTCAGACCATCCTGGCCAACATGGTGAAACCCTGTCTGTACTAAAAATACAAAAATTAGCCAGGCATGGTGGCATGCACCTATAGTCCCAGCTATTTGGGAGGCTGAGGCACGAACATCGGTTGAACCCAGGAGGAGAGATCGCGCCACTGCACTCCAATCTGGGAACAGAGCGAGACTCTGTCTCAAAAAAAAAAAAAAGAAAGAAAACCTAAAAAATGCCTAAAGGTATGAATAGAGACATTAATTGCTGCTTAGCAAAGAACTGGGAAAAAAATTATTCCTACGAGTAAGAGATTAGATAACTAAATTAGAGAGCATATACAATGCAACACTATGCCATTAAAAAATGAAGACATGGTCAGGCAAAATGGCTCACGACTTATAATCCCAACACTTTGGGATGCCAAGGCAGGAAAATCGCTTGAATTCAGGAGCTCAGGCCAGCCTGAGCAACATATTGAGACCCCGTCTCTACAAAAGAATTAAAAATCAGCCAGGTGTGGTGGTGTGCACCTGTGGTCCCAGCTACTTGGGAGGCTGAGGTGGGAGGATCACCTGAGCCTGGGGAGATCGGGGCTGCAGTGAGCACTGTGCACCACTGCACAGCCTGGGTGTCTCATATGATTCTCACATTACTCTCAGATCATTTCTTTTTAAGGATGAAGAAGCAAGGAGTTCATTTTCTTAAGGTTCTGACCCTGATGGGTGGCAAATCTGGACCCTTTTCCAAGAGTACTGCTCTTTACTCTGCAGCCCATCCACATCCTGCCCTGGGGGCCCTCCAGGCTGATGGGGAGCCCTCTGAGTGCCTCCAGCCCATGGGGAGCTCCTCCCGGGATGGCCCCTTCAGCAGCTGCCCCCACTAGGCCTCCCACTTGGCAGTCCTTGAGCACACACTGACTTTTCCATCTCCTTGTGGTGTCTGATTCTTTTTCTTTGCTGCCTCTTCTCTCATTGTTCTGCTCTTGTGAGCCAGCTCACCTCTCCTGGCACCAACCCATAGTGGCTTTGCACCCTACCTGTGCAGCCACCTGGTTGGGCCCACCTGGAAAGCCTTCTGCCCCAGCATTAGCCCTGCCCAGCCCAGCCTTGCCTACCAGCAGGAACTGGACAGAAAACATGAGCCAGCTGGTTCAGGGCAATGCAGGTGAAATAGCTGTGGCATTCTGTGACACTCAGGGCTGGCAACTAAAGTCGGGGGCTAGAGGTCACTGGGCACAAAGGATTGCATGATTCTTTCTGACACGGTCGTGTAGAGACCACAGGCAGAGCTGGGCTCTGAGGGAGCCACAGTTGGCAGGGAGGATTGCAAATGCCTGGGCGAACAGGTCTGCCATGGAGAACATAAGAGGAGAAGCTTTTTGTTTTGCCTCCTGTGACATATTACCTGCTGGGTAGAGGTTCTTGGAACCTGGGCCAGAGGTTTACAGGTGGACCCTGCCCCTGTCGGGGGGTGGAAATGCCTCAGGCCCTGGGAAGGCCTCTTCAGAAGCCACTGGGGAGGGAGGATGAAGGACTCAGAATCTTGAGTTGTGAGGGGCCCAGAGACTGCAGGAACAGTCCCCATGCTGAGGCCACCCCCTGCTTCCTGGGGAGGGTGTCATACTAGCTAGCCACCAGTGAGGCTTTCAAAATGAAATTGAAAGCAATATCCTGTTTTGTTCCAAGCCATGGACTGACCTCTGCTCCTTGCCCCCAATAGGAGGCTGGTCCCTAGGTCCACAGAGAAACATACATCATCAACAAGGCTAAAAGACAAGCAACGGCCTGGATTTATAAATTTCATTTTATATATAAGAGACAAAGGATTAATATTTAGCCTGTGTTTTAAAAAACACAAATCAATAAGGACAAATAATCTCACACAATAAATGGGCAATGAATAGGAACAGAACAGACACAGAAGACATTACCAATAAACATTTTAAAAGATGCCCAATCTCACTGGTAATCAGGGAAGTATAAATTAAAACCACAACGAGATACTCTTTCACCCCCACCAGAGTGACAAACTCATTTTTTTAAGCAATAGTGTCTATGTTGCCCAGGCTGGCCTCAAACTCCTGGCCTCAAGTGATCCTTCCACCTCAGCTTCCAAAGTAGTTAGGACTACAGGGTCGTGCCACTGAGCCCAGCAGCAAACAATTTAAAGTCCAGCAATGCTAAATATTTGCAAGGATGTGGGAAAATAGCAAAACCTGGTTGCTGCTGATGGTCACAGTAGCACAGTCTCGCCAGGGCAATACCTAAAAAAGAACTCTTCAGCACAGCAATTTCACTGCTAGAGATATAGTAATAGGATGGACTGCTATACAGCAGGTAAAACCAATAACTTAGATCTACACGTCTCAACTTATGTCAATCTGAGACGAATAGATCTGTAAAACACATACTACTGTATGAAAGAAGAAGAGAGCTACGATACTATTTTTGCTGAAATTATAAAAGCATAATAATGCTAGACACGGTGGCTCATGCCTGTGATCCCAGCACTTTGGGAGGTCAAAGTGGGAGGAATGCTTGTGCCCAGGAGTTTGAGACCAGCCTGGGCAACATAGCAAGACCATTTCTTAAAAAAAAAAAAAAAAAAAAAATAGCTGTGTGGTAGCATGCACCTGTAGTTCCAGCTGCTTGGGAGGATGAGGTGGGAGGATCACTTGAGCCCAGGAGGTTGAGGCTGCAGTGAGCCATGATGGCGTCATTGCACTCCAGCAGCCTGGGAGACAGCAAGACCCTGTCTCTTGAAAAAAAAAAAGCATAAAATATGTATTGTTTATTGATACACACAAAAAATCCAAGACTAAGAGCACTTATTACTCACATAACATGATTCTAAGTACTTTCCATGTTTAAACAAATATAAACTTTAAAAACAAATCAAATGATACAAGATATAGTCAGCCCTCTGTATCCATGGTTTCTGCATCTGTGGATTCAATCAACCTTAGATTGAAAAATATTGGGGCCGGGCATGGTAGCTCAGGCCTGTAATCCTAGCACTTTGGGAGGCGGAGACAGGTGGATCACCTGAGATCAGGAGTTTGAGACCAGCCTGGCCAATATGGTGAAACCCCGTGTCTACTAAAAATACAAAAATTAGCCAGGTGTGGTGGTAGACACCTGTAATCCCAGCTACTCGGGAGGCTGAGGCAGGAGCATCTCTTGAACCTGGGAGGCGGAGGTTGCAGTGAGCCTAGACCGCGCCGTCGTACTCTAGCCTGGGTGACAGAGCGAGACTCCGTCTCCAAAAAAAAAAAAAAGAAAAGAAAGAAGAAAAATATTTGGGAAAAGAAATTCCACAAAGTTCCGAAAAGCAAACTGCCACTGAGCCCAGCAGCAGACACTTTAAACTCCAGCAATACTAAATATTTGCAAGGATGTGGGAAAACAGCAAAACTTGGTTGCTGCTAGTGGTCACAGTAGCACAGTCTCACCAGAGCAATACGTAAAAAAGCTGAAAATGTCAACTCTTCAGCACAGCAATTTCACTGCTAAAGATATAGTCATAGGATGGACTGCTATACAGCAGGTAAAACTAATAACTTAGATCTTGAACTTGCTGCTCACTAAGTACTATGTTGAATCCACACAAATGAAGTGATGTGTAGATACTGTATTAGGTATTATAAGTAGTCTAGAGATTATCTAAAGCACATGGGAGGATGCACATAGGTTATATGACACCATTTTATATCACAGGCTTGAGCATCCAAGGATTTTGGTATACAAGGGAGGTCCTGGAACCAACCCCCCATAGATACTGGGGGACAACTGTACTATTTATGGATTCAGAGACATGCTAAAAGTATAAAATGTGCTTCAGCACAACATATATTAAATTTATGATGGTGGCTCTCTGGTGGGGGTCGGCTGCAGGAGGGACAGAAAAGGGACTTCAACTTGATCTGTAGTGTTTTCTTTCATTTATAATTTTCTGAAAACAAGAAAGGTTAAATTTTTATTCTCTGTCAGACACACAGGTGTTTGTTATTTTTCCATGTAATTGTGTTTCAAATTTTTTTTCACATGAAAGTTTGAAGAGGGAAAATACAAGGGGCTTGATGATCTCCTACGAAGGGTGTCTACAACATCCAAAAGATGAAGCAACTTCTTGGCATGGGCAGGAGACCCACAGCACCTGTCACGTAAAGGGTCAAGGTCAAGACCAACTTTTTTTTCTTTTTTTTTGAGACAGGCTCTCGCTCTGTTGCCCAGGCTGGAGTGCAATGGCATGATCATGGCCCACTGCAGCCTGAAACTTCTAGGCTCAAGTGATCCTCCTGTCTCAACCTCCCAGTAGCTAGGACTATAGGCAGAAGCCACACACTGAGCTGGGATTTATTTATTTATTTATTTAGTAGAGACAGGGTCTTGCTCTGTTGCCCAGGCTGGTCTCAAACTCCAGGCCTCAAGCAACCCTCCCACTCCAGCCTCCTAAATTGCAGGGATTACAGGCATAAGCCACTGTGCCCAGCCAAGACCAACATTTATGCAATAAGCAACAGCCCTGATCTGTCCATGAAATTCACATGCTGTACTCATAGCAAAGTCCTCAGTCCTCATTCAACATATTCACTCTTGTGTTCTAGCTCATTGGTCCAATGTATCTCCTAGCTCATGGCAGTCGAAAGGCAGGCTCTCCCTTCCCATCTCCCTTGTACACCACCCAAAGTTTTGTGATCTCATTCTTCTAGTCCATGTGCCACTCACCAAGCCACGTGCCATGGGGCTGCATCCTCTTGGGGGGCTCCTTTGCCTAATTTGCACAGACACTAGGCTAGTGGTTGACCTTCCAGTGGTCGTTGATATGGGAGTAGAGATGGCCAATGCTTGTGCAGGAAGGACAATGCTGAACTGCTGAGTCTGAACCTGTAATAGCTGTTTTATCCTGAAATAAAGTTATAATTTTTATGTACCTGAATAAATAGGTGACATATTTATACTAGTTACAATGTGCAACTATTGTTCAAGACGAAGGTGCTGTTGTGACAAATAAAATCCCCAAAAGATCACTACTAAATGGTCATTTTCTTAATTGATGGCCATTTTAATGCATGCTGGCCATTAAAAGCACAAAAAGAGCCTGAGGAAAAAAAAAAAAAGAACTGGCTGGGCATGGTAGCTCACACCTGTAATCCCAGCACATTGGGAGGCCGAGGCAGATGGATCACCTGAGGTCAGGAGTTCAAGATCAGCCTGAACAACATTGCAAAATCCTGTCTCTACTAAAAATACAAAAAATAGCTGGGCGTGGTGGCACACGCCTGTAATCCCAGCTACTCGGGAGGCTGAGGCAGGAGAATTTACCTGAAGTCGGGAGGCGGAGGTTGCAGTGATCCGAGATTGCACCATTGCACTCCAGCCTGGGCAACAAGAGTGAAACTCTGTCACAGGAAAATAATAACAACAACAGGCCGGACGCGGTGGCTCACGCCTGTAATCCCAGCACTTTGGGAGGCCAAGGCGGGTAGATCACAAGGTCAGGAGATCAAGACCATCCTGGCTAACACGGTGAAACCCCGTCTCTACTAAGAATACAAAAAATTAGTCGGGCGTGGTGGCAGTTGCCTGTAGTCCCAGCTACTCGGGAGGCTGAGGCAGGAGAATGGCGTGAACCCAGTAGGCAGAAGTTGCAGTGAGCCGAGATCACGCCACTGTACTCCAGCCTGGGTGACAGAGCAAGACTCCGTCTCAAAAAAAAAAAAATAACAACAACAACAACAACAAAAACGAACTTTGACTAAGTCTCACATTCTATATAAGCAAAAATAAAATGAATCACAGACTTAAGTGTAAAATGTAAAACTTAAAAAATTTATAAAACCTTCTGGATCTAGAGCTAGGCAAAAAGTTATTAGGCTTGACACCAAAAGCATGATCCATTAAAAACAAACAAACAACAACAACAACAACAAAACTCACTGAGAGCTGGGTGCAGTGGCATGCACCTGTAGTCCCAGCTACTTGGGAAGCTGAGGCAAGAGAATTGCTTGAACCCAGGAGTTGGAGACCAGCCTGGGCAACATAATGAGACCCCATCTAAAAAAAAAAAACTCACTAAACTAGACTTCTTAATAAACTAGACTTAATAAACTAGACTTTATAAAAATTTTTTTTAATTGCTATATGGGCTGGGCATAGTTGCTCACGTCTGTAAAGTAATCTTAGCACTTTGGGAGGCTGAGGTGGGAAAATCACTTGAGCACAGGAGTTGGAGACCAGCCTAGGCAACACAGTGCAATCCCATCTCTATGAAAAAACTTTTTAAATTAGCTGGGCTTTGTGGCGTGTACCCATAGTCCTAGGTACTTGGAAGGCTGAGGCAGGAGGATCACTTGAGCCTGGGAGGTTGAGGCTGCACTGAGCCATGGTTGCACCACTGTGCTCCAGCCAGGGTGACAGAGTGAGGCCTTTCTCAAAAAATTAAAAAAAAAAAAAAAAAAAAAGGATTAAAAAATTTTGCTCTGCAAAAGACCCTTTTAAGAGGATGAAAAAAAGCTACAAAGTGGGGAAAAATATTTGTAAGCCATATGTTTGACAAAGGAATAATACTAGAATACATACAGAACTCTGAAACATTGAGCTGTTTAATATGTAAAACTCACTTTTGTGAGTTTTTGTCAAGGTTAATGAGCTGCTCCTCCCAAAAGCACTCCTTGGTTTCTGAGCAAAAAAAGCCAGATACAGGCCGGGCGCGGTGGCTCACGCTTGTAATCCCAGCACTTTGGGAGGCAGAGGCGGGCGGATCACGAGGTCAGGAGATCGAGACCACGGTGAAACCCCGTCTCTACTAAAAATACAAAAAAAATTAGCCGGGCGTGGTGGCGGGCGCCTGTAGTCCCAGCTACTCGGAGAGGCTGAGGCAGGAGAATGGCGTGAACCCGGGAGGCGGAGCTTGCAGTGAGCCGAGATTGCGCCACTGCACTCCAGCCTGGGCGACAGAGCAAGACTCCGTCTCAAAAAAAAAAAAAAAAAAAAAAAGCCAGATACAGGCCAGGTGCGGTGGCTCATGCCTGTAATCCCAGCACTTTGGGAGGCCGAGGCGGGCAAATCACCTGAGGTCGGGAGTTTGAGACCAGCCTGACCAACGTGGAGAAACCCCATCTCTACTAAAAATACAAAATAAGTCGGGCGTGGTGGCACATGCCGGTAATCCCAGCTACTTGGGAGGCTGAGGCAGGAGAATCGCATGAACCCGGGAGGCAGAGGTTGCGATGAGCCAAGATTGCGCCATTGCACTCCAGCCTGGGCAACAAGGGTGAAACTCTGTCCCAAAATAAAAAAAAAGAAAAAAAAAAGATCTGTGCAGTTTACTCTATGTAATAATATCTTAAAGCCCCATGATCTTTCTACCACTCGACATAACCTCCCTGAGGAGTATGTGACCTATGAAAAACACCAACTACAAAGAACAAACTACAAACGACTACAAAGAGTAGTAAGGACGACAGTAAAAAAAAAAAAATTTTTTTTTCTGAGACGGAGTTTTCCTCTTTCTCCCAGGCCGGAGTGAAGTGGTGCTATCTCAGATCACTGCAACCTCCACCCACTGGGTTCAAGAGATTCTCCTGCCTCAGCCTCCCGAGTAGCTGAGATTACAGGTGCATGCCACCATGCCCAGCTAATTTTGTATTTTTAGTAGAGATGGGTTTTCATCATGTTGGCCAGGCTGGTCTCGAACTCCTGACCTCAGGTGATCCACTTGCCTCGGCCTCCCAAAGTGCTGGGATTGCAGGCATGAGCCACCGTGCCCAGCCCAGTAAAGATTTTGAACAAGATACTCTATATTGGTGGAAGCTTCCATTCTCAGGATCTTGTTTTGTTATTATTATTATTATTATTATTTGAGACATGCTCTCACTCTGTCACTGAGGCTAGAGTGTGGTGGCATGATCACGGCTCACTGCAGCCTCGACCTTCTAGGCTCAAGCAATCCTCCTGCCTCAGCCTCCCAGGAAGCTGGAACCACAGGCACATGCCACCACACCCAACCAATTTGTAAAAAGTATTATCTGTAGAGATGGGGTCTCCCTATGTTGCCCAGGCTGGTCTCAAACTTCTGGGCTCAAGCGATCCTCCCACCTCAGCCTCCCAAAGTGCTGAGTTATAGGTGTGAGCCACTGCGCCTGGCCCATTTTCAGCATCTTGAATGGAACCACTGGTGTCTGTTTGTAAGTATGTACAGAAAATACATAAGAAGTGATAATTTGGGTTCAGAAAACTCTCTCAAGAAGACATAGAAGGGCCAGTGTGGTGGGTCACACCTGTAATCCCAGCACTTTGGGAGGCTGAGTCGGGAGGATCGCTTGAGCCCAGCAGTTTGAGACCAGCTGGGGCAACAAAGTGGAAATCTCTCTCTACCAAAACAAAATACAAAACATTTAGCCAGGCATGGTGGTGCACACCTGTAATCCCAGCTATTTGGGAGGCAGAGGTGGGCACATCACCTGAGACTGGGAGGTCAAGGCTACAGTGAGCCGTGATCACGCCACTGCACTCCAGCCCAGGCGACAGAGTAGCCTGAAACACTTGGAGTCAGGAGGCATCCATGCTGCAGGTTTTCTTTTGGAATAGCTGGACAGAGACCCCAGGAGAAGAGTCCTAGGAGTCAGGGATGGGGGCTGAGTCAAGACACTTGTCCCTTGATAGGATTACTAAAACACATACAAGGCTGGATATTAGTTTTCTAGGAAGAAAACCTTTGAGGTAGCCAGGTGCACATGGTGGTTTGTGCCTGTAATCCCAGCTACTCAGGAGGCTGAGGAAGTAGGATTGTTTGAGTCCACTAATCCCAGCATTTTGGGAGGCCAAGGCGGGCAGATCACGAGACCAGGAGTTTGAGACCAGCCTGGCCAACATAGTGAAAACCCGTCTCTACTAAAAATACAAAAAATTAGCTGGGCGTGGTGGCAGGTGTCTGTAATTCCACCTACTTGGGAGACTGAGGCAGGAGAATTGCTGAACCCGGGAGGCGGAGGTTGCAGTGAGCCCAGATCGTGCCACTGTACTCCAGCCTGGTGATAGTGGGAGACTCTGTTTCAAAAAAAAAAAAAGAAAAAGAAAAACATATTTAAGTGTGTGTGTGCGTGTGTGTGTATAAAACAAAACTTGATGCTTCTCTTTGCTCAGGAGACTACAGAATTACAGAATGTCAGGTTAGGAAGCTGCATACTCAGGGTTTGTAAGAGACCAAGTGAAATTTCACACACGTATGAAGGCTGCATACTTCAAATCACAGCCTTATTGGGTTTACGGATCAGGCTCAAACTCCAGCCTCTTTAGGAATCACAGAATGTTCTCCCAAAGGTAGAGCACATCTTGTCCAAACAGCCTATTTTACAAACAAACTAAGGTCTGCAGAGGTTGAGTAACTTGCCTAAAGCCACACTAAGTTAGGACGGGTAGGGCTGGGATTTGCTTTCCTGTCAACTAACTCCCAAGTGGAGGAATACATGCCTGTCACTGAGGTTTATAAAGCATGATTTGTAAGCTAGAAATACAACATGTTTAGTTCTAAAGGGAGAGGCACTGGCAGAATTGTTTCTACTCTTCATTATTAGGACACTCCCATGGCAAGACCAACCCAGAAGATGAAATTACAGTCTGCATGTTGGCCTGTTGAATGTATGACCAGCTTTATTCCCATCTTCAGCATAAGCTCAGGCCTGTCCACCCATCTCCAGCAGCCCCACCTTTGCTTAGGTAGTTTACCCTGCTGGAACCTTCTCCCTCCTACTTCCCAGACACAGTTACTATACTGTGGGCTTTAGGGTCACTGTAAGAATGGGCCAAGCCATCATTACACAAGCATTCCTGTAAAATAGCTCACCACTAGGACAGGTTGCTCACTGACCCATGCGATGGGTTGAACATGTTCTTGGCATCAAACTGTGTGTTAAGCATTTTCTTACGGGACCTCATTCAACCCTCACAACACACTATTTATACATAAGAAAAGTCAAGGCCAGGTGTGGCGGCTCACACCTGTAATCCCAGCACTTTGCGAGGTGGCTGAGGCAGGCAGGTAACTTGGGCTCAGGAGTTCAAGACCAGCCTGGGCAACATGGCAAAACACCATCTCTACAAAAAAATACAAAAATTTGTTGGGTGTAGTGATGCAGGCCTGTAGTCCCAGCTACTGGGGAGGCTGAGATAGGAGGATCACTCAAGAGTTCGAGGCTGTAGAGAGCTGTGATCGTGCCATTGCACTCAGCCTAGGTGACAGAGCGAGACCTTGTCTCCACCAAAAAAATAAAGAAAAAAAAAGTCAAGTTCGACTTAAGTAAAAAAACTACTCAGCTAGAAAGTGGTTCATTTGAATCCAGATCTGTCTGGCTCCAAAGTTTCATCTGTAGATTGAAGTAAAATAGAGGCTGGGATCAGCAGCTCACCCCTATAATCCCGGCACTTGAGGCCAAGGCAGGAAGATGGCTTGAGGCAGGGGTTTGAGACCAACCTGGGTAATACTTCATAACCCCATCTCTACAAAAAATTTTAAAATGATCTGGGTATGGTGGCACTCACCTGTAGTCCTAGCTACTTGGGAGGTTGAGATGGGAGGATCGCTTGAGCCCAGAAGTTTGAGATTATAGCGAGCTATGATCACACCAGGGTTCATAACGATTGAAGCACAAGTGAGATTTCACGGAAGTACAAAGGCTTCAAGCTGCAGACCTATCCTTTCAGGGATCAGGCTCTAACCCCAGGCTCTTTGGGAAGTCTCCCCCTCCCATTTCCACAAACCAGATTCCTCCTGCTTTGATTGACATCTTTAATGGTACTGCAAACTTTCTGCCTTGAATCAGTGTCTATGGACTTCCCCCGTAGACTCCTTCTAGAAAAATAGCTCTGTCAGTGAAAACAAACTTATTCATCTTTTTATTACCTTTACATGCTTCACAGTAGACTGCAGCAATGTACAGCATTCAAGGTAGAGGAGGGTAACTAAAACAGATTTATACCATTCACTGATTCCAGCAGCCAAGTTCACAGTTATTTTCTACTGTTACATTTAGACTGGAGGATCCCCAGTGGAATGCACAGGGCTATCATTACCAAATCATTCATAAATCATGTTTTGGAAATTATGGGAAGAGTCTATTTCTTGTAACTATTTATTGTTACCACCCAAAACACTTCCAGGCTTAAAACAAGGCGCTCCTATAGAAACAGCATTTTGTAGTTTTCCGTGTGTGTGTAAATTGGTGGTCACAAGAACAGAAAAATAGCTCAGCAGCTGTCTGAGCTATGTGATGTATGCAAAATGTATCAAGCCCAGAGAGACATGAGTGTGGGACTTCAGTCATGCTCCTTCCTTCCCAGGGACAATTGTTTAAAGGCATTTTGCTCCTAACCAGCTGTTTGACCCATTACTTTCATGTTAACAAAATTTGTGATACAAAGAACAAAGTATAATGAATCAATAGCTTATATCATTTTAATGTACATTCTTGGTAAATCACTTACGAACTGTCTCTTCTTTTCATTTATTTATTTATTTAGAGACAGAGTCTCGCTCTGTTGCCCAGGCTGGAGTGCAGTAGTGTGATCTCGGCTCACTGCAACCTTCGCCTCCCGGGTTTAAGTGATTTTCCTGCCTCAGCCTCCCAAGTAGCTGAAACTACAGGCGCCAGCCACCATGCCCAGCTAATTTTGTATTTTTAGTAGAGACAGGCTTTCACCATATTGGCTAGGCTGGTCTCGAACTCCTGACCTTGTGATCCTCCCACCTCGGCCTCCCAAAGTGCCGAGATTACAGGTGTGAGCCACTGCACCCGGCCTTCTTTTCTTTTAAAAACCCACTTGTAACTGCTGCTCATCAGATCATATATTCAGGGCAACTTGAGTCTATGCTCCTGGTTGCATTCTGCAAACATGGCCCAAATAAACTCTCTACTTATATTACTTTTGCCTCAGATTTTTCCCTTAGGTCCACAGTCTTATGTGATCATAGCCATCCCCATGGAGGGTGGTCCACAAAGCCCACTTACCCCTCTATCCCTACCATCAGCACCAAGTCACTGGATCCCAAGCTCTGAGCACCACACCTAATTCTGAGAGGCTTTAGCCACTGATCTCTCTGCCTTCCCAGCTCTGAGTGTTCCCAACACCCTGGATGCAGCTGCCTCATAGGCAGCCCCAGGCCAGCTTTAGGGGAGGTCTGGAGGAAGCCTGCTCAGCCCAGGTTTCTCCTTGAATTCCTTCCTTGGAGGTTCGCTGAAGCCCCAGACTAACCCATCCACCTTCCTTGGGGAAGGAGGCACGTGGACAGGGGGAAGGAGTTGGTCGTGAGGAGTTCTGGAGAGCAAAGGACAGATTTTTCTTTCCTTCTGGGGAGAAAGACTCTGGGCCGGGCGTGGTGGCTCACGCCTATAATCCCAGCACTTTGGGAGGCTGAGGCAGGTGGATTACTTGAGGTCAGGAGTTTGAGACCAGTCTGACCAGCATGGTGAAACCCCATCTCTACTAAAAATACAAAATTAGCTGGGCAGGTGGTGCACACCAGTAATCCCAGCTACTTGGGAGGCTGAGGCAGAAGAATTGCTTGAACCCAGGAGGCGGAGGTTACAGTGACCCGAGATCATGCCATTGCACTCCAGCCTGGGGCAACAAGAGTGAAATTCCACCTCAAAAAAGAGAAAAAGAAAAAGAAAAAGACTCTGGACAGCCCTGAGTCAAATGGAGAGGAGGATGTCCAGCAGACCCAAGGACTGGACATGTAGCTGGGTGGAAGTCACCATCTTGGCAATCAGCTAGGAGAAATAATTGGGTTCCATAAAGAGGCCACCAAGGAGGGGATCTTCTCCTACTTTCAAATCAGTCAGAATTCCCACCCAGACACCAGTCAAGGGTTTCCAGGGACCAGCCCTGCCTCAAAGGAAAGGCTGACAACAAGAGCAAGCTTTTTTTATTCATCAGCCCAACAACACAGCAAGAAGGTAGTAAGTGACGAATTAACCAGCTCAGAGGTTATGTAACATACCAGAGGTCATACGACCAACAGGGAGAGGAGCCAGGGCTGTCATCCAGGATAGTCTAACTTCAAAGTTCTTGCTCTTTTCTCTCAGGCAAAACAAGGATCTGGTAAGTAATAGGCCTGGGTGTTGGGCAACAGGAAAGCAGGCTGTGTGTGAGCAGATCAGAGAAAACAGAGGACAAAAGTCCAAGCGCATTCCTCACCATGGCACTTGCAACACCGAATAGTGCTCACCTTGATTTATTTCTTCTCCTATGAGGCCCCAAGTTCCTAGCAGGGTGAGGACTCAGTTCTGTGGCCTCTATATCCATAGCATGCGCTAGCATGACACAGAATCTGTTCTTGGGAATGTTTGCTGATGGTTTCAGCCCTGAGGCTTCTTTTTTCATTTTTATTTTTATTTTTTTGAGACGAAGTCCTTCTCTGTCCCTCAGACTGGAGTGCAGTGGTGCAGTCTCGGCTCAGTGCAACCTCCGCTTCCCAGGTTCGAGCAATTATCCTGCCTCAGCCTCCCAAGTAGCTGGGATTACAGGCATGCGTCACCACGCCAGACTAATTTTGTATTTTTAGTAGAGATGGGGTTTCTCCATGTTGGCCAGGCTGGTCTAATTCCTGAGCTCAAGTGATCCGCCCACCTCAGCCTCCCAAAGTGCTGGGATTACAGGCATAAGCCACCATGCTTGGCCTTTATTTTTATTTTTATTTATTTATTTTTGACATGGAGTCTCGCTCTGTCACCCAGGCTGGAGTGCAGTGGCACAGTCTTGGCTCACTGCAACCGCCGCCTCCCAGGTTGGAGCAATTCTCCTGTCTCAGACACCCTAGTAGCTGGTATTACAGGCACATGCCACCATGCCCGACTGATTTTTGTATGTTTAGTAGAAACGGGGTTTCACTATGTTGGCCAAACCAGTCTCCTGACTTCAAGTGATCTGCCTGCCTGGGCCTCCCAAAATGCTGGGATTACACCCACCCAGCCTTTATTTTTATTTTTTGAGTCTAGGTTTTGCTCTGCTGCTCAGGCTAGAGTGCAGTGGCATGATCATGGCTCAATGCAGCCTTGAACTCCTGGGCTCAAGTGATCCTACCGCCTCTGCTTTCCAAAGTGCTGAGATTACAGGCATAAACCACCATGCCAGGCCTGAGCCCTGAAGCTTCTGAAGGGGAAACGTAGGAGAGAAATCAGGTAAAACCACCGCAGTCAGACAATAAGGGTGCAAGCACAAGGGAGTGGAAGGGGAAGAAAGGAAATAGGCCAAACACTCAGAAAAATCATCTGTCTGGATAAATGAGTCTCTTCCTGACACAGCAATAAGAATTTCTCTGAAGCTTGGTGCTCTCAGAGGTCCTGGGGCTGTAGCAGGTAAGTGACCTGTTTTGTTTATAGATTAAAAAAAGTCAAAGGTCAGAAATGTTGCCATGTGGCCTGATTTATTATTTATTTATTGGTTGGTTGGTTTGTTTTGTATTCGGCAGCCTCCTGAGCCAGAGTAGGCTGAGAGACTCCCCTGTGGCCTGATTTCGTGTGATAAAATATGTACACTTTGGGGAGTAACTTTCCTTAGAGTCCTCCCAGCCTGAGGGGGCACCCATGAGTCCAGAACCCCACTGTCCTCATCTCAATCCCATCTACTGACCAGCCTTGATCCACTTAGTTTTCTCAGCAAATTAGGCAGAGTGATGTTAAAGCATTGCATGCTTTCTAGCATTCAGGAATCAGCAAGTTCAGAAAGCGTGATCTTGGAGTTCTAGCCAAAAAGGAGTCTGCATGTCCCTCCAACTCTTCCTACTTAGCCTTTTTAAAAACAAAAACAAATCTAGTTCTCTGAGACACAGCTTTGTTCTGACTTCTCCCTTTTCCATGTCCAGGCCCACACCCCATCTGATGTTGTTGAAAGTGCTGTCCTGACCATAGACTTAGTATCTGGCCGAGTTGAGTGGTAGGACAGGATCAGTGGTGCACAGGGCTCCCCAGTGGTGCTGCTGAAGCTAACCAGCGCTGATAATATGGGTGGCAGCCTGCTCTCTGTGTCTCAAGCACTTTCACATTTGCCATCTCTCGGGGTCCTCCCAGGGACTGGTCACATCGGGAAGGAAGCTTTACTTACTGTGCTGCTGCAGAGGCAGTGAAGCTACTGGGAACTGTAATCCTCTGTCTGCCAGCTTCCATCCCACCCCTTGCACTGAGGACAGAAGAAAATAGGCCCAGGAGTAGGCAGCAAAGAATGAAAGCCATGTTAGTGAGCAGCTGATGAAGAGACAAGAGACTGCTAAGTTTAGTGGCCTGGGTCGGGGAGACTGGGGCTGATCCCCAAGTTTGCCCGTGAAGGGGTTCCAACTCAGAGGCAGTGTCCTGGGGGTACAGCCCAGGCCTTGGCACTTGCCCCTCCCCATCGGTATATTCTCCTTAAAGCCCACACTCCTTGCCCTCTGTGCCCATAAAGGAGAAAGAATCGAGAGTCTTTGACCAGAACTCGAAGTCACTGCAGCCACCAACCAAACCCCCCCAACCCAAGTCCACCAGGCCAAGCCAGCTTTTCCTATTGCCTAGGTGTTGGTGGGGGGCGGGGGAGGGGCGGGTATCTTCCCCCTAGTGCACTCGTCCAGAGGTGGGGCTTCCGAAGCTCGGCGGGACCTCCAAGTTCCTCTCCCGGGGACCTGCCCCGCCCCCTCTCTTCCCGCGGGGGGCCAGTACCTGAGGAAGCGGACACCCTGCAACCTGGTTTCCTGCCAACTCCGAGAGAGGGCGGCCCGGGCCCCCAGCACCCCCGGGCTCCCGGCGCACAGCCTCTCCAGGCGCAGCATCCCGACGCAGCCAGCCATGGCTCGCTTTGCCCTGCGTCCCAGCCCGAGTAAACTTTTAAAGTGAGCCGGGGTGGGGCGGGCGCGGAGCAGGAGTGGAGGCGGGGAGGGTGGCCTCTGCCTATGGGGTGCGGCGGATTCGGTCTCCGCCGGCGGGGCGGGGCGAGGCGCGGCGGCGGCTACTTCGCGCGGGACCACCTTCCCCTCGGACCTCGCGGCCCTCCCCCTCCCGCCCTCGAAGAATAGCCCTGGTTTCCCCTGGATCCAAAGGCCCCAGCTGCAGTCCGAGACAGATCTTCCTCGCGACCATCCTCAGGGGAGGGGCCTGGATGTTAGAAGCGCAAAAATTTGTTGATTTCCTAGAGGGAGAGCTAGCCGCACATCTGTGAGGGGCCAGATGGCAAGGTCAAGATCCATCCATCCCCTGCCCCCTTTAGCGCTCGGGTCACGTGCTGGCCCCGCTGCTTGCGAGCCGGGGGCCAAAGGAGCAGGCGCGAAGCGTCCTTGAGGCATGCCAGCTGGAGCAGAGGGCCCGCGGAGGTGGGGAGGCAGCCAGAACAAAGGGTGTCGCGGGTGAGCCCCTGCGGGCCCGCTGGCGCCAGAGTCCCAGCTGAGGCCAGATGTCAGCTTCAGAAGGGACACTAGTTGTACCCCATCTCACAGGAGGCATCCTCCCATCCCTCCTCGGCGCCTCTGCCTTGACCTTCTGCACAGGGCTGGGGGCCGGACACTGTAAGGTGGCCTCAGGGACTGGGACCTGTGTATTTCATCCTCCATCTGCCTGTCTTGGGGCCTGTGGCACAGTTCCCTGTGCTGCCCCAGGTGTGAATGGAAAGCAACCCTATGCCCCTCCTTAGGGTTCCTGAGGCCCGGGGTGAGTGGGGTACTAAGACCTGGGCAGAGCTGCGGGACAGAGAAGGTGATAATCCCGCTCTGGTCCTGGCTAGGAAAAGTGGCACTGGGCACCAAAGAGTAGCACAGTTTATACCTGTTCCAGATCCACACTGCCTCGGCCTAGCCATGACTCTTCCTCTAGAGAAGCAGCTGGAGAAGAATGGGGCAAAGCCCTGGCAGTGTGACCTCTCCTCTCCTGACTGGAGGAGATGAAGTAAACCCTGCTGGGCAAAAGGGGTGGCTGAGAGTGGAGCCGGGCCTGAGGTGACCTTTGCCCTTATCTGGGAACTCTGGCTCCACTTCGGTCATGAGAAGGAGTCCATGCTGGGCCTCTTTATGATCTTGAGCGTGACCTCAAACCCTCCCTGGAACCCCGGTTCCTAGGGAGGGTCCCCACACTTCAGTTTCTGTGGGGTTGGGGCAGGAAGAGACAGAGGAACAAAGAGATCACACAAGGCTGGGCCTGCAAGGGTGTGCTTTCCTAATTAGACTGTCTTTGATAGCGGACCAGGGAACGTGGAGGGCTGGGGCATTCACAAGTCTGGGGTCCCAGCCCTGGCTGGCAGGCTCAGCCTCTAGCTTGCTGGGTGACCCTGGGTAAACTGTTGTCCCTCTCTTGGCCTATGAAGTGTGGGGTAGGTACGATCTTGTAGGTCCTTCCACTCTCCTGGCTAGTTTGAGGGTCAGTCCTAGAGTGGGAGAGAAGTGAGTTCCTCCTTGAACTTTGCTCCAGCCTCGGCTTTTCAAGACACTGGGCTTTCCTGACTCTTCCTAGGTGCACAGGCCATGGCATCATAGCCACCAGTTTCAGGGTATCTTGTACATGCCAGGCTCTTCAAGACATTTTCTCTGACCCTCACAAACACCCTGCAAGGAACAGGCATGCCTTGGAATGTGTCTTTGTTTTTATGGATGAAGAAACTGAATCCCAAAGAGGTTCAGCTTCTTAAACATAGGCCAAAGCTCTGCCCGTAGTCTCTTTGTGGCTTTGGGCAAGTCACAGGGCCTCTCCAGCCTCATTATCTGTGAAATGGGGATAATAATACCAACTTCACGCAGAGGGCTGGGTAAGAATTGAGTAGGTGGCACAGAACTGGTAGTCGGCCAGTTTTCAGTGATCGTTTCTTTTTCCATCCTCTCCTTCCTCTCGTGTCTTCGCTCTAAGACCTTCCTCTGTGTAGGAATTGCAAACCTTTTTTAGGAGGGGGAATTGTTTTACTTCTGCAAAGCCCTGGTAGGCACTGGTTCTGTGGATGGGGAGGAGGGCTGGGAGAAAGTCAAGATGGCTGGTGGGGAAGTCCGTGAGTCATGGTGGGGGAATCATGTTGACCCAGCATTCTTTGGCTAATATAGGGAACTGGGGAGGAGGGCAGTGGGCCATCCAGGCTCTCCAGCTTCCCTTCCCTTCCCTTTAACCAATTAAATTCCCCGTTGCTCCCCAAGGGGCCTTCTGCCTGAGCCATCACATCTCCTTCATGCTGCACGTGACTTGCATGATTTATGGTCCCTGTAATTTGGCTCATGCCATTGGCTACCATGAGAAAGCCCTTATTCCCGCCCCTTTGCCCATGTCCTGCTTCTGTGCTTCAAAAGCAGGCTCAAAATGTAAACACCATTTATTGATTTTTTTTCTTTCGTAACATCAACCTGCAGAAGACCTAGTCACAGTTACAGAACAGAATGTAAATGTAAGTATCACTAACCTTGGAAGTTACATCTGATAGTAGTTGAGAGGGAAGGGGCAGGGGAGAGTATAAAATAAAAATAAAAAGGTATGTCATTATGTACAAAAATAATAATAAAACTATAGTACCAGGACTTAGGGAGGAGAGATGGGGTGCAAGTACCCACTTATCAAACAGAAAATCTAAAACTGGCAAAATAAGTATGTCATTTAGAGACAAGTAGCAGAAGATAAAACAAAAATAGTTACAATAGTTCAAATGATTCTCTTTGGACTTAAATAGATATTTCACCAAAGATATACATATATGTATTCCCCAAAGAAATATATCTCCAGGCTGGGCGCGGTGGCTCACGCCTGTAATCCCAGCACTTTGGGAGGCCAAGGTGGGCGGATCACGATGTCAGGAGATTGAGACCATCCTGGCTAACACGGTGAAATGCCGTCTCTACTAAAAAAAAAAATACAAAAAAATTAGCCAGACTTGGTGGCGGGCACCTGTAGTCCCAGCTTCTCAGGAGGCTGAGGCAGGAGAATGGCGTGACCCTGGGAGGCAGAGCTTGCAGTGAGCCGAGATCGTGCCACTGCACTCCAGTCTGGGTGACAGAGCGAGACTCCGTCTCAAAAAAAAAAAAGAACTGTATCTCCAAAGAAGATATACAGATGGCCAATAAGCACATGAGAAGGTACTCAACATCACCAGAAATTAGGGAAATTCAGATCAAAACCATCCTCACACCCATCAGGATGGCTATTATCTGAAAACAACAGGCCGGGTGCGGGTGCTCACGCTTGTAATCGCAGCACTTTTGGAGGCCAAGATGGGTGGATCACTTGAGTCCAGAAATTTGAGACAGGCCTGGGCAACGAAGTGAGAAACTGCCTGTACAAAAAGTACAAAAATTATCTTAGTGTGGTGGTGCGTGGCTGAGGCAGAAGGATCACTTGACCCCAAGAGTTTGAGGCTGCGGTGAGCTGAGATCACACCACTGCACTCCTGCCTAGGTGACAGAACAAGACCCTGTCTCAAAAAATAAATAAATAAACGAACACCCACAAAAAGCCCAGAAAATAACAAGTATTGGTGGGGATGTGGAGAGATTGGACACGTGCGCATTGGTGGTGGGAATGTAAAATGGGGCCACCACAGTGGATGGTATGGTGCTTCCTCAAAAAAATTAAAAATGAGTTATATGATCCAGCAATTCTACTTCTGGGTATACACCCAAAATAATTGAAAGTAGGGACTCCAACAAACATTTGTGTACCAGTGTTCACAACAGAATTGTTCCCAATAGCCAAAAGACAGACACAACCCAAATATTCATCAATGATTGAATGGATAAACAAATGCGGTATATCCATACAATGGAATACTATTCAGCTTTCAAAAAAGGAAGGAAATTCTGACACATGCTACAATCCACATGAACTTTGAACACATTGTGCTAAGTGAAAAAGCCAAACACAAAAGAATAAATACTGTATGATTCCATTCATATGTGACACCTAGAGTAGTCAAATTCTTAGAGACAAAGTGGAATGGTGGTTGCCATGGGTGGGAGGTGTGGTGGGGGAATGGGGAGTTATTATTTGTTTAATGGGTATAGAGTTTCAGTTTAGGAAGATGAAAGGGTTTTGGAGATGGATGGTGGTAATGGTTATATAACAATGTGAATATACTTAATGCCACTGAACTGTAACCCTAAAAATGGCTAAAATGATATATTTTATTTATGTCTATTTTTCCACAACTTTTAAAAAAGCTTTTCTTTGGGGCATAGCAGTGGGAGGAAGAGTGAGGGCAGAGAACAGACTTTTGTTAAAAAAAGCTGGTTTTGGCCTGGTGCGGTGGCTCACACCTGTAATCCCAGCACTTTGGGAGGCTGAGGCAGGGGGATCATGAGGTCAGGAGATCGAGACCATCCTGGCTAACACAGTGAAACTCCGTCTCTCTTAAAAATATAAAAAATTAGCCGAGCGTGGTGGTGGGCACCTGTAGTCCCAGCTACTCAGGAGGCTGAGGCAGGGGAATGGCGTGAACCTGGGAGGCGGAGCTTGCAGTGAGCCAAGATGGCATCATTGCACTCCAGCCTGGGTGACAGAGCAAGACTCAGTCTCAAAAAAAAAAAAAAAAAAGCTGTTTTCTTATATTATTTTCTAAGATGGTGTATATGATTTCTCTTAATAAAATTTTTTATTAACATGCCTGAGGGAGGCTTCAATCAGTTACAGGAACTAATGTGTTTGATGAGGTTTTCACTGTAAAAAAAAATGAATGCAAAGAGGTTACTTAGGCTTGGAATCAACTTCAGTGTCAGATCTGGAAAAAATCCAGCCCTAGTGCTTTTTCTGTCAATGACCTTGAGTAAATACCTTTTCTCTGGTGTAATTTTTCATAGCTCTCTGTTGTAATTGACTGTCTCCAAGTAGTAAGTAAAAAATGGCCCTTTTAAAGAATTTCCTTCACTGTGTGTTCGAGAACTGAGCTGTCTAATAAGAAATGCAGTGATCATGAAGGAGAGGTGGAAAAAAAAGAGACGCTGGCAGCCACAGAAAGAAAAGGGGAGAGGAAGTTGAGAAAGGAAGTTTCAGTTTTCAAAGATATTGAAATGACTTGGAACAGAATGCGTATATTCTGCTAATCAAGCCAATTAGATCCAGTAGCCGATATCAAAAAAAAAAAAGGCTAATAAAAATTGTTCTAGCCGGGCGCGGTGGCTTACGCTTGTAATCCCAGCACTTTGGGAGGCCGAGGCGGGCGGATCACGAGGTCAGGAGATCGAGACCACAGTGAAACCCCGTCTCTACTAAAAATACAAAAAAAATTAGCCGGGCGTGGTGGCGGGCGCCTGTAGTCCCAGCTACTCGGGAGGCTGAGGCAGGAGAATGGCGTGAACCCGGGAGGCGGAGCTTGCAGTGAGCTGAGATTGTGCCACTGCACTCCAGCCTGGGCGACAGAGCGAGACTCCGTCTCAAAAAAAAAAAAACAAAAAAAAAAATTGTTTTAAACATGGATGTTTCTCATTCTCAAACTCTCAAACTGAAAGTGAAAATAAGGAACTTGCTTTGAACTACTGTGTAGAGTCAAGTTATCTTTTAGTTATCTTTTTTTTTTTTTAAGAGACTGTCTCACTCTCACCTGGGCTGGAGCTGGAGTGGTGTAGTAGGGCAATCATAGCTCACTGCAGCCTTGAACTCCTGGGGTCAAGTGATCCTCCCACCTCAGCCTCCTGAGTAGCTGGGATTACAGGCGCATGCCACCACACTGGGCTAATTTTTCTTTTTTTGTAGAGATGAGGATATCAATGTGTTGCCCAGGCTGATTTTGAACTCCTGGGCTCAAGTGATCCTCCTGTTTCAGCCTCCCAAAGAGCTGGGATTCACAAGCAGGAGCCACCACACCCAGCTGAGTAAAATTATCTTGATCGTGACTAACAATTGCTGCAGGCGCAGGCAGATGTGTTTTTAAATGATCAGTATTTTCTTGCTTACATCCCCAAATTGAAAAACTAAGCCATAATCCCAGCAACTGCCAAAAAACTGAAAGCTTTGCTTTTGTAAGAGGATAGGACAAAAATCTTTATTTGGATGGTGTAATATTTTACTTTTCTTGGGTCAAAGTCAAGAACTAAAGTCAACTGTGAAGTCTTGGATAAAGACCCACTGTTAAACCGAATCTAATTTAACTTTCTTTTTTTATTCATTGGTTCAGCATTCATTCATTGAGTAACTACTTGCTGACAAGCATGTTATGAATGAGACATGGTGTCTGCTCTCAATGAGCTCACTGTCTAGGAGAAAACACCAACCCTGAGACTGACAATGGCCTGCAGTGCGGCCAGTGCTGTGTGAGTGAGGCTGCGGGAGAGGCACCTACCCAAGGTGTGTTGCAGAAGGCCTCCTGGAGGTTTGCATCTAGTCCTGAGAAAGAAGCAGTGTGTCAGTTTCCTATTGCTGCTGGAACAAATTGTACACATGTAGTGGCTTAAAACCCCAGAAATTTATTGGGGTCTCGATCTCCTGACCTCGTGATCCGCGCACCTTGGCCTCCCAAAGTGCTGGGATTACAGGTGTGAGCCACCGAGCCCAGCCTCAAATTTGTATCTTTAGTGCCTAGCATTCTTCATGGGAGCTTATTAAATATTTATTGATCAAAATAACACATGAATGATTACATCCATAGCACTGTTGTCCTCCTAGTCCAAGTTAATACCATCTCTCACCTGGTCTGCAGTGGGGTCCCAAGTGGTCTCCCTACATCTCCTTTTGCTCATTACAATCCATTTTATACTCTGCAGCAAGAATGATCTTTCCCAAATGCAATTTTGCTTTAAAACCCTTTAATGGCTTCCCATTGCTCTTAAAATAAATGCCGTTATATTATGAATATGACCCACAAAGTAAATATAATTTCATTTATTAGCAGTTTGGCCACTTGCTAGTTATGTGATTATTAGAAAAGTAGTAAATCTCACTGAGTTTTGGTTTCCTCATCTTAAAAATGTAAACAATAGGCCAGGGTAGGGCCTACATGTTTGTACTTAAGGAAAAAAAAAAAAGAAAGAAAAAAAGAAAAGCTTTCCAGATGATTCTGGAACAGGATGAAACTTAGACCTCATTGTATGACCTGTTTCCAATAATTTTGCAAGTAGTATGATTATATATGTCATTTTGACTGATTTCAAAAGACTCCAGGCCTTCAGAGTGTTTTTCTAGGCTGATATGTGAGTATATAGAGCTTAATTTAAACAAATGGTGCCTCGGGAGGATTAGTGATCACTCACCTTTTAAACCGATGTACTTTTTAAATCCTGTATTTAGCAGGGTTACAGAAAAACTGATTTTTTTTTAATCAGAGAAGTTCAGGAGAACTGATTTTTTAAATTTTTATTTATTTTTTTGAGACAGAGTTCCCCTGTACTGCCCAGGTTGGAGTGCAATGGCACTATCTTGGCTCACTGCAACCTCTACTTCCCAGGCTCAAGCAATCATCCTGTTTCAGCCTCCTGAGTAGCTGGAATTACAGGCGTGTACCACCATGCCTGGCTAATTATTGTATTTTTTGTAGAGATGGAGTCTCTCCATGTTGCCCAGGCTGGGCTCAAACTCCTGAGCTCAAGGGATCTGCCCACCTCTACCTCCCAAAGTGCTGGAATTATACAGGGGTGAGCCACTGCTCCCAGCCCAAGAACTGATTTTTTAAAGAAATAAATATTAATACATATTATATACCTCTTTATGTTCAAAATAAGAAATGTATTTTTTATTTACATTTTATTTTTTTGAGACAGAGTCTCACTCTGTTGCCCAGGCTGGAGTGCAGTGGTGCCACCTCAGCTCACTGCAAACTCTGCCTCCCAGGTTCAAGCAATTCTCCTGCCTCAGCTTCCCGAGTAGCTGGGATTACAGGCACCTGCCACCATGCCCAGCTAATTTTTGTATTTCTAAGTAGAGAGAGGGTTTCAACCATGTTGGCCAGGCTAGTCTCAAACTGTTGACCTTGAGTGATTCACCTGCCGTGGCCTCCCAAAGTGCTGGGATTACAGGCGTGAGCCACCACACCTGGCCCAAAATAAGAAATTTATTACATATATTTTTTTCTGAATTGCTGAACCAGACTTCTTAGAAGACAACATAATTTTTAAAAAATTTTTTGTAATTGGGCAGCCTCTCAAACCAGAATCGGTTTAGAGAGACTCCTTTGTAATTTCAACTTTAAATCAAAGTAAATTGTTCCAAATAAAGAACACGGTGTCATCCATTATTCAGGTAACTGTCAGCTAGCTGCCTTCAAGGCAGGACCTGAATGAAGCTGCACCTGGATCCTACATGCATGTGTCACAAAATGCTAAAGGGTGGGGGGTGGGGGGGTGAGCGGTGGGCCGGGTGGGATAGGATGCAGGGTTTTGTTTTTATTCAAGGGTAATCTGTACTTTGGTGATAACAGGACCAATTTAGATTCACAAATTAGGTAAGAAACCTGAATTAAATCGCTGGGGTTGTTTGACTTTATTCGAGTGATGGTTTTGTTTGTTTGAAGACAGGCCCTCACTCTGTCACCCAGGCTGGAGTGCAGTGGCGTGATCACAGCTCACTACAACCTTGACCTCCTAGGCTCAATAGAGTCTCCCACCTCAGCCTCCTGAGTAGCTGGGACTACAGACATGCTCCACCACACCCAGCTAACTTATATTTTTTGTAGTGTTTCACTATGTTGGCCAGGCTGGTCTGAAACTCCTGGGCTCAAGCAATCCACCTGCCTCAACCTCCAAGTGCTGGGATTACAGGTGTGAGCCACCGCACTCAGCCCCAGCGATGGTTTAACACACCTTTTAGATTGATGTCCCAGGTGGCCACTGGCCTGCCTCTTTGCACCTCAAGTGCTAACTAGATAACAAAAGGTCACTTCTGCACCCTCATAAATATATTTTCTCATTCTCCTAGGTCAGTGTTTTAGACTTTATTACACAACTGTGCAGGCTGGGGAAGAAGAGGTCAGGCAGGGATGGAGGAGGGAAGTGGGTCTATTTTGAACTGCATCAAATTCCCTCCCAAGTGACTGAGGGTGGAGCCCAATGGAGAAGCTCTAGAGAGGCTGCTTCTCTTAGCTGGGGGGGCCAAGGGAGCGTCCAAAATATGTGCACAAAGGACCACAAAGCCTGCAGGCAGACACACCGCCAAAGATGTGGATGACAGCCAGGCACAACACCGGCCAAGTCGGAATGGGTCAAAGGAGGCATGCTCATCGGTTGAATTATCGCAGCATGTTCATAGCTATTCTTTGTTTTTCTTTTCTATTTTGATGAAAAATGTTGCAGTTTTTTACCTTGTCACTGAACAATAACAAACTTGTGACATTTTACAACACACAGGCGATTTGGTGTGCTGTGACCATTCTAGGGTGTTTCTGACACTTACAGAAACATGTTTTGGTCTTGTGGGGCAGCAGGGTGTTGCGTGTCTGCCTTTCCATGTCCCCATGCTTTGTGTATGTCACTGTGTGGCTTCTGGTGCCAACATGGCCAAATAAAATCAGTTACATGGCTGCAAGATCCCCAAGGATGGTCTCTTTGATGGCAGTGGAGGGCATAGACTTCAATATTGCTACCCAGAGGGCTTCCCGAGAGCGGCTTCCTAGCAAGTCACTGGCAGAGCAATTGCCTATCATCGAGTTGCAGGAGAAGGCTCAGGATTTAACAGTGCACTAAGTTATAAAGCTTTGGCTGAGTGAAACAATGAGACATGCACAGATACCATGCTTACCATCCCTTTTTAGATGCTGGAGTGGTAGGATGGAGATCACAGATATTTTGAATGTGGCCACAGAGTTTATTTCTCTGGAAGGGCCAGAAGTTTGCCCTGAAGGACATCCAAGTGCCTTCCACTTTGAGATCCAAAGCTGTAAAGCACATTTCCACACGTGGCCTAGAGGAGATGGCTCCTTCTGTAACAAGGAGGACTCGAATTTAGATGGATCCTGCAGGGCCCGCGGATGGGGATGGTATAAAAGGGCACAGATTTCATGATGGTACTTGCAGACTTTCTTCAGAGGGATGCAGTCCAATCACAAGAAGATCAGGGTTGAGGCCAGTCATGGTGGCTCACATCTGTATTCCCAGCACTTTAGGAGGCCAAGGCAGGTGGATCACTTGAGGTCAAGAGTTCAAGACCAGCCTGGCCAACATGGTGAAACACCATCTCTACTAAAAATACAAAAATTAGCTGGGTGTGGTGTTTTGCACCTGTAGTCCCAGTTTCTCAGGAGGCTGAGACAGGAGAATCTCTTGAACCCAGGAGGTGGAGGCTGCAGTGAGCCAAGATCACACCACTGCACTCCAGCCTGGGTGACAGAATAAGACTCTGTCTCAAAAAAAAAAAAAAAAAAAAAAAAGAAGATTGGGGGTGAGTTAATTTTCCAGGTAAAACCAAAGCTGATTGCAAAGTCATCATCAATGTGTAAACCAAAAATAAAATCCTAAGCCCCTCAACTAACTGAACAGACTCCTCTCTGCCAACGGCATTCGAAAGTTAACCTGAAACGCTGCTTCAGGCCATAATGGGATAGGCTGGGGTGTCGAACTTGCCTCATACCCTATTCCCTTTTGGAATTCAGGCACAGCTGACCAGCATTAACATTAACACAGAGACCTTAAGGCTGACTAAACACACTCTTCATAGCATTAAAATAACAACATGAAAGAGAGCAGGCCCTGAAATAAATCGAAGCATTTTACCTCAAAATATATTTATTTAATATATTTAGAAATGGCCCTGCCAAGCTGTCTCATAGGGAAAATCTGCATTCTATAGAGAATTCCTTTCCCTTTCTGGGTCTTTTTCCTGGTCCAGGAGAAAATTAACTGAGTCTGGCACCCTTTAAAATCTGATTAGAGACATTTACTATCCCTCTGAAGCCTGCTACCCGGAGGCTTCATCTGCATAATAAGAACCTTGGTCTCTACAACCCCTTATCTTTTTTTTTGAGATGGTGTTTCACTCTTGTTGCCCAGACTGGAGGGCAATGGCACAATCTTGGCTCACTGCAACCTCCCGCTCCTGGGTTCAAGCGATTCTTCTGCCTCAGCCTCCCAAGTAACTGGGATTATAGGCATGCACCACCATGTTTGGCTAATTTTGTATTTTTAGTAGAGATGGGGTTTCTTCACATTGATCAGGCAGGTTTTGAACTCCTGACCTCAGTTAATCGGCCCACCTCGGCCTCCCAAAGATCTGGGAGCCACTGCACCTGGCCTTACAACCCCTTATCTTAACCCAGGCACTCCCTTCTGTTGATTCCAAGGTCTTTAGATAATAACTTAACCCTTTCAACTAACTGTCAATCAGAAAATCTTTGAATCCACCTATGATCTGGAAGCCCCCCTCCTCCTGCCACCTCTTCTTCCTACTTCAAGTTGTCCTGCCTCTCTGGACTGAACCACGAACCAATGTATATCTTACATGTATTGGTTGAGAACTTATGTCTCCCCAAAATGTATAAAACCAAAAGCTGTAGCCTGACCACCTTGAGCACGTTCTCAGGATCTCCTGGGGCTGTGTCATAGGCCATGGTCACTCATATTTGGCTCAGAATAAATCTCTTCAAATATTTTACAGTTTGACTCTTCATCAACAAAGGTTTGGAGTAACAGTATCACTTTTCTTCAAAATCATGTCATCCTTGGCCACTTAGGAAATTGTTCATGTTCTCAGCAGCAACTTTGCAGTGGTGTGATCATGGTTCACTGCAGCATTGAACTCCTGGGCATAAATGAGCCTCCTGGCCCAGCCTTCTGAGCAGCTAGGACTACAGGTGCACCCCATCACGCCAGGCTAATTTTTTGAATTTTTTTTTTTATAGTAATGAGGTCTTGCTATGTTGCCAAGGCTGGTCTTAAACTCCTGGACTCAGCGATTTCTCTTACCTCAGCCTCCCAAAGTATTGGGATGACAGGCATGAGCCACCACGTCTGGCCTGGCAGTAACTTTTAAGTGAGGGGAAAGAAGCTCTTTGTAAATAAATAGAACACGTTTCACTGCATCTTATTTCAGTTCCCTCAGCTGGAGTGTTGTCACCTTAATTTATCCAATTGTATTGTCATCCTAAATTTCTAGCCCAGTAATAATGATAAGGAGGATGAAAGACGGCACTTCTTCTGCAGCAGTGACATTTTTTCAAAATATTAATTACCCTTTGGCCAGCCTGTCATCTCACTTTTGAGGTGTTTAGTTAAGGATGGACCCTGGAGTCAGACTATCTGGGTTTGTATCTGCTGTATCTTGGTTTGTATTTGATGTCTATTAGCTGAGGGACCTTGTAGAGTTATTTAAACTCTCTGTGCTGCTTTCATTTTCTTCCCAGGAAAATGAGGGTAATAGTACCTACCTCATAGGGTTGTTTTGAGGCACAAGTGAGAATGTGCGCAAAGGGTGAGAAGATGTGCTGGCACTGTTAGAAAATGCAAGGGAGGTTTTTGCTGCTTGTGTTGCTGTTGTGATTCCCAATTCACCTAGTGAACACCAGGAGCAAAAACTGGCCATGCCGGGCCAGGCACGGTGGCTCACACCTGTAATCCCAACACTTTGGGAAGCCGAGGCGGGTGGGTCCCTTGAGGCCAGGAGTTCGAGACCAGCCTGGCCAACATGGTGAAACCCTGTCTCTACTAAAAATACAAAAATTAGCCAGGCGTGGTGGTTCACGCCTGTAATCCCAGCCATTTGGGAGTCTGAGAAAAAGAATCACTTGAACCTGGGAGGCAGAGTTTGCAGTGAGCAGAGACTGCACCACTGCCCTCCAGCCTGAACAACCGAGCAAGACTCTGTCTCAAAAGAAAATAAAAGACAAGAAAAAACTGGCCATGCTGATGCTTTACATAGCCCACCTGTGGGACAGGATGGACATATTAATCCTATTTAATTAGGGAACAAAGTCTAAGAAAAATGCAACATTTTATTGCAAGTGAACTTTTTTTTTTTTTTTGAGACGGAGTCTCTGGAGTGCAGTGGCGTGATCTCGGCTCGCTGCAAGCTCCGCCTCCCGGGTTCACATCATTCTCCTGCCTCAGCCTCTCAGAGTAGCTGGGACTACGGGTGCCTGCCACCACGCCCAGCTAATTTTTTTGTACTTTTAGTAGAGACGGGGTTTCACCGTGGTCTCGATCTCCTGACCTCGTGATCCGCCTGCCTCAGCCTCCCAAAGTGCTGGGATTACAAGCATGAGCCACCGCGCCAGGCCACAAGTGAACTTTTAACCAGGAGGACTGATTCACAGGGACTAACCTTAAAGGACCAGTATTCTACCAGTACAAGGGTATTTGCTATCCCAAATACATTATCTTATATGATTTTTCTCTTTCCAGTAAATCAGTGGTTCCTAATATTTTAGGTCATGGACTCCTTTCAAAAAATCTGATGAAGCCAGGCATGGTGGCTTGTACCTCTAGTCCTAGCTACTTGGAAGGCTGAGGTGGGAGGATTGCTTGTGCCCGGGAGTTCAAGACCAGCCTGGGCAACACAGTGAGAAGTGAAACTCTCACCCATCACACACACACACAAAAAAGTTGATGAAAACTGTGAACTATGTACCCTCTGCTCAGAACAGTGCATATTCACATATGCACAGACTATTTTGCATGCAATAGCATGAAGTTTACTGACCTCAAGTTAAGATTTCACTGCTATGGACATGGGAGAAGTAGAAAAAGAAAGTTATGGAATGGAGCTTCTTTCCAAAATTATTTGAGGCACATCTCCATGGTGATTGTTTCAAATGTCAAGTTCTAGGGCCACACTTTCTTTTATAAGATGAACCTTGGGATTCAATTATTTTTTCCATTATTTTTAACTTCTCTTGCAGTGGTTCTCAGCCCTAGTTCTACTGTTAGAATCACACCTGGAGATTTTTTAAAAACTCCAATACCCAAGCCACACTCTAGATCAATTAAGTCAGAATATCTGGAGGATGGGACCAAGACATCAGTAATGTTTAAAGCTCCCCAGATGATTTGAGTGTTCAACCAAGGTTGAGAAACACAGCTCTACTGCCTCTCCTTAATTAAAAGAATAATTCAGTGGATCTGGGCCTTCCAGCCCCCTACAAATCCCCATTTTCCTCTCCAAATCTTTTCTGTGTGGGGTATGCCATATTTCTCTTTAAGCTAATAATTGGCTTTCATCTCCTGTTATTTAGCATGTCACAAAGACGTGTATTGTTCAACTACCACTTAAGACTTTGTTTAACTCTGAGCTTATGATGGGGAGAAAAAGAAGCAGAAGGAAAAGCACATGCTGCTCAGGATTGTTAAACCCCATCCAATCTCATAAGTATGCTTTACTGAAAGAGCCGAAGACAGAGAGGAGGTGGTGGCAAAAATAAATAAATAACTAAAGATGATTTTGAAGAGGTAGATGACTCAATGAAACCTGCACGAGCGGAGAAGTCCAGAGACACAAGGCAGAAACATCTAAGGAGTGATGTTCCTTTCATCGTAGGAGGTGAAGATCGAAAAAGTGGGATTTGAGTAGGCCCCATATCAATTCTTTTTTCTGGTAGAGTCATAATTTTAGAGCTAGAAGAGACCACTGAGATACACTAGTCCTCTTTCTTTCAGTCCTCTTTATCCCCGCCCCAACCAGCTGAGTCCTCAGACAGAGACATCACCAACCTGAGAAAGCAACCCAGGTTGGTGATGTCTCTGAGGTCTCAGCTGACTGGGGCAGGGATAGGGGCAGGCATAGCTAGGTCTCCTGAATTTAGTGTTCTCTCACCTTCCACAATGCTTGGCTGACAGAGGCTCCTGTGGCTAAGAGACACTAGGTGAGCAGAGAAAGCTAATATAACATATTAATAAGGTGACCATATTTTTTTTTTGTCTAAATCTAGACACTTTTAAGGGTAAAGGAGATGTGTTAGTTCATTGGGATGCTATAACAAAATACCATAAGCTGGCCAGCTTATATGCCACAGAAATTTATTCCTCACAGTTCTAGATGCTGGGAAGTCCAAGATCAGGCACTGGCCGATGTGCAATCTGGTGAGGGCCTACTTTCAGGCTTATAGATGGCTCCTTCTGTGTCCTCATACGTGGGAAGGGGCTAGCTAGCTCTCAGGGGTTTCTTTAATAAGGGCATTAATCCCATACATGAGAGCTCCACCCTCTTGACCTAATCATTTCCCAAAGGTCTCACCTCATAATACCATCATTTTGAAGGTTAGGATTTCAGCATAATGAAGTTGGTTCTTGGTTGGGGTGCAGGGAAGGGACACAAACATTTGGACCATAGCAGGAGACAACAGGTAAACCTGGCCTTATTTCTCTCTAAAATCCATTTGCTATCTTTCTTCATTTTTACATAATCTGCCACCTTACTGATATTTCTACCATCAATACTACTTCTATGAAAGAGTGGCTCTTAGTAGCTGTACAGTGACGTTGAACTCACCTGTCAGTTCTTCCAGGGGAGAATTCTGAGCTGTCAATCAAAAGAAAAGTTTCCTGATTCTGACTCCCGTTACTTCCCTCTCATTTTCCTTGCTTCCATCTGGATCCAAGCATTCCTATAGGGTAGCAACATGGACTCTTGGGAGAAGGGCTTCACAGACATATTTGCAGTGGTAGTAAGGTCTCAGATATGTGTGTTCTGCCCCCTCTCCTCTTTCTTCCTTGTGGAGACTTTCTGCCTGTGAACCCTCTACTGTGTCTGGGGTCTCTCTAAGCTGACTTCCCTCTCTCCCAGACAAGCAGTGTTCCTTCCCAGGTGAGCATAATACTTCTCCTTTCCTCAACAGATTTTTCCTTGTTGAAAAGGCAATGTTTTGATCTCTGTGACTTTTTTGCTTACTAAAAGACAGGCCTGTCCTCTTTCCATACGGGGCCCAGTTTAGCTCAGACTGGATTTAGTATCCACCAAACGTTGATCACCAGCAACAATGGCACCTCTAGTCAGTTTTCTGTAGGTGCTGTTCTTAAGTTCCTGTGTTAACAATGTACTCTTCTGGAAACTTCTAAGAACAGAGTATTATTTATTTATTTTTTTCTTTTCTTTTTTCTTTTTTGAGCCAGGGTCTTGCTCTGTCACCCAGACTGAAGTGCAGTGGTGCAATCATGGCTCACTGCAGACTTGACCTCCTGGGCTTAAGCGATCGTCCCACCTCAGCCTCTCAAGTAGCTGGGAATACAGATGCACACCACCACACCCAGCTAATTTTTGCATTTTTTGTATAGATGGGGGTCTCACTTTGTTACCCAGGTTGGTCTCAAACTCCAGGGCTGAAGTGATCTGCTCGCCTCTGCCTCCCAAAGTGCTGGCATTATGGCTATAAGCCACCGCACCTGGCCTGAGTAGCATTTTCTTAAATGAAAGGAATGCTGTTTCCAAATGGGCTAGTTAAACATCGCTCCTGTGGCACCTGGTTTTTTCCCCAAGGAGTGCAAGATAGTTACAGACTCCAAGATACTTGGTAAGCCTTTTTATGAGTCTTCTGATATCAAGTGAATTCCTGCTATAAAACTCTTGAGATTGTGGCTTTGGCGACTCCATTTCCAAATCAAAATAGGGACCAATCAGGAACAGGATTCAATTAAGGTCACACAATCCCTATGACATATATATATATATATTTCAGTTATCAATACTTTCCTATTCACTCAAGCTATTGTTGCTTCATCTTCAGCTCTCCTAACATGGCAGCTGACTAAATCATCTGAGTTCTTTGTGGCTTACCCACCATTGGCACTCCTCGATCTGCTGTCACTGTAGGCTCTTGTGATATGGAAGTACCTTATGCCCACTTATTCTTGGACCTGTCGGTACCTGAGCTACAGCACTGTCTCCCGACTTCAGTGGAAATGTTACTGCCTTATCATGTGGTCTTGATGTTTATTAGCCTCCCGTCCCTTACACAAGGCAATATTTTCCCCTGGATAACTTGCTTGAGGCCATGAAACCTGTTGTGATAAAAGAGGTTACATTATGGAAGTGGGTACCCATGTCAGAGGGAAATCTTAGCTTTGGAAAGAACTCTGGCAGGAACACAGGTGGGACACTCTATAGAATCCTCATGTGACCTTCAGAAAGAAATCGTACATTTTTCCTTCTGCAACTTGGTACGGACTGAGAACTTTGCTGTAGTGGAGGAGGTTAGATTGTGGAGGTGGGTGCTTCAAATAGCATTTGCAAGGTGTTGTCTCATCTAATTTCCATTGCTGAAAGCAACTTGAAGTCTAACTTTTGTTATAGCTTTATTGTCTTCCAAATTGAGGTTATTACATTTAAATTTTTATTGCAAATCTACCAATATACCACGTCAGAGAGGTTTTTGCAGATCTGTTAGGTGTGAGCTGGATTTGATTCATTAAGCTTTCAATTTTCTCTAAGGCCGTGTTCAAGTGTTTGTGGAAGCATTCATAACCTTTTTTTGGGGAGGGTGGGGGAGTCTGTTCTAAACACGAGGGTACAGTAAAGTCATACTAAGACATTTGGCGTCCTAATGGGTGAGTTTACATATTTCACCCCCAAGGAATTTTTAGTTTGCCAGTTATGGTTTATTTTTAAAATGTGTTTGAGGACACATCTTCTGGATCAGAGTACAGTACAAAGATAAACGGTATGGAATAAGCAGCTTGGTGGGATAATGTAAGAAGCATTAGATTGAGTGGATTGAGAGCCAAAGAATGGCTTCCAGCTCCCAGCCTCTCCTCCATCTAGCTGAATGAACTGCATGCAAGCTACCAGCCTTTAATAACAAATGCCTCAATCTCTTCAAACCCCCATTTCCTTGTTTCTCTTATGAAGGTCTTTGAGATCATGCACATGACAAAAAAAAGTTAATATACTGGCCGAATGCAGAGTATTATTGTTGATTTTGTTATAATAATATAATATTTGAAACCTGAATTATGGTAAAAATGGAAGTGGGCAGGGCTTTGGCTCACTCCAAAACTTGGAAGGCGAACTGAGGAAGACCTGCATTGACATCCCTTTTCTCCATATGTCCAGGGGCTTCCAGTGCTCAAGGCAGCCTACGTCAATGTTGGACCAGGCTTGGTATTCACAAGTGCTGTGGTTGAGATAGGCCTTTGTGAAGTGTACGCCAATATCAAAGGCTAATTCCCAGATGGTTAAGTGGCCACTGAATTTTTGTTGCTCTGAGAGGTCTAGAAGAAACATGGGCTGAACTTGGATATGATGGAACAGGATGCAGTAATCCATATTAAAGAACTCATAGGTTCTTGAGTTTATCAGACTCAATAGCTAGTGCAAAACTGATTTAGAAGGTCAGCAGAGGCACATCATAGAATCTAGTATTTAGGATTGAATGCCCCATAGCTAAGACTGTGTGTACATAAGGTACTGGGGCTCATGGAAGTACTGTTTCATCAGTGTTGTCAATGAGTCCAGTGGAATAATGAAGGACAGTGCAGAATCTCCAGTCATGGGGCACTGGAAGAGCTATCAGCACTGAAGAATCGCCCATGACTTGCCACAGAATGCCCTGAGCTAGACATAAGTGAATAATGGCAAGATATAATAAACCTAATGTAATGGATGTCCAAAATGAGGTCAAAGCACAGAAACAATAGTTGAAGTAAGTCCCAAAGTGCATTATCAAGCATTGGGGCAGAGCTGTGGGCCGACTTCTGGGGGAAATACGGGAGCAAATACTAGATGGCAGTACAGTTAGAAATGCAAAGAACAGCCTGTAGCATGTCCAAATAGATCTTTATTGCAACTCAAAAGCAACCTTTATTTGAAATCATAGATTTGTTTTGATGTCGGTTGGTTGGTCTTCATTCATGACTACACATATTCTAACATCACTATTTCACCATCTCAATAGGAAAAAGATTCACAACCAATGTACAGGCATATTTCAGGGAACATCCTAAAATTCAAATTTTAAAATAAAATGGTCAGAGTTATCATGGAAAGGAAGGTCATTGTATGTGGAACATGTCAATGAGAGGAAATGCTTTAGGGTAAAAATACACTGATTAGAGAGGAAGGCTGATATAACTGTGGGCAGAGATTTATGTATGTGGAAGTCAATGAATCCACAGGCAGTAGTGTGCTGGTAAATGTTTGATGACCAGCTTTCTCGGAGTGTGGGGGAGCCCCAATTTCTAGCATTTGTTGATTTCTGAGGTATAAATATTACCTCTGTAACCAATTTCTACCATACAGAGATAATAGATGTCAACAACCCCAAGAGCATAGGTAATAGTAAAATATAGTAAAATAATTAGGAAGTGATGAGTTTTGAATATGTATTACCTTTGTTTATAATATAATTTAATTATAAGTTTATATAATTTAATTTTTATTAATGTCTGTTTTTAACAAGCTCACAAAATTCCTAAAAATTTCACAATCATCCCTTTCAAGCTAGTATGAACTAGCTCCAGCACACCACTGCCTGTGAGTGAAAGGACATTGGAGCATCTTTAGGGAAAGATGAAAAGAGAAAGGGACCAGGCGTGGTGGCTCACGCCTGTAATCCCAACACTTTAGGAGGCCAAGGCAGGTGGATTGCTTGAGTTCAGGAGTTCAAGACCATCCTGGGCAACATGGTGAAAACCTAGCTCTACCAAAAATACAAAAAAAAATTAGCCAGGCATGGTAGTGCTGGCCTGTGGTCCCAGCTACTCGGGAGGCTGAGGTGGGAGGAGAGGTTGAGCCTGGGAGGCAGAGGTGGCAGTGAGCTGATATCACAGCACTGTACTCCAGCCTGGGCGACAGAGTGAGACTCTGTCTCAAAAAGATAAAAAAAGAGAGCGAGAAAGGAATAGCCGTGAACTATTTTGTTACTTATGAGTAAAAAATAGAGAAAGGTGGGTTTAGATTATTCTTCATATAAGTTAATGCATAACTGTAGAATGATTTTACTTAAATAATGCTCATGAATGATCAACATCTTTTGTCCCACAGGCATGGGAAATGCTTCATATTATAGCTTATCTGCTGCAGATTTACCATATACATTAAAAAATCATATAATGAAGAATCTTTTATGCCTAGTGTTGCCCAACTTTGATTGTAAAACCTTTTATTCCCCACGGAATACTTAATATCTCATGGCAGATCAGTCAAGAAACTGCTCAGTAGGTTGGTTGTAAGTATCCTGTCCTTCAACCTTCATGATTAATGACTTCAGACAAGTTATATTTTGTTGATCAAATCTTTCGTACCATAGGAAATAGGCTAAGTCAGTGATTCTCAAATTTGACCACACATCAGATTCCTCTGGAGGCTTCTTAAAAGACCTAATGAATCAGAATCTTTGGAGTTGGGGCCCAAGAAGATCTCTCTTTAAAAAGTTCTTCCCATTATTCAGCTGTGAATATAAAATAAAATATTTTTTAAAAATTCTTCCCATCAGACAAGGATACTACTACCCGTAACATTTTTGGCAATACTTTAGTAATTTGTCAGTGTGCTCTGAAATAGTGCAAATTGATTGATTGATCGATTGAGATAGAGTTTTGCTCTGTAGTCCAGGCTGGAGTGCAGTAATGCAATCACAGCTTACTACAGCCTTACCTCCCTGGCTCAAACTATCCTTCCATCCCAGCCTCCCAAGTAGCTGGGACTACAGGCACATGCCACCATTCTCATTTTTAAAAATTTTTGTAGAGATGAGGTCTCCTTATATTGTCCTGGTTGGTCTTGAATTCTGGGCTCAAGAGATCCTCCTGCATCTGCTTCCCAAGTTGCTGAGATTACAGGCATGTGCCACTGCACCTGACTGAGTGTAAAGTTTTGAGCATGTAGTGCGACTGATATCAAATTGTGAATTCAGGAGACTTTAAATATAACAACTTATCAATATTTTAAGATTATATATTTGAAATCCTCTTTTTTAAAATAATAATAATTTTTTTTTTGAGACGGAGTCTTGCTCTGTCGCCCAGGCTGGAGTGCAGTGGGGCGATCTTGGCTCACTGCAAACTCCACCTCCCGAGTTCATGCCATTCTCCTGCCTCAGCCTCTCCAGTAGCTGGGACTACAGGCACCCGCCACCGTGCCTGGCTAATTTTTTGTATTTTTAGTAGAGATGAGGTTTCACCATGTTGGCCAGGACGGTCTCGATCTCCTCACCTCGTGATCCACCCTCCTTGGCCTCCCAAAGTGCTGGGATTACAGCCGTGAGCCACCACACCCAGCCTTAAATAATAATTTTTAAAATTTTATCATAAAGACAGGGGTCTCACTATATTGTCCAAACTGGTCTTGAACTCCTGGGTTCAAGTGATCCTCCTGCCTGGGTCTCCCAAAGTGCTACAATTGCAGGCATGAGCCACCATGCCCAGCCAGAAATCCTGTCTCAAAAAACATTTTGGCACTAAATTTTAAACTGCAGTCATTAATTCTGTAGAAAGAATTAGAACTACACGGCTTTTTAGATATTCTGTACAAATTGTTTATATTGAATAATAAAATCTCAATGATGAAGGAAATAATACAGAATAACATAAAACTTTATATGTGTTTGTTCAAATATTTACCAAGTTCCTACTATGTTCTAGGGACTACGTATCAATAAAGAAAATGACCTATTGGGAAAAAGATTAGAGAGATGTGTGTTAACAGCTGTGCATGGGAAAAGGCTCGATCACAATATAAGGAGGTGCAGTCTGTGTGATTGTCAAATCCAAGGAAGTCTGGTTCGTAGAAAAGAACAGGTAGCAGTTTCACTCAGGTGTATAATCATCAGGCCTGAATTATTATATTTAGTTCTGGGCATCACTATTTGAGGCATTTGGAACAAGTACACTATATATAGAGGGTACGCCCAAGGTGAGATGCAGAGATTAAAGATGGGCAGATAAAGAAGCTTGGAAGAAGCTCATTGATTATTGTAGAGAAGAGAAAACTTGGGAGATGTAGTTATATTCCAAGATCTAAATGACCTTCATGTTTACGTTGAAGAGGGCTCAGATTGGACAGCCAGGGTCTGCTGTTTAAAGTTGCAATGAACATTCATACCATGATATTCAAGGTATTCATTTCTGTACAATGTACAATGTAAGGCCAAATTACTTCGTGATCATAGCTCTCTAAAAACAGAATGCGTCTTAGTTCTCGGCTACTTCCAAATTTTAAGCCAAGGCTGAATGAGCACTGAAGGACATGTTATATAAGGAATTTAAGTATCTATTATGAGAACTGGGTTAGTTAATGCCTGTTCTGCCGTCCAGGCTGGAGTGCAGTGGTGCAATGATGACTCGCTGCAGCCCCGACCTCCTGGGCTCAGGTAATCCAGGTAGCTGGGACTACAGTCACGTGCCACCACACCCAACTAACTTTTTTGCATTTTTTTATAGATACAAGGTCTCCTTTTGTTGCCCTGGCTAGTCTCAAAATCCTGGGCTCAAGTGATCCTCCCAACTCAGATTCCCAAAGTGTTGGGATTACAGGTGTGAGCTACTACTCCCTGCCACCACTCTAATATTTAGAGGGTAGTCTAGGAGTAGGAGCCAGCAAAAGAAACTACAAGGAATGGCTAGACAGGTGGATAGGTTAGCGGGGTGACAAATAAAGTGTCAAGGGGAAAAAGAGAGTCTCAAGAAGAAGGGATTGATGGATGGTTTCAAATGCTGCTGGGAAATAGAGAAAAATTAAAACAGAGAAGTGACTATTGTAGTAGCATAGAGATCATTAATGACCTTGACAGAGGCTATTTAAGTGCAGTGGTAAGGGCAGAGGGCAGAGTGGAAGGTAGAGCCATGTGTGGTGGCACATGCCTATAGTTCCAGCTACTAGGGAGACAGAGGCAGGAGGATCACTTGAGCCCAGGAGTTTGAGGCTGCAGTGAGATATGATCATGCCACTGCACTCCAGCCTGGGTGACAGAGCTAGACTCTGTCTTTAAAAGAAAAAAAAATTTTTTGTTTTTTTTTTTTATTTTTGAGAGAGAGTTTTGCTTTTTGTTGCCCAGGCTGGAGTGCAATGGCTTGATATTGGCTCACCACAATCTCTGCCTCCCTGGTTCAAGCGATTCTCCTGCCTCAGCCTCCCGAGTAGCTGGGATTACAGGCATGCACCACCATACAAGGCTAATTTTTTTGTATTTTTAGTAGAGACAGGGTTTCTCCATGTTGGTCAGGCTGGTCTTGAACTCCCAACCTCAGGTGATCCACCTGCCTTGGCCCCCCAAAGTATTGGGATTACAGGCGTGAGCCACCACACCTGGCAAAAATGTTTTTTTAAGTGGAAGATAGATAAGGAAGTGAGATAGACAAGAGCAACCCTTGACTCTGGGCTAGTGGGTGTTCTGGCCTCTCCTCCTAAGGGCCATTCTGATGAAAGGGAGGCGGCTTATGGTCCTCTGAAAGGGCTCACCAGGGCCCAAAAAGAGCCAGGTCGCTTACACCAGGGTGCCAGGGTGCACTGGCCCTTGATTGTCAGACCCATGTCAGCCCATTCCACAGGCATGCAGTACCCTCGAGGCTCCAAATAATGCTCTTAAAACAGCACCTGGCACATAGTCAGTGCTATATAAATTTTTGTTATAATTATCCCAGTTTCTAGGCAAGCTTTATTGGCTTCTAAGAACAAATCATTTATGTAAACCAAATCATTTGCAGGGTATGTAAAGTCTATATTCTCTTTTTCTGTCTTCCTTTCTCTCTCTCTCTCCTTCCTTCTGGGTTCTGCTTAAGATGGAGAGCTCTCCCTGGAGAGTCTGGGATTGAACCACCAAAGAAGGGCAGAGCAAGCGAAAAGAAAATAAACGAAGGTATATCCAGAGAAATACATTTATGAAAAACACCAACATTGAAGAAAATACAGCATGCAGTGCATTGAAGTTTTGTACCTGTTGTACAGGTAGCCAAAAGATGACAGACAGAGGGTGGATTTTTAGTTTTGATTAATTCATTGGTAACGTGGAAATATTCATGCAGAAACGGAGGAATGATCATGCAGTGGTGCAGTTGTTTCTTTGGAGGAATTTTGAACGTTGCATTACAGTTCAACTGTCCTGGAAATAAAAAATATTGTAGAAAGTGGAGATGGTGGGGAGGACGTGTAAATATCTTTAACTCCCCCTTCTTGGTCTCCAAACGCCTTTATCACTCCATTCAGCCTTACGCCAAATTCTGGATGCTTTTACAGGTGTTTTTCATGTGTAAAACGTGCATATCTATCTCCTAGGAGTGTCGTGGAGATGGAATGAGATATGTGCTATATACAACTGCATCATTATATAGCAACTGCATCATTAGAGCATCTTTCAACAGAAGTGCACATCCCCTCATAGCTGGTGACTGGCATTTCCTGTTCATTTTTTTCCTTCTACCTCTTAACCTTACTGATGATGCTTTCAATACAAATCTAATAATAATGGCAGCTAACATTTATCATGTGCTCAAATTAAGTCATTTCATCTCCCCAACAATCCTATCAGGTAGGACTGTCATCTTCATCTCCTGAGCCTTGGAATCACATTAGGCAGCCTGGCTTCAGAGCCCAGCACTTTTTGTTTTTGTTTTGACAGGATCACATTCTGTCTCTCAGGCTGGAGTGCAGTGATGCGATCACACAGCTCACTGCAGCCTTGACCTATTGGGCTCAAGCAGTCCTCCTACTGCAGCCTTCTAGTAGCTCGGACTATAGGTACGCCATCATGCCTGGCTAATTAAAAAAATTTTTTTTTTTTTTGTAGAGATGGGTCTCCTTATGTTCTCCAGGCTGAACTCGGAACTCTTGGCCTCAAGCGATCCTCCCACCTCGGCTTCCCAAAGTGCTGGGACTATAGGCGTGAGCCACCGCGCCTGGCCCTGAGCCCAGCTCTTAAGCACGTAGTCCAACACGTTTAGCTGGAGAGACGCCAGGCCACTTCTTGGGCCATACCCTTCTCATCACAAACTCAGGTTTCTCTTAGAAACCACTCTTAGTGTCCGCAGTGCCCAAGACTCCCGCCTTGGATCCTGGGGCCCACGAGAAGGTAATTTAATTCGCCCAGATAGAACCAGCCCAATCGTGTCCCTCTGAACCCCGTGAACTTTCACCCCGGCTGAGCAGTAAGTCTGCACCGCTGTCCCTTTCTTTGTGGTCTCAGGGCTAACCCAAAGTGACAATTTCCTGAGAGCAGTACGGGTATTTTTTTTTTTTTTTTTTTTTTTTTGAGACACAGTCTTGCTGTGTCACCCAGCCTGGAGTACAGTGGCGCAATCTCGGCTCACTGCAACCTCCGCCTCCCGGGTTCAAGCAATTCTCACACCTCAGCCTCCCAAGTAGCTGGGATTACAGGCGCACACCACCACGCCTGGCTAATTTTTTTATTTTTTAAAGCAGAGACGGGGTTTCACCATGTTGGCCAGGCTGGTCTCGAACTCCTGACCTTGTGATCCGCCCGCCTCAGCCTCCCAAAGTGCTGGGATTACGGGCGTGAGCCACGGTGCCCCGCCCGGGTATTCCTAAAAGACATAGGACCCCACGAATCCCTGCAGGCAAGCACGTAAACTGGACTGCTGAACCCGCCCCAGAGCCCCGGCGCTAGTGCGCAAGGCTGGGCCACTGCTAGGTGCACACAGCCGCGGCCCGGCGCAGGCGGTGCGGGCGGAGGGGATGCCATGGCGAGACGCTGGAGCGGCGCAGGCCCTGTCGGCCGGGACGCGAGGGCGGGGCACGGGCGCAGCAGGAAGGGGGCGTGGCCAGGAGCCCGCCCGGCCGCCCCCGCCCCTCCCCCTCCGATCTCCGCCACGTTGGTGACGTCACTGGCTAGGCCAGCCGGCGCCATTTTGAAAGAGGAGTCGCTTGCTCCTGCTGCCGCTGCCGCAGCCGCAGGAAGCGCACGAGCGGGAGAGCCCCAGAGTGAAATCTAGCATCCTGCCGGCTGGTCTGCCTGCCCCCCCTTCCTTTTCCCCCGGCCCCCGTCGCCTCCCCCAGTAGGTGCCATCCGCCGCCATCCGCCCTTTCTAACCCCCCATCCCCAGGTGAGGGGGGTGAGTTCAGGAAGCGGAGACCCCGAGGAACCCAGCAGCGTCACCATTTGCAGCGCAACATGGCAGGTAAAGAAGAAATCCCCCTCGCCCCCTGACAAGGCACCGCTTCCTTCTTCCTCCATCACACCCTAGCGACCGCCCGCGCCTCGCAGGGAGCCACAGGGCGCCCCTCGGGTTTGAGGGAGTAGGGTCCGGAGGGGTGGGGTGGGGGCGGGGAGGGCTCCCGGGAGGCAAGCGGTCACGATGAGTCGCTGGGCTTGGAGAACGGGGCTGGCGCCGTTGCGGGGGTGGGGGTGGGGTGTGCTGGCGAGCTTGGGTGGGGCGGGGTGGGGGCGCGTGCAGATTTGTCCCTCCGGCTCGGGAGCCCGGTGGATCCTCTCCCACCTCCCCATCTTGCCTCCCGCCTTTATTTTTTTTTCCCGCAGGTCTTCATTTAATTTCTATTTTTCCCCCTGCTGCAAGCCTTCTTGGGTTTATATACGCATTTATTTTGCACCGAGAAGGAAGAGTGCTTTACAAGTTAAAATACAGTGGAGGCATATGTGTATTTTTTCCCCACTGTGGATGCCAATATTTTTGAGACTGGAAGCCTAAATTTTTTGTTTAGAACCATTTCGTTTCCATTTCTTCCCTCTTACCGCCGAAGAGTGCAAGGCCTTTCATGTACAGCAAGTTGCATGAAAATAATTTAAACTTTCCGTTTAGCATGTTAGCTTTTTTGCAGATGTCTTTTTCTCAAAAGGGTTTGGTAGAGTTAGTTAAAATAGTTGCGGAGTTCAGAGATATAAATAGCAAAGAGGAGAGAGATTTAGGTAGAAACTTTGAAGGGGAGGGGAAAGCATGTAGAGAGAAAACCAGTTTGGAAATAAATTTAGCAAGGAATAGGGGTGATGGGGAGAGAGAAGTAATGTAATTGCTTTGAGAATTCTTTCTGTACGTGTTGGTATTGCTAAATCTTTTCCTTCATGTAGTAGAATCAGTTCCAGATTTAGATTCAGTTTCTCCCTAGAGCCCCAGGACATTTTTACCATTTCGACCTCAGTACTTGCACGTGAAATAGAAACATTCCGAGATGAGACCAGTTTTCCGTGTTGTATTCATTATTTAGATAATTAAACCTTTTGAAAAAGTTAACATGTCGGATTGACTTACGGTTTGCTATAAACAAGTTGCTTGTTGGCCTTGTTGAAAAATGAAATGAGATTAAAATTGTTTTGCACGAGATGACGTATTAGCAAAATGAGTTCTTTGCCAGGTCCTTTGGAGTCGAGGGATGAGGTGAAGGGAGGCAGAACAAGCTTCCTTTGACAGTCTCTTTAGCAGCATTCATTTCGGTTTCTTTTCCTGTCTGGAGCCAGTGATTTGCTGGTAATGAATGCAAAGAAATGCGTGTAGTGTTCACTGTGTGTGCACTTTGGTGATAGGGTTCATATGAATTATTACTCCTTACCCAGGCAGTAATGTTCCCGAAGTTTTCTCTTCGTTGTATGTTTCATGGTAGTTTAACCTTATTAACTCTTCTGCAGGCTTTTTGTACACTTAAAAAGAAAACTCTTTAACTCTTGGTATTTACTTTTTTCTGGTAGGTCTTGCCTGAATGTAAGGCTTTTACTGTATTTGAGAGGAAGTTTGTGAACAGATGTTTAATGACCACAGAACATGTGCCTTTAAATATTTCGTACCTGGAATCTTTGTTTTTTTTCTTTTTAATACAGTGCCAAGTATTGGGGACTAACCTCTTTCCAAACTGGTGCTCTTGGTGGTAGTTGTATGTGTGGGCAGAACTAGGCTGTTAGTATCATGCCAACCATGGGTACCATCTCTGTGTTTACGAGAGTCAACATAAGCAGAACTCTGTTTTAATTGGTATGTTTTCTTTTTCCAGGAGCTGGAGGAGGGAGTGATGTTCAGTGGTGTTTTTCTCAGGTGAAAGGAGCAGTAGATGATGATGTAGCAGAAGGTAAGAATGCATTTAATAATGCAAAATTTGGATATATAATTTTTTCAGAAATGTTTCCTACTGAGGGATTTCCTTGAAGCCGAGACTGCTATAAATTCAAGATGATTTTGTGTTTATTGTCCAAGAAATGTAAGAACAGTTTTAAAAGATACCTTTCTGAAAAACAGCCTTAAATTTCATTTGTTATTTACGCCTTGTTTTCATTATTTTTTCCTCTGAATTTACATGGAAGGAGCGGTAGATGATGAGACATACAAAATCCTCACATGAAAGCTCTGAGCTCCATATAAGGGTTTCTTTGTTGTGTAAATTCCACATACAAATAAATGGTGATGCATTTTTATATTTGTACATTGTTTTTAGATAAGTAAATTGAAATAGGTGCCATCAACATTTGGCTCAGAAACATTCTTAACAGCATCTTTGGTTTTTATGGGAAGATTTTTTAACTACTTTTGAATTTGTCCACTTTGGGAGTGTGATGCTGCTTGGCATATTCTGTGAAGAGATGATAGCTCAGATTATTCGTTTTGTTGTCTTTCTGGTATTTAGGTGGATAAGACAGTAACAATGCTATGCATATGTCGCTTGTCTTTTAGGAATCGTATATTCTTGTGCAGGTAGAAACTCTGTTTGATCAATTGAAGTACTTAGGTCTAATTTTCTCCCCAAATTTGTTTTCGAACGCGTTTCAGAAGTTTAAGGTTTGAAACTTCAAGGTGGTTTTTTTTTTTTTGTTTTTTTTTTTTGAGACGGAGTCTCGCTCTGCTCTTTCACCCAGGCTGGACTGCAGTGGCACGATCTCAGCTCACTGCAAGCTCCGCCTCCTGGGTTGACGCCATTCTCCTGCCTCAGCCTCCCAAGTAGCTGGGACTACAGGCGCCTGCCATCGCGCCCGGCTAATTTTTTGTATTTTTTTAGTAGAGACGGGGTTTCACCAAGTTAGCCAAGATGGTCTTGATCGCCTGACCTTGTGATCCACCCGCCTCGGCCTCCCAAAGTGCTGGGATTACAGGCGTGAGCCACCGCGCCCAGCCGAAACTTCAAGATTTTGCATTCATTTGAGATGGTCTTAGGCAGCGGAGGCATTTCCCACAAAGTTGTTGCATTGTTTCATTCCTCAGAAATGTTAAAGTTTGAGTTTTAATGGTATTGTGTGTCTTGAATTACAGTAGGAATTTTCCAAACAAAACTCAGATAAATTTAAACATGTACTTGTGAGTTTTAGAAATTTGGTGAAAATTCATAAACCTGTTTTCCCTAGATTGTGTTGTCGTCATATTTCTGACCTGTCTGTAGGGTACTGTTTGTTTTGGAGATTTTTTTTCAGGTGGTGGGTGGTAGTCGAACGCTTTTATTTGCTTGTGTCAGTGTCATTCTTAATTGTCTGTTTTAGAGTGCAGTGAATCCTATGGGAAGCCAACTGGCATAGGTTATACTTGTCATATTTTGCAGAGCTCTCTCACGTTCCTTTTCTGTTGGATCCTCATCTGTTTCTTAGATGAGAAACCAGAAACAAAAGAGACTGACTGATGGTCATGCACATAGTGTAAATCAAGGTTTTCTGATGAAGTCAGTGGTGTTTGACTTGTTCAGAAAAGTAAGTCTTAACTTCAAGGAAGGAGTTGTGTATTACTCATGTTGTAACTACATTACGTGTTGAATAGTAGACACTCCAGTATTGGATCATTAGTTCTTTGCAGTTGTGTAATACCAAGTTATGAAAGTGCTGTATACTTGGAAAATATTCTTTGGTTGAATTCCATTTATTCCCTTAGGAAAGTTCCCCTAAATGCTGAGCACTGAGGGTACTTGGTGTCTGGAACATAAACTCTGCCCACAAGGAGCTCATAGTTTGCTTGTTAAACATTACGCAGAAAGATCACATGGCTTTTATTTAATCAGAAGAAATTGTTAGTTCAGACTGAACATCATTTACCTACCTGAACCAAATAACTTGTGATATACATTAAGTCCTCCCTTAATGTATAGGTTCTGTCAGTAATGTAATGTCAATAGGTTCTGTGACTTTAAGCAAAGAAAGCAACTTACAACAAAACCATTTTTTATCAATACCATAATAAAAGATGCTGAGCAGAAAACAAAAGTCAAAGTTTTCAAGAACCTATTGACATGAAGTTAGGAGATAAATCAGTTATAGTTCCCCTTTGCTGATACTTAGTAGCTGCATTTTTCTACTGATTCACTAAATAATTTTCTTTAGAGGTTGTTAAATATTTTAACGTAAGCATATTCTTAGCATCATAAAATGCTGATACTTGGTATATACATTTTAGTAAAATAACATATCTTAGTAAAAATATGACTTGTTCTAATAGGTATTGCTATACAGATGTATTAAGTATAAAAATAATCCAATTTTCAAATGACACTGCTTTAATTTGGGTATTTCTGCATACTAGAGTTTGCATATTATAGTCTTGTTTATTTGACTAAAGGGAGATTTGCTTCTCTGAAGTAAAATAAGATTATTAACACATTCCCCACCCCCCTACCTTTAGACTGATCTCTTAAACAGGTTACATGTAGCTCAACTTTTACTTGCCTCTTTGCTGTTGATACATTTTGATTGTCTCCATATTGCCTGCCTTTCTCCCATCTACATGCAGTCAGCTGCCAGGGCATACCATTTTTACTCTGTAATGCCTTAATCATCTTTGCATACCTGCTTTCACCTCTATTCAGGTTTGCACTCTCCCTCATCCGGATTGCAGTAAGTTCCTAAATTATTCCCTGCTTCTTCGTCCTATGTTTTGCTTCAAAGTTAATCTTAAATGCAGTCCCAGTTTTGTCGTTTTCCTCATAAGTCTACAGTGGATCACTGTATCCACTGGATTAGGAATTAAGTTCAAACATCTCAGTCTAGAATGTATGGCCTTTGCCCAATATAGCCTCTCCTTCTCTCAGTTTATTTGCTGCTATGGCTAATGACCCAGCTAAACAGATACTGTTCTTAAAAGGCGTTCTATGCTCTCTCACTTTAGGGTCTTTGTTTTTGCTGCTTCCACCTTGGAATACCTGACAGTCGTCCCACAGTTCTCTTACCAGGATCCTGCTCATCCCTCAAGTCATGCCTTTAACCTTTTTGCTAATTTCCTTTTTTGGAAATAACCTATTTTAAAAATTTTCCTTTATAGCACTTTGTTACGTAGATATCATATAGTACCCCACATCTCTACTGTTACATACTACAGAGTTTAGTGCAGGACTGATTTATCTTCTTATCTTATGCAGGCATGAAGCTGCTCTGTCTAGAACAGTGCCTGGCACACAGTAGTTGAATATTTGTTTGAATGAAGGAACGTAAATGTTATTGTTCTTAGGTTTTGAAAGGGGAAGAGAAATGGTAAAAGGCAGGATGATTGAGATGTACTTCTAGCAGTCATGGATTTATTTACTTGGTAGGCTTTTTAAAATAAAAACTTAAAACGCTTTCTGCAGAATCTTTGTAGGCTTTTTATAACCAGATTGATGATATACAACCATATAATGCAAAGAAATCAGGAGACCTTGGGTTTTTACCCTAGCTCTAGCACAAACTAGTGTATGTCACTGGGGATAAGTACTCCCCTGCGTTCCTGTGTGTTTAGCAATGGAATAACAAGAGTGGATTAGGTGATTTCTGCTCTTCCTTGTACTTTAATCTTGTTAATTTCCAAAGGCATCTAAAAACAGCCCAAATTCTTTTTTTTTTTTTTTTTTTTTGTGAGACAGAGTCTCAGTCTGTTAGGCTGGAGTGCAGTGGCGCGATCTTGACTCACTGCATCCTCAGCCTCCCAGGTTCAAGTGATTCTCCTGCCTCAGCCTCTTGAGAAGCTGGGACTACAGGTGCACGCCGCCATGTCCAGCTCATTTTTGTAGTTTTATTAGAGATGGTTTTGCCATGTTGGCCAGGCTTGTTTTGAACTCCTGACCTCAAGTGATCCACCTGCCTTGGCCTCCCAAAGTGCTGAGATTATAGATGTGAGCCACCGGCCACAAAATTATTACTACTGGTAATTAATACTACTGGTAAGCTAAATTGTTTGAGATACCGTACTCTATAGAGGCCTTAAATAAAAAATAAATTATTGCTAGTAATATATTTTACATTTTTAATTTTTCTTTTATTGAAAACTTTCTGTCATGAGACAGTAGGTAAGAGCACAGACTCAGGTGCTAGGCTACATGGTTTGAATCTTGCTCAGTCATCTATCAGTTGTGTGGTCATCTCTTTGTGCCTAGCTCCCCTCTCTAAAATGAGGATAACAGTAAAACCTGTCTTAGTGTTGTTTTGATGATTAAATGAGTTTATACACATAGAACAGTACCCAGCAGAAAAGAGCCTTAGGATTTAGATATTATTACTTGAACCTTCATATTATTGTTACTTTGAAGGAAGAGTCTTTGGAGTATGAGTAAATTGAGGATTTGTCTTTAAAGCCTACTAAAAATTTCTCAAGGTGAAGGAAATGGTATGTATGTTGTGTTTTATACATACTCTTTGATTCCACTAATAAATTACAAAATTCAAAATTAAGCTATAGGTTTAGAGACACATATGAAGCTGGTAAAACTATGAAGAAAAGCTATGAAGTAAAAGGAAAAAGACATACTGTAAAAAGTACTATAAAAGTCAGTATAGTGGCTACCTTTAAGCTGTTGGAAGGGAGTTGTGATTGGGAAGGGCTGGGGAGGCCCTTGGGGGCTATCTTGACTGGGATGGTGGTTGTACAGATGTTTGTAAAGACTAACCTGGACATTTTTGTTTCAATTTTTGGTTTTCTTTATCTGTTACATTTTACAATAAGAAGTTTTTAGAAATCTAATACTGTACTAAAGGGTTTAGGATGAAAAATGGCAATCCCCTACCTCCCACTCCTTAATCCCTAGTCCATCTCCTAAGAGCAGTTGTCAACTCTTCTGCTGGATTCCTTGGTGCATCATTTCCTTTTTTGGGAATAAAATGGTATTTCTATATTTGTCAATTTTAGTATTTCCAGCTGACTTGCTCCTCTAGTAGATGATAACTAAGCTATTCACGTTATCACCCCCATTTCTGTCCCCATTGTGCCCCGATGTTACATCACACACTATGATTAAATTGGACATCAGTGCTTAAGTTGTTATGACCATGCACACGTTCTCTGCTGAACCAGTAGTGCTCTGCAGTGTTTATTTCATCCTGAAGGTAATACAGTAATTGCTTGTTTGTTAATATGACTATTTGGTTTTTTAAAAAACGTAATCAATCTGGAACGTTACAGAAAGTATGTGGAATAGTATAATGAACTCCTGTCACCGGGCATTGTCAACGGCCAATGTTGCTCCATTTATGGTTCTATCACTTGACCCTTTCCCATCCTTTTGTTATTTAATAATGTAATACTTGTTTTTAAAATCTGAATTTAACAAAATAGAAAGCCAAGTTCATTTTTTAAAGTCAAACAGTAAGAAATTTTTTCTAATGATTTTGATAATGTGTTTAAATTTTACTTGTGGAAATAAATTATTAAAAATTCAAATACATGTGGATAATCTGAAGTGTGTAATATTTGGTCAGAATAATGGAACAGGCCAAGTGCAGTGACTCACGCCTGTAATCCCAGCACTTTGGGAGGCCAGGCGAGAGGATCTCTTGATCCGGGAGTTTGAGACCAGCCTGGACAACATAGTGAGACCTTGTCTCTACAAAGATTAAAAATATTAGCAGGGCATGGCGGTGTGCAGCTGTAGTCCCAGCTACTCAGGAGGCTGAGACTTGAGCCTGAGAGGTCTGCTACAGTTAGGCTGTGATTGTGCCACTGGTCTCCAGCCTGGACAGTAGAGTAAGACTCTGTTTCAAAAAAAAAGGAACAACTGCTTGCTTGCTTGCTTGCTTGCTTCCTTCCTTCCTTCCTTCCTTCCTTCCTTCCTTCCTTCCTTCCTTCCTTCCGTTCTTTCTTTCTTTCTTTCTTTCTTTCTTTCTTTCTTTCTTTCTTTCTTTCTTTCTTTCTTTCTTTCCTTCTTTCTTTCTTTCTTTCTTTCTTTCTTTCTTTCTTTCTTTCTTTCTTTCTTTCTTTTCCTCTCTGGCCCAGGCTACAATCTACTCGGCTTGCTGCTGCCCGCACCGCGGACTGCCTGGGTCTGCCGGCGCGCGCCACCACTGCCTGCCTTTTCTCCTTTGGATGCAGGCACGCATTCGCCATCTTGGCCACGCTGCTCGCCAGCTCCTGACGCCGAGTGCTCTGCCCGCCTCAGCCTCCCGAGGTACTGGGACTACAGACGGAGTCTCGCTCACCCAGTGCTCGGTGTTGCCCGGGCTGGAGTGCGATGGCGTGGTCTGGCCTCGCGGCAGCCTCTACCCCCCGGCCGCCTGCCTTGGCCTGCCAGGGTGCTGGGATTGCAGCCCCTGCCCGGCCGCCGCCCCATCTGGAAGGTGGGGAGCGCCTCTGCCCGGCTGCCCCATCTGGGAGGTGAGGAGCACCTCTGCCCGGCCGCTCCGTCTGGGAAGTGAGGAGCGCCTCTGCCCGGCCACCCACCGTCTGGGAAGTGAGGAGCGCCTCTGCCCGGCCACCCACCGTCTGGGAAGTGAGGAGCGCCTCTGCCCGGCCACCCACCGTCTGGGAAGTGAGGAGCGCCTCTGCCCGGCCACCCACCGTCTGGGAAGTGAGGAGCGCCTCTGCCCGGCCACCCACCGTCTGGGAAGTGAGGAGCGCCTCTGCCCGGCCGCCCCGTCTGGGAAGTGAGGAGCGCCTCTGCCCGGCCACCCTGTCTGGGAAGTGAGGAGCGCCTCTGCCCGGCCACCCATCGTCTGGGAAGTGAGGAGCGCCTCTGCCCGGCCACCCTGTCTGGGAAGTGAGGAGCGCCTCTGCCCGGCCGCCCCGTCTGAGAAGTGAGGAGCGCCTCTGCCCGGCCACCCATCGTCTGGGAAGTGAGGAGCGCCTCTGCCCGGCCTCCCATCATTTGGGAGGTGAGGAGCGCCTCTGCCCGGCCGCCCCGTCCGGGAGGAAGTGAGGAGCGCCTCTGCCCGGCCGCCCCGTCCGGGAAGAAGTGAGGAGCGCCTCTGCCCGGCCGCCCCGTCTGGGAGGTGAGGAGCGCCTCTGCCTGGCCACCCATCGTCTGGGAGGTGAGGTGCACCTCTGCCCGGCCACCCATCATCTGGGAGGTGAGGAGCGCCTCTGCCCGGCCACCCATCGTCTGGAAAGTGAGGAGCGCCTCTGCCCGGCTGCTCCATCTGGGAAGTGAGGAGCGCCTCTGCCCGGCCACCCATCGTCTGGGAGGTGAGGAGCGCCTCTGCCCGGCCACCCATTGTCTGGGAAGTGGGGAGCACCTCTGCCCGACCACCCATCGTCTGGGAAGTGAGGAGCGCCTCTGCCCGGCCACCTATCGTCTGGGAAGAAGTGAGGAGCGTCTCTGCCTGGCCGCCCCGTCTGGGAAGTGAGGAGCCCCTCTGCCCGGCCGCCCCGTGTCTGGGTAGAAGTGAGGAGCTCCTCTGCCTGGCTGCTCCGTCTGGGAGGTCTACCACGGAGGCCAGAAGCAATGTGGGGGCTGGACGTGGTGGCTCACGCCTGTGGTCCCGGCACTCTGGGGGGCGAGGCGGGTTGATCACTTCGGGCTAGGAGTTCGAGACCAGTCTGGCCAACTTGGCGAAACATGAAGAATACAACAGACAAACCAACCAACCAACTCAATGACAACAAAACAGGTCTACCCTGGAGTCATACTCTAATTTTTTCTATTTTCCTCCCTTTCTGATCCTTTATCCCACTTTCTTTTTCTTCCTCTTCCTTCTCCCTCTTCTTTGTCAAATAGAGGATTGAGTTATTATCACTGATCCATATAAAGTCCCTCTCTCATTTATTTTAACTCCCACCCCCATTTCTATTCCCCGACTTCCCATGTGCAACCTTCCTAATATGTTTGATACGCATCTTTTTGTTTGTATGTATTTTTAGAAAATGTTTATTGTTTTTGTATGCAAAAAAAAAATTAATAAAAAAAAAAAAAAGAAAACAAAAAAAAAAAAAAAAGGAACAACTTAACCATTCAAGATAGTTATTTTAATTGTTTTAATGTAGATTTTCATTGTTTAGTAATCTTAAAATATCAGATGTTATTAAATATTTAATAACCTCATCTCCATATTTGATAGTCTTAAACTTTCACAGGAAATTATTTTAGGATATTATCTTATAAAGTCTGATTTTATGAAACTTGGATCCAAGTGCATTGTGTGTTTTCAACTCTTTGCTTTCTGTTTACTTTTGGTAGGATTTAGCCTTGTGGACTGGGTCTTGAAAAATATTTTTTAAATGGTAGAGGCTAAAATATGCCCCAAATAAGGACATAAGTAAAAATTTGAGAAACAGTCCATATTATGATATCTCACAAAATGTAATGGTTTTCGTCCATTCCATATGTTTAATGCTATAATATAAACAGAATTTGAAGTCATTTCTCTTCTGCATCTCTTTTTTTTTTTTTTTTTTTTTTTTTTTGTTAGAGACAAGGTCTTGCTATGTTGCCCGGGCCGTCTTCTGTGTTTCTTAGAGTAGTATGCATGTTAGATTTAGGCAGTAAGGTAAGTTAGTAGAAAAAAACAGTAGAACCCTGTTGTTTTGTGGATTTAAAAATAGTGGCACATTAGCTGTATTCCGAAACCTAATGACCTATGGTAAAGGTCTCATTTAATATCCTTACCTTGTATGACATGTGACACTTCTTTTTCTTAACACTAGCATTACTATGGAAGTCTAGTAGACCTCACTCAGTACAGTCAAAGTAGTAGTGTAAATTTACCCATTAAATACCATGAATGATAGTATCTGTTTAGCATCAGATAGTTTTCTTGCTTTATTTTAAAATACTGTTTTTTCACATTCATTTGACAAAAAATTATGAGAGATAATGGCCATTGAAAACATTGCTGATGTTTTGTCTTGTTACTAAAATAAAACAAAAATTAGCCTTAGGTGTTTCTTAGTACTCTATAATAGTGAACGAAATATTAAAATCAAGTTCTTGAAAATTGTGGAATAAGCAGAATGACGAGAGGTTGAAGCAAAAATGTATTAAATCAGTAAAGGTTACAATGTGTTACATATTTGCATATAAATGTTTGCCTAGTTTATCTTAAAGTTGATTGTAGGAAGAAAGGTAAGTTTCTTAATGCTGTTAAATAGGAAAACTGAAGGATTGGAAATAGCTAAAAAAATTTTAGCTAATATCCTCAACTATAATCTCGTTGCCCTTTGAGGTGATGATGGAAATTATAATTAAGTAATCAAGTATCCATAAGGTGCTTCCTCAGCAGACGGAAAGAAAAGTAAAAGCTGGCGGTGTGCGGTGGCTCACGCCTGTAATCCCAGCACTTTGGGAGACGGAGGCAGGCAGATCACGAGGTCAGGAGTTTGAGACCAGCCTGACCAACATGGGGAAGCCCTGTCTCTACTAAAAATACAAAAATTAGCCAGGTACGGTGGCACAGGCCTGTAATCCCAGCTACTTGGGAGGCTGAGGCAGGAGAATCACTTGAACCCAGGAGACAGATATTACAGTGGGCCAGATCACGCCTTTGTACTCCAGCCTGGGCAACAAGAACGAAACTCCTTCTCAAAAAAAAAAAAAAAAAAAAAAAAAAATTACGTAAATTAAAAAATGTCTATATGGCATTATTAAAACCCATAAAAGATAAATAAAAAGACAAATGGCATATTAAAGAACAAAATTTGCAATTCATATAACAGACAAAAGGTTAATCTCTTTAAATTACAAAGAGCTCCTAAATGTCATTTTTTTTTTTTTTTTTTTTTTTTTTTTTTTTTTTTTGAGACGGAGTCTTGCTCTTTCGCCCAGGCTGGAGTGCAGTGGCGCAATCTCGGCTCACTGCAAGCTCCGCGTCCCAGGTTCACGCCATTCTCCTGCCTCAGCCTCTCCGAGTAGCTGGGACTACAGGCGCCCGCCACCACGCCCGGCTAATTTTTTGTATTTTTTAGTAGAGACGGGGTTTCACCGTGGTCTCGATCTCCTGACCTTGTGATCCGCCCGCCTCGGCCTCCCAAAGTGCTGGGATTACAAGCGTGAGCCACCGCGCCCGGCCCTAAATGTCAATTTTTAAAAGACCAATAACACAAGATATGAAAGGCAGTTCATGGAGAAACACAAATTAAAAGTGTAGTATAGGCCGGGCACAGTGGCTCGCTCACCCCTGTAATCCCAGCGCTTTGGGAGACCGAGGCAAGCAGATCACCTGAGGTCAGGAGTTTGAGACCAGCCTGACCAACATGGTGAAACCCCATCTCTTCTAAAAGTACAAAAATTAGTGAGGCCTGGTGGCAGGTACCTGTAATCCCACCCACTCAGGAGGCTGAGGCAGGAAAATCACTTGAACCTGAGAGTTGGAGGTTGCAGTGTGCCAAGATCAGGCCACTGCATTCCAACCTGGATGACAAGAGCAAGACTCAGTCTCAAAAAAAAAAAAAAGAAAAAGAAAAAGAGAAAAAAAAAGTGCAGTATACTCTCACATCAGTGTATTTTCTTGAGTCAGAGTTTCATTCTTGTTGCCCAGGCTGGAAGACAATGGCGCGGTCTTGGCTCACTGCAACCTCTGCCTCCTGGGTTCAAGCAATTCACCTGCCTCAACCTCCCAAGTAACTGGGATTACAGGCACCCACCACCAAGACTGGCTAATTTCACATCAATGTTTTGACCCATGAGATTGGTTTAAAAAAAAAGACAAACGTCTGACAACACACTCAGTTGGCAGGTTGGGGACACACACTTCTTCTGTGGGAGTGAAGACTGGTATACCCCAACTGGAGGGTGATTTGGCAATGTATATCAAAATAACAAATGAATTTACCCTATGACCCAGCAACCTTCACTGGCAATTTGAGCTGCAATTATATCTGCACCCATATGAAACAATGTACATACACAGTTATTGATTTTAGCAGTATTTGTCATTGTAAACAATTGGAAACAATCATGCATTCGTCTGTAGAGGATTGAGTAAATAAATGTTGGCATACCCAGATATTGAAATACTGAGCAGCTGTAAAAGAGAAAATGCCCTAGGTACTAACAAAAGCAAAGAAAAAGTGTCCTAATTACTGTACTGTAAAATGAAGATGTATTAAGTAAAAGACAAAAGCAAAATGCAGGACAATGTATATAATGTGCTATCTTTTGTGTATTAAAAAAGATTGGGAGAAATAAAAATATAAATTCATATTCACTGACATTTGCATAAATAAATTCTGAACAGACACTCAAAAAAACGGTAATAAAAGTGGTGCACTGAGAAGAGAGAATGGGGCAATTGGCAAGGTTGTTGATGTGAAGCGATGATTACAAGTGTTCTCAGTGTGCTAGAAATCTGAGGCTTAGCTGACCAGATCCTTTCGCCTTCAGAGGGGTGCTTGCTTCTATTCAGTAGAATTTGAATTGATTGCCAGGTGGTGCTGCCTGTTATCTGCACCTGCTGCAAGGTGGCAGCACTGCTAAGGGCCAAAAAAAATAAAACGAAGGTCTCAGGTGGCCTGATAATTAGGAGAGATGTCATTTGAAGCAATTAGTGCTCATCTAAGAAAAATTGGAGGTGACTGTGAGTGTAACCGTGAAAACATGTTTTTCTGAATTGAGTCACTTTATTTCATGGTTTTATGGTGCCCTGCACTAAATCCCAGAGTGCCTGACTAGTCCGTTTGTGTCTGTGTTTGAACCATAAAAATAAAAGGGGCAAACTTTTGGTATTGGGGAACAAGTTAAAATGCAGATTCTCTGGCCCTACCTCCAGATGTATTGATTGGATCTGGAATGTGGCCCAGATATCAGCATTTTAAACAAACATTGCAAGTACAGTAACTGTAGCAAAGTTATCTTTTGATTACCTCTTGGACCTCACTTGGAAAACACTGAGATAGAATAGATAGTGGTAATCTGGGCAGACTTATGAAAGTAAATTTTCCAAATTGTCTTTGGCAAAATTATTTTCTAGTCACTAGTTGAGTGTTTCTGAGTGACATTTACAATGAGATATTTTTCTGAAGTGAGATTTCCCATTTTCTCTTTTTATATAGCACATGTTAATTTATGCTTATCTGTCTAGAAACTTCATTTTAGATTTTTTCATTTACCACTAATTATGTGTAATTAATGTTTTATAATTTCACCTGTATTTTTAAAATCCTTGTGTAGAGATGGGGACTTACTATGTTGTTAGGCTGATCTTCAACTCCTGGCCTCCAGCGATCCTCTTACTTTGGCTTCCCAGGTGCTGGGATTACAGGTGTGAGCCACTGTGCCTGGACTGCCCCTGTACTTTTAATTTCATTATATCCAAATGAATATAAATATAGTTTGACAGTTAAAGATTTGTGAATATTTGAAGTAGCATTGTGCCAAACAGTCTTCCAAGTGAATATATTTGGTTTTTGTTGCCAGCAGTACTTTTTCTTTTTTTCTTTTTTTTTTGAGATAGTGTCTCACTCGGTTGGCCAGGCTGGAGTGCAGTGGCATGTGTTGGCTCACTGCAACCTCTGCCTCACAGGTTCAAGCAATTCTCTCTGCCTCAGCTTCCCAAGTAGCTGGGATAACAGGTGCTTGCCACCGTGCCTGGCTAATTTTTGTGTGTGTGTGTGTGTGTTTTGTTTTTTAGTAGAGACAGGGTTTTGCCATGTTGGCCGGGCTGGTCTTGAACTCCTGATCTAAGGTGATCCGCCTGCCTCGGCCTCCCAAAGTGCTGGGATTACAGGCATGAGCCACCGCGCCCAGGCCGCCAGCAGTACTTTCTACTGTGCTGTTTTTTTTTTTTTTTTTCTTGAGACGGAGTCTCGCTCTGTGTCGCCCAGACTGGAGTGCAGTGGCGCCATCTTGGCTCACTGCAGCCTCCACCTCCTGGGTTCCAGTGACTCTTCTGTCTCAGCCTCCCGAGTAACTGGGACTACAGGTGTGTGCCACCACACCCGGCTAATTTTGTATTTTTTAGTAGAGATGGGGTTTCACCATGTTGGCCAGGCTGGTCTCGAACTCCTGACCTCAGGTAATCCACCCATCTTGGCCTCCCAAAGTGCTGGGATTACAGGCGTGAGCCACCGTGCCTGGCCTGATCATCTTTTAGATAGTACTTTAATCTATAACATGGTTACACGTACATTATCTCATTTTATTGATACATCTCTCTGAAGTGGGACCATTGAGGTAATTGAAGTTCAAAGAACTTAAATGTCTTAATTGAGTGAGTGACTTTACAGTGGAGCCCTAATGTGGAACCCCTTCTGGTCTATACAGTATGTTGGCATTTTCAGTTCTCTCTAGTATAGAAAAGGAGAAGGAAAATAGGAAAATCAAAAAGTGGAATTCAGCCAGTTCTTTGACTTCATCCATATAATAAATTGGTAGAAAACTGATAAAGGGAAGAATTAGGATTTTTGAAAACTATCTCTGTTCACAAGAAATCAAAGTCATTTAAGGAGATACATATTTTAAATGTTATCTCCTTCCAAAATAAAAGCAGAAAAATATTTTTGAGAACACAAAATGATACACGTTTGTATATATCATGCCCCATTATCGTATAAATGAAATGTAAATATACTTTGGTAAAGCACTGGAAACTAAAGGCATAGTGCGTACAAGTGATATAACAATCTTCTTTTAAAAAGTAATTTCAATTAGATATATGTAAGTTTTTCTAAATGCATTTCTGAGGTGGCATAAAATTGAGGAATGCACAGAGCCCCTCAATATATGAAAAGCCAGAAACTTAGAACTCAAATAGTGCTATACCAGTCCGTTACTCTGAGGGTTTCTCCTAAACCCTAAAGATCTTGAGCTACTTTAACAGTTGCATGGAGTACAGTGGGCAAGAAATAACCCCATGTCTGCCCAGTGAGAGGAAACTAATAGGAGGCTCCACCATAATTCATTTCTCATTTACCCTTATATTGAGGATGTAGCTGTTTGGAGCCTGGATTTCAAACAATTACATCCTCAGTATAAGGGTAAATGAGAAATGAAACCGATTTTAAGTAAGGGGAATAAAAGAAACTTGCTGGGAGAAACAGGGAAGAAACTTTGAGAATTTGTAACCATGAGGCAGTCCTCACACAGGTTTGCAAGCCAAATATTTATTCTGGGAAAATTCATAGCAGTCCCAGATTTGTATGCCCTAGGTTACCAATAAAAGCAAATATCCATCACCTCTGGAAGAATTTATTTTCAACTCAAACCTTAAAAAATTATTGAAGATAAAGTGCCAAGGAGAATAAACAGTTAGCAGTAAAATATCACAAAACACACAAGGAAACAGGGCACCACGAATCAGATACTAGACACAACAGAAACAAACACGTAATGACCTTAGGTTCTGAAATTATCAGATAGATAATTTAATATCACTATGTTTAATGTGTTCAAATAAAAAGAAACTTGAAGTATAAAAGGGAAAAAATTTTAAAGAGTGGCCAAAAAGATTTTAATAATAATGAATCAGAAGTTCTAGAACTGAATTTAAAACTCAGTGGATGGATTAAATAGCTGATCATATCCAGCTGAAGAAATGATTATTGAATTAGGCAACCATTTCGTGTCTTTTTTCTTTCTCCTTAATCCTCCATCACCTTTTCATCTATCCTTACTCTCAGTTCATACCTTACTAAAATTGGGAGCAATCAGAAGAGAAATTCCATAGAGTAACCCACATCTATCCATTTACTAGTCTCTGTACCCACATATTTTGACTTCCTGTTGGTTACCGTTGATGAACCCTGTGCTTTTATCAAAGGCAGTCCCTTCACTTGTATGTTAGGTCTCATTCCTTCTTTCCCACTCACGGACATGGCTCCAGTAATCTTCTCTTTCTTTCCTGGATCATCAGTTTTTCTTTCTCAAATGCAATTTTACTGTCATCTTGTATTAGTCCATTCTTTTTTTTTTTTTTTCCTGGAGTAGAGTCTCACTCTGTCACCCAGGCGGGAGAGCAGTGGCTCAGTCTCAGCTCACTGCAACCTCTGTCTCCCAGGCTCAAGCCGTTCTTATGCCTCAGCCTCCCAAATAGCTGGGATTACAAGCTCCTGCCACAATGCCCAGCTAATTTTTGTATTTTTAGCAGAGATGGGGTTTTGCCATGTTGGCCAGGCTGGTCTCAAATTCCTGACCTCAAGTGATCTGCCTGCCTTGGCCTCCCAAAGTGCTGGGATTACAGGCATGAGCCACTGTGCCTGGCTTAGTCCATTCTTGTATTGCTGTAAAGAACTACCTGAGACTGGGTAATTTTTAAAGAAAAGAGATTTAATTGACTCACAGCTGTACAGGAAGCATGGCTGGGGAGGCCTCAGGAAACTTACAATCGGGGAAGTGCTGCACACTTTTAAACAACCAGATCTCATGAGAACTCACTATCAGGAGAACAGCAAGGGGGAAGTCTGTCCCCATGATTCAAACACCTCCCACCAGCCGAGATCATGCCACTGCACTCCAGCCTGGGCCACAGAGTGAGACTCTGTCTCAAATTAAAAAAAAAAAAAAAAAAAAGCATGAAGTTCCTAAATAAAGGCTCTCATCATTTTTAACAGATATAACTTTATCTGCTTACCTAACTCTGGAGGGAATACAAGACCTACCTATATCATTTAACATGCTAACAACAAAGGTTTATATCCTTGGGCCCATCAGTCACAACTTTTCAGATTTCAGTTAAAGATGAGCAATCTGAAATAGCAAAAAATCCAATCTCCAAACTGAGCTGAACCAAAGCTAACTAGAATAATTCTTCCTAAGATTACTAGTATGTAGTGACTCAGACATAGGAAATCACCAAACAATGAAAAAACGGCTTAGAAGCCACTGTGCTCCCACCCGCAAGTTTTAATAACAAAAGAAAAGAAAATCTCATTTAATTACATAAAGTTTTTCTCATGACAACCTTGTTGATATGTATGAAGTATGCCGGGAAGAAATTTTTTTTTTTAATAGTAGATATTTAATAAAAATGTAAACATTATAGAATAAATTTATTAAAGGACTCCTAGTGCTTTTATTATTTAGGGTTACTTATACTAACCCTACTTCCAAAAGACTCAGCAAAACTTGAGTCCTGATAAATCCAGCTTTTCAATTACAAACAAATTACTCAACACATTTGGCCTTCTCTTGCGCCCTCTTCTGGATAAAAACTGTTCCTCTTTAGGTTTGTGAGTAATGTATTACCAAAGCCTACCTCCACATGTTACAGACAAATTTCAAAAATATTGTAATGTTTTCTTGGTTATTACCATTATGCATGTTAAAGCAACAGTATTGTGACCAAACCATACACTCGCCCCAAATTGTTTACATTCTGTCAAAACTGCTAATTCCAGTTTCCTCCTCTTTATCCACCCCTTCCAAGATAAGAAATATTTGGAGGAATACCACCTTGAATGGTTCAGGGGTTGCTTCTTTATGTAGAGAGAAGTCCGGCAAGAGTATATTAACCTGACCGATGAGATACAATGTTTCAATCTCAACACTATTGCCTTATGCAGCCATAATATGGTAGTATTTTCTCATCTTTTGAACAAGATGTAATGCTAAAAAATCTAGTTATATAGTCCCTAACAGTTTTTAAACTGTTCCAAATCTTTAGGATTAAACACCTAAGTCGTGTGTATGTGTTCACTTCTATTGCATACTATCGGGTCCCTACGAAGTCCCAAAATGGAAAATCTAACATTCTAATTTCAGTCTTCAAGTTACAATCTGCAATAAAAAAGCACTTAGTTTTTCTCCAGCTCTCAACAATTCCTTCTATCAAATTTGATACGCTGGGTTTAAGATACGCTTTCTTAGGCTGGGCGCGGTGGCTCACGCTTGTAATCCCAGCACTTTGGGAGGCCGAGGCGGGCGGATCACGAGGTCAGGAGATCGAGACCATGGTGAAAACCCGTCTCTACTAAAAATACAAAAAAAAAAATTAGCGGGCGTGGTGGCAGGCGCCTGTAGTCCCAGCTACTCGGAGAGGCTGAGGCAGGAGAAAGGCGTGAACCCGGGAGGCGGAGCTTGCAGTGAGCCGAGATTGCGCCACTGCATTCCAGCCTGGGCGACAGAGCAAGACTCTGTCTCAAAAAAAAAAAAAGATATGCTTTCTTACGCTTCATTTCTCTTCGATTTATAAAGAGCCCTTATTTTTTAAAATCTGCGTGGGTTATAAACTTTTAAACTCACTTCTCGTGAAATACTTTCACAAGACTGCGGGGTCCGGCACCCAAAAAGGGCATTTAGTGGTGGAAATGACCCGTGAGATGAGGGGTCCCAACAGCCCCCACCCCGAGACGGGGAGCCCCAAGGCCACAGGTGGGCTTGGGGTGGCAGGTGAGGGGCACTTCTTCAACTCGGCCTACCTACCCACTCCTCGCTGCCTGCAAAAGGGTCTCACGACACCATCCGAATCGGGATGCCTTCCTGAGTTACACCTCAAGGGATTTTTTTGGGGGCTAGGTATACCCCATCTCAGGGCCCCCAAATTGAGATAATTCCAGGGACGCAGGGAGGTGAATGGGAAAAGAATAATGAGCTTGGACTTGCAAGGCCGACCCAGCGGGTCTCCCTTCAGCTGGGGCCAGGAAGGTCACGCTGGCCTGGCTGGGCCTCTCCCATGCTGGAGGGAAGGAGAGGGAGCTGCAAACCCCATTGTTCAGCCCTAGCTCTAGAATGAAAGGGGCATCCCCAGAGCCAGAGGGGACACACACACACACACCCCGACCCCGTCCGCGCTTTGCGGATCCAGCCCCACCCCTATCTCCCCCATCCTCCACCCCCAACCCCCTTGCCCCACCCGTCCTCTCTCCCAGACCTGTTTTCTTCTTCGGCGTTTCCTGGTGCTGCTGGAGGGTGTGTTTCTGCTCATGTTTCAGCGGCTTTGGCTGGGCCTTGGGGCTGCCCTCGGCTCCCTGTTGCAGGTATTGGTGAGGCTGCTGGTGATGGTGGTGGTGGTGCAGCTGCTGCTGCTGCTGCTGCTGAGGGTGATGGTGCAGATGGTGGTGGCCGTGATGTTGCTGAGGCTGTGGCTGGCCGGGCTTCTCCTCCATTGAAAGCGGCTGGGACTCCCTGGCTGAGGCTGCGGGCGGCTGCACCGTCACGCTCTGAGACCGCTTCTCAGGGCTCGTTCAGTATATCTGAGCGCGTCTCGCCAGCGCACTGGTTAACCGAGCGATTCTGCGAGATTGGCAGCCACCCTCCAACAATCAGGAGCCACGCTGTGCTGCAAGCCTCGCCCCCAGCTCAAACAGTCTTTCCTTCCCCTTCACCGCTGCCGCCTAGCCAACGCCACTTACCCTGTGCAATCTCACAGGGCCGGGCCTTCAACGTCAGCACTATGGCTCTCTCTCCTGTCGCTTTCTCTCCTTCACCACGCAGTTTGTGAACAGCACTTTCTACACTCCTCGCCGGCAAGCAAGCTCGTGTCGAGGGTAGCAGATTCCACTGGCGATTCCACTGGTGCTGTGAGCCATCTGCTGGCTTTGCACCTCTTAGAATCTGGTGTTTTTTTGTTTTTTGTTTTGTTTTTATCCTTTTCCGGGTAACCAGAAAGGGAAGCTCAATTCCTTAACCCGGAGACCACTAAAGGGGCAATACAAAAAGAGGAAATACATTTTTAAGCATACAAGAGCTTCACAATCCAGTAGATCATTTTGTATTCTGGATTCATTTTGCTTTGTATTCATATGCTAATCTCTGCCTTTCCACGAAGGGATTATAGGGTTCCACAATGGGGTATCTGTGTAATTTTCTAAAAGGGCACAAAGGGTTTAAATCATTGTTTCTTTGTAGTTGGAGGCAAGGGAGAGCGGGAGGAATGAAAATTTACACTGAAGGGTGTTTTTTGTTTTTAATTAAACTCTGCAGGTGAGGTCAACTGTGGAACCAAAATAGGTTTTAGAATGAGAAGTTTCAAGAGCAAAGGAAGGGGAGAAAGAGCACTTAAAAGTTATTAAGTGGGGTTTTTTTGGCACTTATGGAAAAATTGAAATTAAAAGAAATATTCTGTAGCGTTTTGTAGTGTAGATTTAACTTATCCTGCATTACCGCATCACAGTATGATTTTCAAAAGCAAATGTTAGAGCCATGATAGTGGTTACTCAGGAAGGAAGAGGGTTGTGATGGGGAGGGACACAGGTTACTCTGATAATATTTCATTTTGGGGGCTAGGTGGTGATTATACATACATTTGCTTGGTAATTATTTGTTAAACTGAATATACAGGTAAAATGCACTTTTCCCAACGTATGTTATAGATTGGGGGATTTTTTTAGTTGTAAAATATTCATAATATAAAATTTACCATCTTAATATTAAGTGTACGGTTCAGGTGCATTAGGTGCATTCGTATTGTTGTAGAACCATGACCATCATCTATCTCCAGAACTTTTTCATCATTCCAAACTGAAACCTCATACCCAATAAAAATAAATGTCCTTTTCCTCCTCCTTCCATCCCTTGGTAACCACTGTTCTGTTTTCTGTCTCTACGAACTTGACTATTCTAGGTACCTCATACAAGTGGGATTGTACTGTATTTGTCTTTTTGTGACTAGCTTTTTTGCATGATGTCTTCAGAGTAGCATACATCAGCATTTTCCTCTTTTTTAAGGCTAATATTCCATTATACATATATACCACATTTTGTTCATTCACTCAGCAACGGACATATGGACTGTTTCCTCAATGTATGTTATGTTTTTGAATTTTTAAAATGTGGCTTGAATTCCTACAACAGGACAACATTAAAGGAACAAGAAGCTTAAAAGCAAAAAGTTTATGCTATGAAATTAATGAACGTCAATGCAAAAGCTTATTTAAAACATAAAAGCTGGTTTCCAACAACAAATGTCATTGAATCCTGAAAACCATGACCAAATTTTGGCATGTTCTATATAGTGAGGATTTGTGTTGCCTTGCTGAATTTTATTTTATTTTGAGACGGAGTTTTGTCCTTGTCGCCCAGGCTGGAGTGCAATGGCATGATCTCAGCTCACCGCAACCTCCGCCTCCCGGGTTCAAGCGATTCTCCTGCCTCAGCCTCCTGAGTAGCTGGGATTACAGGCATGTGCCACCGTGCCAGGCTAATTTTGTATTTTTAGTAGAGACGGGGTTTCTCCATGTTGGCCAAGCTGGTCTCGAACTCCTGACCTCAGATGATCTGCCCACCTCAGCCTCCCAAAGTGCTGGGATTCATGAGCCACCAGGCCCAGCCAGCCTTGCTAAATTTTAAAGAAAACCTCTTTGGGGGTACATTTACCCAATTTTTTTTTTTTTAATTTTTTTTTGCACACAAAACAATAAACATTTTCTAAAAATACATACAAACAAAAAGATGCGTATCAAACAAATTAGGAAGGTTGCACATGGGAAGTCGGGGCATAGAAATGGGGGGTGGGAACCAAAATAAATGAGAGAGGGACTTTATATGGATCAGTGATAACAGCTCAATCCTCCATTTGACAAAGAAGAAGGAGAAGGAAGAGGAAGAAAAAGAAAGTGGGATAAAGGATCAGAAAGAGAGGAAAATAGAAAAAATTAGAGTATGACTCCAGGGTAAACCTGTTTTGTTGTCACTGGGTTGGTTGGTTGGTTTGTCTGTTGCATTTTTCGTATGTTTCGCCGTGTTGGCCAGACTGGTCTCGAACTCCCAGCCTGAAGTGATCAACCCGCCTCGGCCCGCCAGAGTGCCGGGACCACAGGCGTGAGCCACCACGTCCAGCCCCCACATTGCTTCTGGCCTCCGTGGTAGACCTCCCAGACAGGGCGGTCGGGCAGAGGTGCTCCCCACATCCCAGACGGGGCGGCCGGGCAGAGGCGCTTCTCACTTCCCAGACGGGGCGGCCAGGCAGAGACGCTCCTCACTTCTTCCCAGATGGGGCGGCCGGGCAGAAGTGCTCCTCGCGTCTTCCCAGACGGGGCGGCCAGGCAGAGGTGCTCCTCATTTCTTCCCAGACGGGGCGGACGGGCAGAGGTGCTCCTCACTTCCCAGACGGGGCGACCGGATACACTCGTTGCTCATTTCTTCCCAGACGGGGCGGCCGGGCAGAGGCGCTTCTCACTTCTTGCCAGACGGGGCGGCCGGGCAGAGGCGCTCCTCACTTCTTCCCAGACAGGGCAGCCGGGCAGAGGCGCTCCTCACTTCCCAGACGATGGATGGCCGGGCAGAGGCGCTCCCCACCTCCCAGACGATGGGTGGCCGGGCAGAGGCGCTCCTCACCTCCCAGACGATGGGTGGCCGGGCAGAGGCGCTCCTCCCCTCCCAGACGATGGGTGGCCGGGCAGAGGCGCTCCTCACTTCTTCCCGGACGGGGCGGCCGGGCAGAGGCGCTCCTCACTTCTTCCCGGACGGGGCGGCCGGGCAGAGGCGCTCCTCACTTCTTCCCGGACGGGGCGGCCGGGCAGAGGCGCTCCTCACTTCTTCCCGGACGGGGCGGCCGGGCAGAGGCGCTCCTCACTTCTTCCCGGACGGGGCGGCCGGGCAGAGGCGCTCCTCACTTCCCAGACGATGGGTGCCCGGGCAGAGGCGCTCCTTACTTCCCAGACGGGGCGGCAGGGCAGAGGCGCTCCTCACTTCCCAGACGGGGCGGCCGGGCAGAGGCGCTCTTCACTTCCCAGACGATGGGTGGCCGGGCAGAGGCGCTCCTCACTTCTTCCCGGACGGGGCGGCCGGGCAGAGGCACTCCTCACTTCCCAGACGGGGCGGCCGGGCAGAGGCGCTCCTCACTTCCCAGATGGGGAGGCCGGGCAGAGGGGCGGCCGAGCAGAGACGCTCCCCACCTGCCAGACGGGGCGGCGGCCGGGCAGGGGCTGCAATCCCAGCACCCTGGTAGGCCAAGGCAGGCGGCTGGGAGGCGGAGGCTGCCGCGAGCCAAGACCACGCCACCACACTCCAGCCCGTGCAACACCGAGCACCGAGTGAGCGTCCGTCTGCAGTCCCGGCACCTCGGGAGGCCGAGGTGGGCAGAGCACTCTGGGTCAGGAGCTGGAGAGCAGCGTGGCCAAGATGGCGAAACCGCGCCTGCAGCCAAAGGAGAAAAAGCAGGCAGCGGTGGTGGCGCGCGGCGGCAGTCCGAGGCAGTCCGCGGTGCGGGGCAGCAGCGAGCCGAGTAGATTGCAGCGTGGCCACAGAGGGAAAAAAAGGAAGGAAGGGAGGGAGGGAAACCTCCATCTACCCAATTTTGAGAATGAAAACCCTAATAATAATATCATATCACAATAAGTCCTTACCATTGGATAATATTCTGCCACGTTCCCAATTACTAAAGAAAAAACAGGTCAGGTGTGGTGGCTCACACCTGTAATCCCAACGCTTTGGGAGACCAAGGCAGATCAGTTAGAGACCAGCCTGGGCAACATACAGAGACACTCTCTCTACAAAAATTTTTAAAAATTAGCCTGGCATGGTGGTGTGTGCCTGTAGTTGGGAGGCTGAGATGGGAGGATCACTTGAGCCCTCAAAGTGGAGGCTGCAGTGAGCTGTGATTGTGCCACTGTACTCCAGTCTGGGCAACAGAGCGAGACCCTGTATCAAAAAAAAAAGGAAGAAGAAAGAAAGAAAAGTGTATATACAATTTAGGATTATGTTGGTATTTTTTGTTGACTTAGACATTTAGTTGGAAGGCTTGAATTTCTGAGTTCCAACTTTCCTGTCTAGGTTTTCTACATTATACTTGCAGGCAAACCAAAAGCACTCATTCTGTATTTCTGATTTATCACACTTTTGCCTGCCTTAGCTTTTCACTTACAGTTGTACTGACTGAGTTTAAGCAACCAAATCTTATTCTCAGATGCTCTAGTTACTATGAATGTTGCCTTAGTAGTATGCAGTAGTATGGAGAAAGGCTTACGATATAATGTAAGAAAAAATGCAGAATATTACATTCTTGTATACATTAGAGTCATAATCTTGAAGAACATGAATTTTAAAAATAAGAATGGAGGGCTGGGCGCGGTGGCTATCGCCTGTAATCCCAGCACTTTGGGAGGCCGAGGAGGGTGGATCACGAGGTCAGGAGATCGAGACCATCCTGGCCAACATGGTGAAACCCCGTCTCTACTAAAAATACAAAAATTAGCTGGGCACAGTGGCACATGCCTGTAATCCCAGCTACTTGGGAGGCTGAGGCAGGAGGAAAGGCAACCTCTGGGGTGTCCTGGGTGTCAGGGATCTGGGAGGCAGGTGGGGCAGTCCCTGCCCGGATTAGTCAGCCACTCGAGGAATGGGGCCACTCCTGCCTGACCTGCTGCGAGAAGGCAGGGAGCACTGGTAGGAGGAGTCACATAGTGTGGGTGCCCACTGCCTGGAGGCTGCCAGTGGGCCTCATGGTGCACAGCCTCCCAGCCACCCAGGAGGTGACAAATTCTATGCTGAGCCAGAGGGAAAAATTTCCAGGAGTCAGGGCTGTCTACTGAAGTTTGAGCAGCACAGGGAAATGACGGGTCTCTGTCTTGTCAGGCACCAGGAATTCGTGTTCAAGACCTGTGTTCTCTAGAGCCAGCATGCCCAGAGCACTGTGGAGTTAAGAACATGCTACCCCAAAATCTGCTGCTCTGGCTTATTGACTATTTTGAATTAAAGGCATTTGAAAAATAGCAGGTGCAAGAAGATCATGTGAACCTTCCTTCTGCTTTTTTTTTTTTTCTTAAGATAGGGTCTCACTCTGTCACCCGGGCTAGAGTGCAGTGGCACGATCATAGCTCACCGCAGTCTTGACCTTCCCAGGCTCAATTGATCCTCCCACTTCAGCCTCCTGAGTAGCTAGGACCACAGCTGCACCACCACACTCAGCTATTTTTAACATTTTTTATAGTGATGAATGTCTCACCATGTTGCCCAGGCTGGTCTCGAATCTCTGACTCAAGCAATCCTCCTTCCTCAGCCTCCCAAAGTGCTGGGATTACAGGTGTAAGCCACCATGCCTGGCCCCTTCTGCTTTTTTTTTTTTTTTTTTTTTTTTTTGAGACAGAGTCTTGCTCTGTTCTCCAGGCTGAAGTGCAGTGGTGCGATCTTGGCTCATTGCAACCTCTGCCTCCCGGGTTCAAGTGATTTTCCTGCCTCAGCCTCCTGAGTAGCTGGACTACAGGCGCATGACACCACGCCCAACTAATTTTTTTGTATTTTTAGTAGAGACAGGGTTTCACTGTATTAGGATGGTCTTGATCTCCTGACCTCGTGATCCACCTGCCTCGCCCTCCCAATCTTCTGCTTCTTAAAAGCAGTAGATGGCCAGGCACGGTGGCTCATGCCTGTAATCTCAGCACTTTGGGAGGCCAAGGCAAACAGATCACCAGAGGTCAGGAGTTCGAGGTCAGCCTGGCCAATATGATGAAACCTTGTCTCTACTAAAAGTACAAAAATTAGCCAGGTGTGGTTATGGGTGCTTGTAATCCCAGCTACTTGGAAGGCTGAGGCAGGAGAAATCGCTTGAACCCAAAAGGCGGAGTTTGCAATGAGCCAAAATTGTGCCATTGCACTCCAGCCTGGGTGACAAGAGCAAAACTCTGTCTCAAAAAAAAAAAAAAATCAATAAACAAATTAACAAGTGTTGGCAAGCATGTGAAGACATTGTAATCCTTGTATATTGCTGGTGGGAATATAAAATGATTCAGCTGCTTGGAAAACAGTGTGGTGGCTCTTCAAAAAGTTAAATATAGAATTAGCATATAACCCAGCGATTCCACTCCTAGTTATAATATATGCCCAAAAGAACTGAAAATGTGTGTTCAAAAACTTGGGCCAGGCACAGTGGCTCATGCCTGTAAACCCAGTACTCTCTGAGGCCTAGGTGGGAGGATCACTTGAGCCCAGGAGTTTGAGACTAGCCTGGGCAATATAGTGAGATTCCATCTCTACAAAACAAATTTAAAAATTAGCTGGGCATGGTGGTGCACACCTGTAGTCCCAGCTACTCTGGAGGCCTAGCTACTCTGAAGGATCACTTGAGCCTGAGAGGTTGAGGCTACAGCGAGCTACCATCACACCACTACACACTGGCCTGAGTGACAGAGTGAAACTCTGTCTCAAACAAAACAAACAAAAACCCGTACATGAATGTTTACAGCAGCACTATTCACAATACCCAAAAGGCAGAAACAAACCAAATGTGCAGCAACAGATGAATGGATAAACAAAATGTGGCATATCCATCCACACAATGGAATCTATTATTTGGATTACAGGGGTCATCTGGGTATGGAATGTCAGGTTTGGCAGAGTGGAGACTTATATCCAAGCTCATGGATTTAAAACCTGAAGTTCATTGCCAGGACTATGATAGCACAGGAGGGGAATGTGGAAGGCACATACAGGATCCCAAAGAGAGTCCTCACCATGGATGAACTCATTAAGGACATTAAGCGTCGATAGTACTATGAGAAGCTATGCTGACAGTGACAGCAGGAGAGCTCTGAAACCTGCCAGCAAATCCACAACATGGAAATGGCTCGCAGGATCACCTTTTTTTTTTTTTTTTGAGACAAAGTGTCACTCTATCTCCCAGGCTAGAATGCGGCGGCGTGATCTTGGCTCACTGCAGCCTCCGCCTCCTGGGTTCAAGCGACTCTCCCACCTCAGCCTCCTGAGTAGCTGGGATTACAAGTGTGTGCCACCACACCTGGCTAATTTTTGTATTTTTTGGTAGAGATGGGGTTTCACCTTGTTGGCCAGGCTGGTCTCAAACTCTTGACCTCAAGTGATCCACCTGCCTCGGCCTCCAAATGTGCTGGGATTACAGACGTGAGCTGGATCAACTTCTTGATGCCAAAGAATCGGGCAGATCTGTGGCGGCGCTGCTGTGGCCTGTGGATAGGACACCCAGTATGAAAACCCTTGGCCAGTTTGTGTCTCCGCCTCTTGTTTTTCTACAACCACATTTTCTGTTACCCATTTTTAGGATAAACTCAATCGCATATATGCAAGAAGGCCTCCACTTAGAAAAGGCCTCCACTAAGAAAAGCAATCCCATTAGTCAGCAACGGACCATCTCGTTTATTAAGTAAAAGAAGAAACTGAAAGTAAAAGCTGTCTAGCAGTAGAATGGTGTTTGCTGGGGGCTGGGGAGGGGACAATGGGAACTTATCGTTTAATGGGTACAGAATTTCAGTTGGGAAAGATGAAAAAGTTTTGGAGGTGGGTGGTGCTGATGCTTGCACAAAAGTGTGAGTGTACTGTACTAAATACCACTAAACTGCAAACTTCAATAGTTAAGATGGTAAATTGTATGTTATGTGTATTTTACTACAATAAAGCAATTTTTAAAACGGAAATGAAGTAGCCAGGAGTGGTGGCTCATGCCTGTAATCCCAGCACTTTGGGAGGCCGAGGTGGGCAGATCATGAGGTCAGGAGATTGAGACCATCCTGGCTAACACGGTGAAACCCCGTTTTTACTAAAAAAAAAAAACAAAAAATTAGCCGGGCATGGTGGTGGCCACCTGTAGTCCCAGCTACTCGGGAGGCTGAGGCAGGGGAATGGCGTGAACCTGGGAGGCGGAGCTTGCAGTGAGCCGAGATCGCACCACTGCACTCCAGCCTGGGTGACAGAGCGAGACTCAGTCTCAAAAAAAAAAAAAAAAAAAAAAAAAAAAAGGAAATGAAGTACTGATACATATTACAACACGGTGGAACCTTGAAAACATTTATAAGTGAAAGAAGCCAGTAACAAAAGACTATATATTGGGCCAAGCGTGATGGCTCGTGCCTGTAATCCTAGCACTTTGGGAGGCCAAGGCAGGCAGATTGCCTGAGCTCAGGAGTTCAACCACACCCTGGGCAGCATGATGAAACCCCATTTCTACTAAAAACACAAAAATTAGCCGGGCATTGTGGTGGGTGCCTGTAGTCCTGGCTACTCGGGAGGCTGAGGCAGGAGAATTGCTTGAAACCCAGGAGGCAGAAGTTGCAGTGGGCCCAGATCGCACCACTGCACTCCAGCCTGGGTGACAGAGCGAGACTCCATCTCCAAAAAAAAAAAAGACTACATATTGTATATGTTATACAACTTTGAAATAATTCCAAATACATACATAGTTTGTGAAAAAGTTGTTAGAATCAAAATGGAGTCACTTGTGTCAAACCCTGACAAAATGGAGCCAGGTAAGAACATGCAGGGAGGGTTCTGGTGCATGACTACCTGATAACAAAAGATATCACAAGAGACTTTGCCAAAACCACAACCTTGCACAAAGGCCACCTCAGTCTTACACACACAAAAAAATGCTTCTGTGAGGACATTTGCCCAGCAATTACCTGTCCAGCCCTGGACTCATGCCACCCTTGTTTTTGATCCTTGTAGCTGAGGATAATTGTTTCAAGACAACATATGTAACCCTCATTTTACCTTTAAAGATCCTTGTCTTCCTTTACCCCCGTGAATATGCCCATAGTTTACTGTGGCGTACATATTCTGTTTGTTATTTATGTTGACATTTGCATGTGAGTGGGTGTGGTGAGCGTATGGAATGGGTTAGCCTATGCACAGAGCGTTTCTTAGCCTACTTAACAGCTTAGGATGGGGCCTGAGATTCTGCACATCTAGCACACTCCCAGGTCCTGCCATGCTGCTGGCCTGTGGCCCATCCTTCCACCGGAAGTGCTTAGAAGGCTTTAGTCTCTCACCCACACTCACACATCCACATCCACACACACACATGCATGTATATCTACATCCACACACACACATGCACTCACACACAATCTCCCGCCCAGTCACACATCCACATCCACACACACTCACAGCATGTAAACCTACTCCATCCACACACACATGCACTCACAATCTCCCACTCACACTCACAATACACATCCACACACATAGCGTGTATACTTACTCCATCCACACACACACCCACATGCATGTATTTACTCCATCCACACACACCCACGTGCATGTATTTATTATCTACTCCATCCACACACACATGCACTCACAATCTTCCACCTACACTCACAATCCGCATCCACACACACTCACAGCATGTATACCTACTCCATCCACACACACATATAGGCACATTCACACCCACCCACATATGTGCACATGCACCTACACACACACACACCACACATTGTAGCATTTTTCTGGGGAAACAGAGAAACAGTCACTCTTTTGAAGAACCTCAGAAACTGCACAATCAGAAACTGCACAATAAGAGCTCTTCTTGATTTGTCATCAAAACTCAGATAAAGTTGAAGATCTAACTTCCAAGAAGATCTTCTAGACTGTTTTCCAGATTGTTATAAATGCATCTTCAGACATGAAGGAGCACCTCACAGTTGCACTCAGATACCTCCTGGGATGTGATTTAGTCTTGATGATTATCATTACATGTCAGTGAATACAGTTTGATGAAAACTTTTAGGGAAACAAGTTTTCAGAAACTGTCCCCAGATTTATTGTAGTAGTAGTCAACTCTGAGGATGCATTTTTTGACCGGGCAACTATTGTTGGGGGTCTTATAATACCTGACTTGGAGAGGTGTGTTTGTGCCTTTTAGGTAAGATGGGGAATAGAGGGCCCCCAGACTTAAGAGCTATATGTGATATTTGAGATAAATTGATCCTTAACATTTTTCTCAAGTCAGAGTTCTCATTATTTGTCCCCTTGATGCCAATAGAGTAAAATGCAAAATGGCTCACCACATGGTCAAAGCCCCTTTCTTTCAACTGGCCACATCCTGGCTTTCCCGTGCTCTTTCTACTGAACCAAGCTCTGTGTTCCAAGAAATCATCCTGTCCTCAAATCTCTGTACCTTGTTTTCTGCTGAAGCCATGCCCAAGCAGTTCCCTTTGCCTGGTATGTTTCGCTCTCCCATTTCCCTGCAATACTGCCTGTCAACGTCTTCAATGAGAAGTTCCAGCCCCACCTTCTAGAAGCTTCCAGAAGACAGTATTGGGCTTTGGCATTAAACAGCCTGTAACAAGGAATGATCCTGCCCCAAATGTCGCTAGTGCCAGGTTGAGTCACTCTGTCATTGACAGGGTGACTCTGAGTATGTGGGTCCTTTTGAGCCCGCTTTCTAATCTTTAAAAAAAAAGGGAGGGGAAAATATTTACTTCACACTTTTATTTAGTTTTTCAAAGATTAAATGAGACAATGCTAGTGAGTTTCACTAGCATATAGGAGATAGTCAAGAAATATTTCAGTGGATAATGGCATTTCTCTCCTGATCAAGTTGCATTAACCCTCTCTTTTCTACAGTCCGGCACGTTCTGTACCTTACATAGCTGCCTTGGATCTGAGGTTTCTGTGTTTGTGAGGTGGGCTCATCTTGGTCTCTTGCCTGGTGACTTTAGCATAATCCTTGCTCAAAACGTTAAATGAAATAGATTGTTTAGGTATCACTTTCTTTTTTTCTGTGACATTCCTTCTAACAGCTGCCGAGCCTGAAGACAACAAAGCTGCCCAGACTTTTCTCCTGGGCTCCAGCCCCTCCTGTCTGACTGCTCCAAGGAATCTCAGTGTGCAGGTCTCACAGGCACCTCAAATCCAGCCTGTGTAAACCTGAGCTGCCTGTGTACACACTCCTATATCCTAGAACCATGGTTCTCAAATGTGGGTGCTTTTGCCCCCCAGGTTACATTTGACAGGGTCTGGGGGGATATTTTTGTTTGTCACAACTAGGACAGAGGGTCCTTCATGGAGTCTTGTAGACAGAGGTCAGGGGTGCTGCTGCTGAACATCCCACAATGCATAGGACAGTCTCCATTACAAGGAATGATCCTGCCCCAAGTGTCGCTAGTGCCGGGTTGAGAAATCCTGATCTAGAGGGAGACTTTACCTGGTAGGTCAGGCCGTGGTACCGCTCTGCTCACAATCCCCCATGGTTCCCACATCCCTCAGAGTAAGATGCACACCCTCTGGGTGGAGGACATGGCCTGCAGGGTTCTGCTTCTCCACCTTCTGAGCCCCGACTTCTTATCGCTCTATTTCCTCCACCCCTTCTCCTCTTTCCTGCCTTGCTTGTCTGCCCTGCCTCCCACTGTGCCTCCAATACGCCTGCCTCAGAGCCTTGCACCAACGTTCCCTCTGCTTGGAATGCTCTTCCCTCAGTCACCCAAGTTCATCCCTTGCTGCCTCCAAGTCTCTGCTCACATGTCACCTTCCCTGCAAGGCCATGCCTGCCCACCCCTTTTAAAGCCGCAGCCCTTCCCGTCATGCCATCCTTCTTGCTTGCTGTAGGTTTTTCCATAGCATTGATCACCTTACAAGTGGGTTTATTTATTGTATAATTTTCTCTTCCCACTACAGTGTAAGAGCTACACAAAAGGGATGTTTTTGTTTTGTTCACTGATATTTCCCACTGCCTAGTGCTCGAAAAATATTTGCTGAATAAGTGAATAAATCAGTATCATACCGTCCCCAACTTGCTCATCTTACCTCTATTTTGTAACTGATCTATGTAACCACCATTTAGCTGACATCCAAGTGTCAGAACCCAAACTTCCTTGAGTCTTCCCTTTCTCTGTCTTTTTTATTTTTTGAGATGGGGTCTCACTTCTCACTATGTTGCCTAGGCTGGACTTGAACTCCTGGGCTTGGGCAATGCTCCCACCTCAGCCTCCCACGTAGCTGGGACTATAGGTGTGTACCATTGCACCCAGTTTATCTCTCTCTTTCACAGCTTTATTGAGATATAATTCACATAAAATAGAACTCATCCATTTAAAGAGTACAATTCAATGGGTTTTGGTATATCATACAGTTATACAACCATCACTGCAACAATCTTTGAATATTTTTTCTTTTTTTTTTTTTTTGAGACAGCTTCTTGCTCTGTCACCCAGGCTGGAGCACACTGGCGCAATCTCGGCTCACTGCAACCTCTGCCTCTCAGGCTCAAGCAATTCTCCTGCGTCAGCCTCCTGAGTAGCTGGGATTACAGACACATGCAACTACACCCCGCTAATTTTTTGTATTTTCAGTAGAGATTTCACCATGTTAGCCAGACTGGTCTTGAACTCCTGAGCTCAGGTGATCTGCCTGCCTTGGCCTCCCAAAGTGCTAGGATTACAGGCATGAGCCATTGCACCCGGCCCAAATATTTTCATTATCCTTGAAGAAACCTCATATTCCTTAAATATCATCCTCCAGCTCCCCCACCCCCACCGCCATTTCTCCTCATCTCTGGCAACTACTGATCTATGTGCTGACTCCATGGGTTCTCCTATTCTGGACATTTCATGTCAATGGACTCATACAACATTTCTCACTGGCTTCTTTGACTTAGCATATTGTGTTCCAGGTTCATCCATGTTGTTGCCTGTATTAGTATTGCATTGTTTTTATAGCCAAATTCTATTCCATTGCATACAGGCACAGCATTCTGTTTATCCATGTATCACTTGATGGGCATTTGGGTTACTTCCAGTTTGGGGCTACTATGAAAATGCTGCTTTGGGCTGGGCGCAGTGGCTCACACCTGTAATCCCAGAACTTTGGGAGTCTGAGGTGGGCGGGTCACTTGAGGCCAGGAGTTCAAGACCAGCCTGGCCAACATGGTGAAACCCCGTCTCTACTAGAAATACAAAAATTAGCTGGGCGTGGTGGTGCGTGCCTGTAACTCCAGCTACCCAGCAGGCTGAGGCACGAGAATCACTTGAGGTTGCAGTGAGCTGAGCTCAGACCACTGCACTCCAGCCTGGGTGACAGAGCCAGACTCTATCCCCCTGCCTCAAAAAAAAAAAAAAAAAAAAAAACTGCTGCTCTGAACATATGTGTCCATGTTCTTGGGTGGACATATGCTTTCATTTCTCCTGGGCATGAACCTGGGAGTGGGGCTGCTGGATCATGTGGTTACTGTGCGTGTAATCTTTTGAGGACCTGCCACTGTTGTTTTTTTTTTTTTTCCTTTTCTCTATGAATCCACATCCAACTCATAAGTATGGGCTGTGTTTCTCCCTCCTGAATCTGTGCTCACTTGCATCTGCACGGAAACAACCTCTTCAGTTTATACCTGGAAGGCTACAGTGCCTGCTAACGGGGATCCCTCTCCACTGGGTCACCCTCGCCTGCACAGGGGAGGGAGTTTCCCCTTCTTGATGCCGAGGCCACACCCCGGCCCATTGAGGGGTGCCTCTAGAGGTGGGACCCAGGCATCAGTGCTTCCCAGAGCTCCCCAGGTGATTATGACGCACAGCCAAGCACCTGCTTCCTTCTGATCCACATTTCATCACCTGCCACCCAAGTGCCTCCATGACAGCAAATCTGATTGTGTGATCTGGATTCTTCTTAAAACCCCTCTGTGGCTCTCCATGGCCTCCACAATAAAATCCAAGCTCCTCAGGATGCACATGCATCTCGGTGACCCGTGTCCACCGCCACCCGTCTTGCCCCCTTCCTCTCCCTGACCCACGCTGCACATGCCACGCTGAAGTATGTGTGCCTGCCCATCCACACCTCCACGCCTTGGGACAGGCTATTCCCTCTTCCTGAAGTGCCTGTTCCCATCTTTCATCCTCCTCTAGGAAGTTTTCCCTGACTGCTCTCCCTCAGCGGGCTGTAACTGTGTTCACTGGCCTCTAGTCCAGGAGCACCTCAAGGCCAGGGCTGGGATATCACTCATCTCTGGATCCTCAGCCTGTAGCTGCCTGACTCATGGTGGGTGATGGGTTCTTTCTTTTTTTTGGCATATGTGTGTTGAGTGGTGTGATGAATGAAGAGGTGAGTGAATGAACCTGGCCTATGTAGAAGCTGTGACCAGGTGCAATCCTACCAGCTGCCCAACTGTGCCCTCTTGAGTCCCAGCAATAACCCTGGGGGCACTCAGCAGGGCCTGCTCAACCCCCAACCTGGACCAGCGAGACCCATACATGTCTCCCTCCCATGGGGACATCTATCTGCATTTCCCAGTCTCAGGCTCAGTGTGTTTCATTTCTCCAGCTGTGGGGCCCAGCAGGTGTCAGCAGCAAAGGAGAACTGGGTGGGACGGTCCTTCCTGAAGATAAGGCAAAGTGCCCCAGCCCAGAGATCAATCCTGTAAATCCACTTTCAAAGGGCTGAATAAGGTGGGACATTCCTGGTTCCTTCTTCAGCCATAAATCTCTAGGCTCAGATGGTAACTGCCCTCCTCTTGACAAAGCTATAAAGAGCACAGCATAGCAGCAGTCGAGAAAGAGCATGGACAAGAAAGGTCCTTCTGGTGGGGCAAGGCCCACCTCTCCTGCCCCCTAAGCTTTGCCTCCCTCCCCGCATGGGCTTTGCTGCCTCTGTGGGGACTTGATGGAGGTTGCAGGGCTTGACTGCCAGTGCCGGAGGCTTCTGTGAGCATTTGTCCTATAAATACCCAGGCTCCGTTCTGCTGCTCAGCCCACGCTGATGCCACCTGACTTCCTGTGAATGGAGCACTGTAAGAGGAGTCCAGCTCAGCTGCCCCCCATGTGACTGTGCAAGAGTCACCTCCCCTCTCGAGGAGGCAGTGGGGTGGGTGGACTAGATGATCCCAGTGGTTGCTTTCAGCTCTAATGTCCCAGTTGCTCCTGTTTTTTTTTTTTTTTTTTTTTTTTTTTTGTGACGGAGTCTCTGTTGCCCAGGCTGGAGTGCAGTGGTGCAATCTCGGCTCACTGCAAGCTTCGCCTCTCGGGTTCATGCCATTCTCCTGCCTCAGCCTCATGAGTAGCTGGGACTACAGGCATCCGCCACCACGTCCGGCTAATTTTTTGTATTTTTAGTACAGACGGGGTTTCACCATGTTAGCCAGGATGGTCTCGATCTTCTGGATCTTCTGACCTCATGATCCGCCCGCCTTGGCCTCCAAAAGTGCTGGGATTACAGGTGTGAGACACCGTGCCCGGCCTCCTTCTGTTTTTTTTAGATGGAGTCTCTCTCTGTCGCCAAGCTGGAGTGCAATGGCCCGATCTTGGCTCACTGCAACCTTTGCCTCCTGGGTCCAAGTGATTCTCCTGCCTTGGCCTCCTGAGTAACTGGTATTACAGGTGCCCACCACCATGCCCAGATAATTTTTTGTATTTTTAGTAGAGATGGGGTTTCACCAAGTTGGCCAGGCTGGTCTTGAGCCCTATAGTGATCCACCTGCCCTGGCCTCCCAAAGTGCCAGTTGCTCTTTCTGACCCGTTTGAGAGCAAAGCTGTGTGAAGGTTTTCCTCTCAGGTCCTGAATTATCAGGAAAACCATGTTTGGAAAGACCAGAGTCAAGCATAGTAAAAAATAACAAACTTGAAAATAATGACTTTGTGTTTTGATTTTTCTTAAATCCGGCTTCTGTAACTGCACAGTAACAGAGCAGAGCAGGGAACAGCACCAGACAACAGAGTCTCCAAATCCTTAATTCCATTCTGCCCCACCCCTGACTAGCAGTGTCATTGGGGTGAGTCATTTTTCCCTCTGTAGGCCTCAGTTTGCTGATCTGTAAAATGGGGATATTTAATGCCTTACAGAGAGCTTGCCATGTGCCTGGTCCAGCATGAGGTAGGGAGACAGGTGAATAAGACAGGATCCTAACTTTCTTTTTTTTTTTGAGACGGAGTCTCGCTCTGTCACCCAGGCTGAAGTGCAGTGGCGTGATCTCGGCTAACTGCAAGATCTGCCTCCCGGGTTCACGCCATTCTCCTGCCTCAGCCTCCCAAGTAGCTAGGACTATAGGCGCCCACCACCACACCTGGCTAATTTTTTTGTATTTTTAGTAGAGACGGGGTTTCACCGTGTTAGCCAGGATGGTCTCGATCTCCTGACCCTGTGATCCGCCTGCCTCGGCTTCCCAAAGTGCTGGGATTACAGGCGTGAGCCACCGCGCCAGCCTAATTTTTTTTCAAAATTTCGGTTTTGCTTTAGGAGAACTGCTTGAACCCGGGAGGTGGAGGTTGCAGTGAGCAGAGATGGCACCACTGCACTCCAGCCTGGGCGACAGAGCGAGACTCTGTCTCAAAAAAAAAAAAAAAAAAAAAATGTGTATATATATATATATATATATATATGTTTTTAAAACTAGCCATTATATATTAGTAACGACATGTAGAAAATTTAACAGGTCAATACAGTGAATTCTCTGCTATTTAGATATACAATAAAGATATTCTAGTAAATTTTTTTCCCAGCACTCACAAAATTTCATTTTTTTCTAAATTCCACAATGTTCTAGTCACATGGGAGTATTTCTTATTCTCTGAACATGCCTACCTTCTACCTCTTCCCTTTGCACCTGCTACCCTAGGTTATGTCACTTTCTCTGTCTGGAATTTTTAATTGATCATTTTCTGCAAAGGTCAAATGCCTAATTATTCTGCAAAGCCCTAGAAGCTCTTTGTATGCCTTACTCAATTCCTGAGACAAGAATAATTTCTCATTATTTACCCATAATACTCCATTCAGCCTTATTATTATGTAATATATATTTTAATTTTCATACATTTATTGACTTGTCTTCCTACTTGAGGGGGAACCCCCTATTTTATTTATCCTTGAATTCCTGGTGTCTAACACAATGCTTGATACAAAGTAGGTCCATAGTAAATGCCCAGTAAATAAATGTTCCCAAACTTAGCCTTTATTACCTAATATCCATTAAGGACTGATGTCTTCAAGCTCATTTTCCAGTCATTCCTGTCATTTCAGAATTGCATGCCCCATTATTAGGCATAAAGAGTAGATATGGACAAAACATTATCATTAACTTTTTTTATTGTTTTGAAACAGGGTCTCACTCTGTTACCTGGGCTGGAGTACAGTCACACAATCATAGCTCACTGCAGCCTTGACCTCCCAGGCTCAAGTGATCCTCCCACCTCAGCCTCTCGAGTAGTTGGGAGGGACTACGGGCGAGCACCACCATGCCTGGCGAATTGTTTTTCTTTTTTGCTGAAGTGGGGTCTCAGAATGTTGCCCAGGCTGGTCTGGTACGCCTGGGCTCAAGCAATCCTCTCACTTCAACCTCTCAAAGTACTGAAATTATAGGTGTGAGCTACCACACCTGGTGCATTAACTTTCTTTCTTTGTGTGTGTTTCTTTGCTTGCTGTTCTTTTTTGAGACAGGTTCTTGCTCTGTTGCCCAGGTTGGGGTGCAGGGCACAGTCAACGGTTCACTGCAACCTCGACCTCTGGGCTCAAGGGAACCTCCCACCGTGGCCTCTTGAGTAGTTGGGACTACAGACACGTGTGCCTCCCCACACCTGGCTAAATTTATTCTTTTTTGTAGAGACAGGGTCTTGCTTGTTGTCCAGGCTGGACTCAAACTCCTGGGCTCAAGCGATACTCCTGCCTGGGTGTCCCAAAGTGCTAGGACTACAGACATGAGCCACTGAGCCTATTCTAACACTAAGTAGAACAAAACAAGTCATCAACAACAAAAATCCGACAAACATAAAGCAATCGCATATAAGAAAAGCTATAAAAAGGAAAGAAATAGAAGAAAAAAGTAAACTTGATAAACAGATACACCATGCTTCTGGAAGGAAGGATTCAATATTGTAAAAATACATTCATTCCTAAAACAGTATTTCACTGTAACTCTAATATAGTCTAAATTGTGCTCTTATTAGTCCTAATGTTCATCTAGAAAAATACATGACAATATTTGTCTTACCATATACTAAAATGTATATAAAGCCATAATAATTTAAAATAGTGTGGCACCAGGATAGAAACAGACACACCAATGGAACACATAAAAAGTCCAGAAACATACTCAAGTATTCAAGAATTTAGTAATGATTCAAACAACATTTCAAATCACAATGGAAAACATAGATTATTCAGCAATAGTGTTGGAAAAAGTTGACTAACCAGGTGTGGGGGAAAGTTGGGCACGTATCTTACCATATTCTAAAATTAATTCTAGGCTAATAAAATATTTATATCTAAATAATTCCTTCTTTGGTCCACCCTCGCTCCTTTTCTACTTCAACACTTTAGTCTTAAAGCCATGAGATGGGGCTAGGCATGGTGGCTCATGCCTGTAATCCTAGCACTTTGGGAGGCCAGAGCAGGCAGTTCACTTGAGCTCAGGAGTTCAAGACCAGCCTGGGCAACATGATGAAATCTCAACTCTACAAAAAATACAGAAAACTTAGCTGGGTGGCATGGGTGCACCTTGTAGTCCCATCTACTTAGAGGGTGAAAGTGGAAGGACTGCTTGAGCCCAAGAGGTCGAGGCTGCAGTGAGCCAAAACTGCACCACTGCACTTCAGCCTGGGTGATAAAATGAGACCCTGTCTCAAAAAAAGAAAAAAAAAGCCAGGAGGTGAGTTCAAGCATAGTAATTATCCATGCTGGGGAGGAGGGGGCAGTCCAATACTAGTATAAGAGCCTGAGTAAGGTTGGCTCCCCTAAGGGATTGGGGATAGGGGTGGGGACAATCTCAGAGCAAAGTGAAAAGATCAAAGTGGAAGCAGTGAACTGAAGCTGAATATCAAATCCCAAGAGGGGTGAAAAGGACTGGCATGCAGGAAAGTAGCAGCAACCCTGAACTGGGTTAGAATAGCATCTGCCTTAGGTGGAGCAGCAACAGAAGGTATGTCAAAACAGGAGAGATTGATCAAATAAGTAAACTATTAAAAATAGTGAGAGTAAGGTTTCTGAGAATCATAAATATGGGGGAAAAATTAAAATGAACCCTGTTTTGTTGGGTTGGATTTGGAGAAGTTACTATGAGCATATGGAGTTCAATATATAGAGATGGATACAGTAATAGAGATGTGAGTGTGTACGTATATTCACATAATGGATCAAAAGTATTGTGACCTCACAGTTCTCTTTTTTTTTGAGACAGAGTCTCATTCTGTCACGCAGGCTGGAGTGCAGTGGCACAATCTCAGTTCACTGCAACCTCCGACTCCCAGGTTCAAGTGATTCTCCTGTCTCAGCCTCCTGAGTAGCTGGGATTACAGGCGTCCACCACCATGCCCAGCTAATATATATATATATTTTTTGAGACGGAGTCTTGCTCTGTCAGCCAGGCTGAGGTGCAGTGGTGCAATCTTGGCTCACAGCAACTTCCGCCTCCCGGGTTCAAGCAATTCTTCTGCCTCAGCCTCCTGAGTAGCTGGGATTACAGGTGCCTGCTACCACACCCGACTAATTTTTGTATTTTTTAGTAGAAACGGGGTTTCGCCATCTTGGCCAGGCTGGTCTTGAACTCCTGACCTCATGATCCACCTGCCTCGGCCTCCCAACGTGCTGGGACTAGAGGCATGAGCCACTGGGCCCAGCCAATTTTTTTTTTTTTTTTTTTTTTTTTTTTTTTTTTGAGACAGAATCTCACTCTGCCATTCAGGCTGGAATGAAGTGGTGCGATATTGGCTCAGTGCACCCTCTCTGCCTCCAGGGCTCAAGTGATTCTCCTCATGCCTCAGCCTCCCAAGCAGCTGGGATTACAGGCATGCCCCACTATGCCCGGCTAATTTTTGTATTTTTAGTAGAGACAGGGTTTCATTAGCCAGGCTGGTTTCAAACTCCGGACCTCAAGTCATCCCACTGGCCTCGGCCTCCCAAAGTGCTAGGATTACAGGTGTGAGCCATCGCACCTGGCCCACAGTTTTCTACATAGATATAAAAACAACATAAGATGTGAATTTATAGAAATATGTATCTCTGTAGGAATAACACACACACACACACACACACACACAATTTCCTAGCCATGCTGAGAGTAGCAATAACCCACACCTAGCACCCACTTTGGCTTCTAAATATTATTCTCACCTAAAAGGAATCAAGGCTCCTCAGAGAAATGGTGATTTCAGAACTACAGCAGGAATAATACAAGATGAGCCTAGATTATACTGTTGCATCAGAAGTAGAGAAATGCTTCTCTGAAATGATAGGTCAAAAGACATAGAAGCCGGCTTAAAGAGGTCCCATCAGGCAAACCTGAGACAGTATGAACATCAAAATAAATGACATTAGTGGAATATGACCCATTAAAATAAAATAGCATAAGTCCATACTAATACAAATAATCAGGGAGTAAAGAAAGCTTCACCTTACAGTGGAACATCAACTGATGAATGTGAAAGAAAAGGTGAAATTAGAAAATCACTACTTGCCATCAATTCTAGTCATAAATTAGGTCAAGAAACATCAATGAATGCTAAAATTAGTGAGGAAAAGGCGCAAGGAACAAGATGTTTATATGCGAAGTACTTCCCCCACAAAATCCATACTGACTATAAAGAGAAAAATGTTTAACCTCACAGTGGATTAACCTGACAGACACACCTTAACCAAGTGGTCAAGGAAAAACTGAAATCATGTACCACCTGATAGGATGCAAACAAAAAACACAGAATCACACATGTGATAAACCTGCTAAAAACATAACTGTATTTAATCACGATGAAACATCAGGCAAATCCAAGTAGTGGGTCATTCTACAAAATAACTGGCCTGTAATATTCAGAAGTATCAAAGTTATGAAACTCAGGGAAAGACTGAGTTACTATTTGAGCTTTTTTTTTTTTTTTGAGATGGAGTCTTGCTCTGTCCCCCAGGCTGGAGTGCAGTGGCGCGATCTCGGCTCACTGGAAGCTCTGTCTCCCGGGTTCACACCATTCTCCTGCCTCAGCCTCCCGAGTAGCTGGGACTACAGGCGCCCGCCAACACGCCCGGCTAATTTTTTGTATTTTTTAGTAGAGACGGGGTTTCACCGTGTTAGCCAGGATGGTCTTGATCTCCTGACCTCGTGATCCACCCACCTCGGCCTCCCAAAGTGCTGGGATTACAGGCGTGAGCCACCGCGCCTGGCCACTATTTGAGATTTAAAAAGACCAAAGAGGACTGGGTGTGGTGGCTCAGACCTGTAATGCCAACAGTTTGGGAGGCTGAGGCAGGCAGATCACTTGAGGCCAGGAGTTCGAGACCAGCTGGGCCAACATGGCAAGAGCCTGTGTTTACTAAAAGCACAAAAAAATTAGCTGGACGTGGTGGTGCACACCTGTAATCCCAGCTTCTCGGGAGGCTGAGGCACGAGGATCACTTGAACCCAGGAGGTGGAGGCTGTAGTGAGCCAAGATTGCACCAATGCATTCCAGCCTGGGTGACAGAGTGAGGCTCTGTACAAAAATAAAAAGAAAAATAAATAAAAAGACCAAAGAGTCAAAATGCAGTTTGTGATCCTTTTGCTATAAAGAATATGTCTACAAAAATATGAATGGGTTCCAAAGATCAGACAGTAATAATGCATCGCTGTTAATTTCCTTATTTTGATGGCATATTACATATTCCCAGGAGAATATCCTTCTTTATGGGAAATTCTGAAGTATTCAGGGGTGACAGCGTATTATATCGGTAAGTTACTCAAATGATTTGGGGAAGGAAGAGTTCTTTTGTACTATTCCTGAAACCTGTTTGTAAGTTTTAATGCTTTTAAAATTAAAAAGAAAAACAAGGTTTCTAAAAATGAACTTCCAAAGCACTAAAAAAAAATGTGCATTAATATAAAGATTTTCTTTGCACAGCATCAAAGGCAGAAACAATAAAGAGCATCTGCGTAAATTACCTCAAAAATGTAAACTTCTGCATTAGAAAAAACCTGGCCAGGTGTGGTGGCTCACGCCTGTAATTCCAGCACTTTGGGAGGCTGAGGCGGGCGGATCACGAGGTCAGGAGATTGAGACCATCCTGGCTAACGCAGTGAAACCCTGTCTCTACTAAAAAAAAAAAAATTACAAAAAATTAGCCGGGCATGGTGGCAGGCGCCTGTAGTCCCAGCTACTCGGGAGGCTGAGGCAGGAGAATGGCGTGAACCCAGGGGGCGGAGCCTGCAGTGAGCCGAGATCGCGCCACTGCACTCCAGCCTGGGCGACAGCGAGACTCTGTCTCAAAAAAAAAGAAAAAACCTGCTAGAATCCCAATAACAAAAACTATGAAGACGTAATAAAATTAAACACCAAACGTTTAACTATGGGAAAAAACACGCACGGCAAATATACAAGACAAAAGAATATGATCTCTAATATAAAACACTTTGTAAAAAAAATTATAATATTAAAATAAACAGATATGGAAGGTCAATTAACATACATGAGTAATCTTCAAAAAAAAAAAACCTTAAAATAACTAGCCTTACCAGTACTGAAAGAAACTCATTCAAACATTTTAATATTTTTTTTACTAGAAAGAATGGCAAAGATTTTTTTAAGGGTAACACAGTGTACCTAACATAATATAGGGTTATGAGCAATCTCACATACAGCTAATGCAGTGTAAGTTCTAGAGGACAATTTCACACAATGTATTTCTTGAAGCTTCCAAAATGTTCACACGCTGTTACACAGATTCTAGCAGTGTATACTACATGCCAGACACCAACCTAGGCCCTTCAACCACAAAGGGTTGCTTAATTTACAGTTTATTGAATCTCATGATATTCTGTATTACAGACTAAGTATCTATTAAAAATACAGCGGAAACACAATTTATTGACACACAAAAGATGCTGTGTAATTTTCAAAAGCAAACAAAAAATACAAGCAAAACAATTCAACTTTTTTGTAAGTATATACCATAAGCAAAAATACACAGAAAAAACCCCATCTCTACTAAAAAATAGAAAAATTAGTCGGGCGTGATAGTGGGCACCTGTAATCCCAGCTACTCAGGAGGCTAAAGCAGGAGAATTGCTTGAACCCAGGAGGCAGAAGTTGCTCTGAGCCGAGATTGTGCCACTGCATTCTAGCCTGGGTGACAGAGTGAGACTCTGTCTCAAAAAAAAAAAAAAAAAGTAAAATAAAATAAAATAAATATTAATTACATAATAGAAAGTTTTTTTGCACAAAAACATTTAAAATTTTGAAGCTGGCTGCAATTTCTTCCACAGTTGGAATGTGTACCTTCAATTAAGTGGTAAAACTGTATTTAAAGGCACATTGGGTAATGGTGAAACCTAAAACGCAGACGAGAATAAAACAGTAACATACTAAATGAAGAAAAATATACAGGAAAAAGGCAAACTTTTTTTTTTTTAAGGCCAACAATAAAAACCGTATCTTGGGGTACAAATAACTTTGGGGGGGGGACAAGTAACATTCTAATATAGGACTGTTTTTCAGAAAAGAAGGTATGATACATTGTAATGAATATGCAAAATAATAATTCAAATTTAACAGACTCTTGATACCTGAAAAAGCAAAAGAGGTCAGTAATTCATAAAAGGCCAATCTGTAAGGATTAAAATATCCTGTAAATCATAGAATACTAAATACCTAGGTTACTATGAAAGGTAACACAGTTTTGCTTGCTTTGTACTCCTGTGACCTTAGTAACATATTAATAATATTTTAATAACTGTAGTTTGTCATAGTAATTTTTTTCCACATCTCCCTGAATTTGATGGAGACCTATAATTTTTTTTTTTTTTTTTTTTTTGAAACAGTCTCGCTCTGTTGTCCAGGCTGGAGTGCAGTGGTGCGATGGTTCACGCCATTCTCCTGCCTCAGCCTCCCGAATAGCTGGGACTACAGGCACCTGCCACCATGCCCAGCTAATTTTTGTATTTTTAGTAGAGACGGGGTTTCACCATATTAGCCAGGTTGGGGAGACCTATAATTTTAAAAACACAAAAACTTCCTTTCTACTTCCCAGCAGTGATATTCAAATAGTAATAAAATAACATCCACTGTACCTTATTACAATGATCATGCGGAACAGACTGTAAAACAATTGGTTCCATTGTGGAAGCATTGGCAAATTGTACCTCTGGAATATACAGGGCACACACCTCATGGGCCCAACCTAAAAATAAATAAATAAATGTCATCTTTTCAGTTTTATCAAAAGCAAATTAACATCATTGACTTCCTTAACAGATCCCTTCAATGTCTATTGAAACAAACGCACAACAAGGATATTAAGAAATTCTCATTGCTGTCTTAATTCCATTGCTTGAGAATACTCAAACCATTACTAAAAAAAGCATTCTTAATCATTTCATCAGTTATGATGTACAGTAACATAAAGGGAAACATTTATAAATTCAGATGTTGGCATTAACACTTCTTAAACAGGCAGACTAAATATTCAGACCAACACTAATGAGAACCAGTATAAAAGGAGTTTTTAAAAGTTTAATACTTATAAAATTTAATAATTTTAATCATTTTAAATGTCAACATGAAATGTTTATCAGTGTCAATGTTTTTAATATTAGTAATAAGAATCATTTCACTATTTTAATTTGAAATGTTTTAAATTTGATATTAAATATATATATTTTTTGAGATGGAGTTTCGCTCTTGTTGCCCAGGCTGGAGTGCTGTGGCGCGATCTCAGCTTACCGCAACCTCCGCGTCCTGGGTTCAAGCAACTCTCCTGCCTCAGTCTCCCAACTGAAGGTATTAAAGAGCTGATGTGATAGGAGTTTCTGGGCTAAAACTGGAAAAGAATATAAGTCCCAGGTACAGTTTTTGGCCACTTTTGCCCAGGGAACATTTGCCTATTTCAGAGAAATCGGTGGTGAGGATGAAGGGTACATTTTTCTTTTCTTTTTTTTTTTTTGAGACAGAGTTTCACTCTTGTTGCCCAGGCTGGAGTGCAGTGGCGCGATCTCGGCTCATCGCAACCTCCGCCACCGAGGTTCAAGCAATTCTCCTGCCTCAGCCTTCCAAGTAGCTGGGATTATAGGCATGCGCCACCACACCCAGCTAATTTTTGTATTTTTAATAGGGGTGGGTTTCTCCATGTTGGTCAGGCTGGTCTCGGACTCCTGACCTCAGGTGATCTACCCACCTCAGCCTCGCAAAGTGCTGGGATTACAGGCGTGAGCCACCGCGCCCAGCCTGAAGGGTACTTTTGACAAACTCAGAGGCCCAACAGTACAGGGATGTACATTCACAAACACTCTCCTCCTTTCAGATGCAATACTGAAGGGCGAACCAGGGGTAAGCATACACTAAAATTACACAGACCCTCAAAGAGGCGACACCAGGGCTCTGACCATCTCAAACTCTGAAATTTGACGAAGGTAATCCGAAATTACAACCCCCAAGGCACCAAGCAGATGCAAATATACATCCTCTCTAAAAGAAAATAGTATCTTGGCTACAAATAATTTCTACCTTTTGTTTTTTGAGACAAAGCCTTGGTGTGCCGCCCAGGCTGGACTGCACTGGCGTGATCTCGGCTCACTGCAACTTCCTCCTTCCAGTTCAAGCAATTCTCCTGCCTCAGCCTCCCAAGTAGCTGGGATTACAGGTGCCCACCACCACACCTGGCTAATTTTTGTATTTTTAGTAGACACGGGGTTTCACTATGTTGACCAGGCTGGTCTCGAACTCCTGACCTCAAGTGATCTGCCAGTCTCAGCCTCCCAAAGTGGTGGGAATACAGACATGAGCCACCATACCCAGCCTAAAGTTTCTTAATTACATGTAATTTCCAGCACAATAAGTACCAAACACATGACAGACAAGACAATATAAATGAAAATAAGGAGAAACAAGAAAATCAAAACAGATCAGTATTTTAGAGTTACCAAATAAAGATTTTAAAATAAATATGCTTACTATGATCAAGTGCACACAAAATTCTAAATTGATGCAAAGAACTGAAAACTATAATAATTAAAATTCCAGAAGTAAAGCGGAAATTTAGAAATCAGCCACGCATAGTGGCTCACACCTGTAAACCCAGTACTTTGTTTGGAAGGCTGAGGCGGATCGCTTTGAGACCAGGAGTTCAAGACCACCTTAGGCAACAAAGTAAGACCCCATCTCTACAAAAAAAAAAAATAATAATGAGCCAGGTGCGGCGGCATGCACCTATAGTCCCAGCTACTCAGGAGGCTGAGGTGGGAGGATTGCTTGAGCCCAGGAGTTGGAGGTTGCTGTGAACAATAATTGTGCCACTGAAATCCAGCCTGGGTGATAGAGACTCTATCTCAAGGAAAAAAAAAAAAAAATCAATGGGTGGGATTAACAACGGTTTAGACATGGATGAAAAGAGAATTAGTAGGAACACAACAGGTTAAAAGAAATCCAGAATGTTAGCACAAAACACAAAAGTAAGAAATACAAAAAAATGGAATAAGACACATGAAAAATGTAATAGGCAGGCAGGTCTAACACACATGGAATCAGAGTCTTGGAGAAATATGAGAGAAAATGGCATGAAAGCAGTATTTGAATTGATAATACCTAAAAATTTTCCAGAACAGAAGACCCAAAGCCACTGACTGAAGAACCACTATAAATCAGAGTAAATAAAGAAATACACCAAGGAACATTAATAAAACTACAGAAACTAAGGGAAAGAAATGAAAAGCTTAAAAACAAAAGGCAAGTCATCAAACGAAAAGCTAGATAACTAAATAAAGCCAGAAAACATTTTTAAAAAGATTTCCACTAAAAGGAACACTAATTTTCCTTGGGTAATAGGAAAATGATTCCAGAAGGAAGCTCAGAACTGAAGAAAAATATAAAGAGTGATAAACATGTAAGTACATTTAATATATGATGAACATATAAAACAATAATGCCTTCACACTCATTTACAATACAAATGACCACTTACATTAAATATTAAAACACTGGTATGGTCTGTGGATGTATGTAGCTTTCCTATAAAACTAAAGCAAAGACTGGAAAAGGAACAAGTAAAAGAAGTCTATATGATTTCATTCTACATTTCGTGTTAAGTGGTACACATAGGCCAGGTCGGTGGCTCACGCCTGTAATCCCAACACTTTGGATAGCCAAGGCGGGCAGATCACTCAAGGTCAGGAGTTTCAGACCAGCCTGGCCAATATAGCGAAACCATATCTCTACTAAAAATACAAAAATTAGCTGAGTGTGGTGGTGTGTGCCTGTAGTCCCAGCCACTCAGGAGGCTGAGGCAGGAGGACTGCTTGAATCTGGGAGGTGGAGGTTGCAGTGAGCCGAGATAGTGCCGCTGCTGCAGTCCAGCCTGGGCGACACAGCGAGACTCCATCTCAAAAATAAGAAGAAAAAGAAAATTATAATCTCTACAGCAACCACTATATAGATAAATATATATATAGGAAGAGATATGGACAAAAAGTCAATTTAATATAATTAATTAAATTTAAATGCAATACTGGTTGCATTGTTAAGCTGATTAAAATACAGCACTAAAAAAATAATCACAAAAAGAACAGAAGAGAAATAGGGAAAATCAATGTTAAGAACAAACAGAAGACTTCTACTTCGGTCCAAGATAGACTAAGATAGGCAGGAGAAAGTCACAAAGGAAACTGGAAAATGTCTTGAACGGAATGGCAACAAATATGAAATTTATCAAAACTTGAGATGTAGTCTGGGAGCAGTGGCTCAAGCCTGTTAATCGCTTGAGCTCAGGAGTTCGAGACCAGCCTGGGCAACATGGTGAAACCCTGTCTCTACAACAAATCCAAAAACATTAGTCCGATAAGGAGACATGCACCCGAAGTCCCAGCTACTTGGGCTGAGGTAGGAGGGTCGCTTGAACCCAGGAGATCGACGCTTCAGTGAGCGCCCTCCAGCCTGGGTGACAAATTGAGACCCTGTCTCAAAACAACAATGGCAAAAACAAAAACAAAAACACAACTTGTGGGATTCAATAAAAGCAATAGAGAGGAACTTACAGCATATATATTTTCATTAAAAAAGAATATCTAAAGCCGGGTGTGGTGGCTCACGCCTGTAATCCCAGCACTTTGGGAGGCCGAGGTGGGCAGATCATGATGTCAGGAGATCGAGACCATCCTGGCTAACACGGTGAAACCCCGTCTCTACTAAAAATACAAAAACTAGCCAAGCGAGGCTGGGCGCGGTGGCTCATGCTTGTAATCCCAGCACTTTGGGAGGCAGAGGTGGGCGGATCACGAGATCAGGAGATTAAGACCACGGTGAAACCCCGTCTCTACTGAAAATACAAAAAATTAGCCGGGTGTGGTGGCGGGCGACTGTAATCCCAGCACTCTGGGAGGCCAAGGCGGATGGATCACCTGTGGTCAGGAGTTCAAGACCAGACTGGCCAACATGGTGAGATCCCCTCTCTACTAAAAATAAAATTAGCTGGGCATGGTGGTGCCCGCCTGTCATTCCAGCTACTCAGGAGACTGAGGCAGAGAATCACTTGAACCTGGGAGGTGGAGTCTGCAGTGAGCCGAGATCGTGCCACTGCACTCCAGCTTCGGTGACAGAGCAAGACTCCATCTCAAAAAAAAAAGTAAATAAATAAATACTATTGGCAATGTTAGTCCAACAATTTCAGCAACTTACACAAAGTAGTCAAATTTCTTGGAAAAATAGAGCACACCAAAATTGACTTAAGTGTATACAAATAGGCCAGGCCCAAGGGCTCATGCCTGTAATCCCAACACTTTGGGAGGGTGAGGCAGGAGGACAGCTTGAGCCCAGATGTCCGAGACCATCCTCAGCAACAAAGCGAGACTGCTTGTCTCTACAAAAAATACAGAAAGAAAAAAATATTAGCCAGGCATGGTGTGCCTGTGGTCCCACCTATTCAGGAGGCTGAGGCAGGTGGATCTCTTGAACCCAGGAGTTTGAAGCTATGACTACATTGCTGCACTCTAGCCTGGGCAACAAAGTGATACACTGCTGTTAAAAAAAAAAAAAAAAAAGGGAGGGAGGGACGACAGAATAGAAAAAAGAAAAGAGAAAAGAGGGAAAAAGGAATGTCCCTATAATTTTGCCAAAAAATGAATTTATCAAAAATTTTCCCAGAAAAGTTTGTTTCTCATGAAGTTCTATATAGAATTCAAAGAAAAATAACATCAAATTTACACAAACTGTTTCATTTTAAGTGACCAGCATAATCCTCAACAAACATCTGACAAAACCACTATAATTCTTAAAGAATGAAAGTACATGACAAAAATAAAATATATGTCAGGAGATGGACAAGTGAATTTACAGTATCCTAAGAGTTTCAGAGGATTCAGAAAGAGGAAAAAAGCACACAGTAACATTAACTTCTTAAAAAGCTAATAGAGAGGGTAGAATGGAACAAGTGGAACAAACCAGAATAGGAAAGACAAATACAAAACATTTAATAAGATGGAAGGTTTACATCAGGTGCCGTGGCTCATTCCTGTAATCCCAACACTCTCAAAACTGAGGCAGGAAGATCACTTGAGCCCCGGACTACAAAGCTACAGTGAGCTAGGATCCTGCTACTTGCACTCCAGCCTGAACAACAGAATGAAAACCTGTCACTTAAAAAAAAACAAAACTCTGGAATAGTGAAGGCCTCTTTCTAAGTAATAACTCAAAATACAGATGTCACAAAAGATTAATAAATTGAACAAAATTTAAAAACTCATGCATGGTAAAAATTTTTTTTAAAAAGCACAATATAAATGCTAACCAGCTGGGCAAAAATTAGTCCAACTCATATCAAAACAGCATAATAATATATCAGGGGCTAATTATGAATGCTCCAATACATCAAACTAAAAAGATCAACAACTGTGGCTGGGGACGGTGGCTCACGCCTGTAGTCCCACAACTTTGGGAGGCTGAGGTGGGTGGATCCCGTCTCTACCAAAAATTAAAAAATCAGCTGGGCATAGTGGCCTGCGCCTATAATCCCAGCTATTCAGGTGAGTGAGGCAGGAGAGTCCCTTGGACGGGGGAGGCAGAGGCTGCAGTGAGCCAAGATCAAGCCACTGCACTCCAGCCTACATGACAAAGGGAGATGCTGTCTCAAAACAAAACAAAAAAAAGATCAACAACCAAGTCAGAAAGCAGACCACAGAAGAGAAAAAAACAAATTGCTCTTCAAACTATAAAAAGATGTCAACTTCACTAATATTAAGAGAAATGCAAAACGATTGCTTGGGCTTGGATATACAAACTTTCACCTGTTAGGTAAGCAAAGGTATAAGGAACAGCTTTTTTATTCATATATTGGTAAAACTGGGAACGTATATTGGTAAAACTACAGGGAGAATAACTTGGGACCATCCATCAAAATTAATTGCAAAACTCCTTTGACCCAATGTTTCCACCTATGGAAATTAATAATCCTATAGATATACCTGTATACAAGCAAAATGACATAAATACAAGCGAGTTAGTCATCAAAGTAGACGATCAGAAAGTGCATCAACAAATGACTGATTAGATAACATGGTTAAAAAGGAAAAAAAAGCTCTATACTGATAACAGGATAAATTGTTCATGCCAGGTGCGGTGGCTCACGCCTGTAATCTCAGCACTTTGGAAGGCTGAGGCAGTAGGATCATTTGAGGTCAGGGGTTCAACACCAGCTTGGCCAACATCGTGAAACCCCATCTCTACTAAAAATATAAAAATTAGCTGGGCGTGGTGGCGCATACCTGTAATCCCAGCAACTTGGGAGGCTGAGGCAGGAGAATCACTTGAGCCCAGGAGGTGGAGGTTACATTGAGCAGAGACTGCACCACTGCACTCCAGCCTGGGCGAATGAGCGAAGCTTCAAAAAAAAAGAAAATTGAAGAAAAAAGAAAAGCAAAGTCTCAAAAAAAAGAAAAAAAAGATAAATTGTTCAGTGAAATAAATTAAGATGCAGAAGAGTATATCGTATTAACCCATTTATATAAAGATGGAGGGAGTAAATAAGTGTTTGTCTATTCACATTTGAATATTCAATAGAAACCTAGGAAGATACGCAAGAAACTAATAATTACATGGTAGCAGAAAAGTAACAGAATTTGAAGTCAAAGTTGGTCCTTTTATCAGAGACCTCTGAACCAGAGTGCCTCTATCTTGAACAGTGTCTGGGGAAAATAAGGCTGAGTCCTGCTGGGCTGCATTCCCAGTAAGTCATGCATTCTAAGTCACGGAATGAAATAGGCTGGCACAAGATACAAGACATAAAAACCTTGCTGATAAAACAGGTTGTAATAAAGAAGGGGGCCAAAACCCACCAAAACCAAGATGGTGACAAAACTGACCTCTGGCCATCCTCACTGCTCATTATACACTAATTATAATATATTAACATGCTAAGAGACACTCCTACAAGCACCATGACAGTTTACAAATGGCACAGCAATGCCAGGAAGTTACCCTATTATAGTCTAAAAAGGGGAGGAATCACTAGTTCTGGGAATTGCCCACCCCTTTCCCAGAAAACTCATGAAGAATCCACCCCTTGTTTAGCATACAATCAAGAAATACTCATAAAAATGGGAAACCAGCGGCCCGTGGCACTGCTCTGCCTATGGAGTAGCCATTCTTTTATTCCTTTACTTTCTTCATAAACTTGCTTTCACTTGATGAATCCGCCTCAAATTCTTTCTTGCACAAGATCCAAGAACCCCTCTCTTGGGGTCTGGATTGGGACCCCCTTTATGGTAACACTTTGGAAAGACCTAAAAAGTTGACAATCTGCAAGCTAAATTAATTTTTTTTAAATAGGAAGAATACAAATTACCAATATCATGAATAAAAGGGGAATTACCTCTATGATCCCAAAGATATTGAGGGCCAAAGATTATTATTAGACTTTATGCTAACCAATTCAAGAGCTGAGATGAAAAAAAATTATTTGAAAGCAAAACATCAAAACTGACAAAACAGAAAATCTGAGAAGCATTTTAAGTTGAATTCATTATCAAAATCCTTCCCAAAAAGAAAACTCTAGACTCAGATTTTTTCACTGATAAGTTCCTTCAAACTCTAAAGAAAAAATAGCATCAATCTCACACAAACATTTCCAGAAAACAGAGAAGACATATGCTTCCCAAATCATTTTCTAAGTTTAGCATGAAGAATACCAGTGAATATACCAAAAATACCAGCGCCTGACAAAAAGCAGCAAGGTTACACCAAAATCCCTCACATCAAAGATGCAAAAATATTTACTATTAGCAATTTAAATCAAACAATATATAAGAAGAATAGGCCAGTTGAGGTGGCTCACACAGATTACAAAAGTAATCCCAGCACTTTTGGAGGCCAAGGTGGGAGGATCACTTGAGGTCAGGAGACCTGCCTGGCCAACATGGTGAAACCCTTTCTCCACAAAAAAAATTAGCCGGGCATGGTGACACATGCCTGTAATTCCAGCTACTCCGGAGGCTGAGGCAGGAGAATCACTTGAACCCAGGAGGCAGAGGTTATAGTGAGCAGAGATTGCGCCACTCCACCCATCTCCAAAAAAAAAAAAGAATGATACACCATGACACCAAATGGCATTTAGTATAACATTTGAAAATAAAACAATGAAATTTACATTAATACCTTTAAATATATAGCATTATCTCAATAGATACAGAAAAAGCTTCTGAGAACTCAATATCCATTCATGACATAAACCCTCAGGAAGCTAGGGCTAGACCTTACTCAACTGTGTATTCTCCATGGCAGGGCATGACTATTCCTCTTGGGATCTGTGACTATAACTATCTTTTCAATGGCAGTCATGCTGGGTTCTGTTGGCCTTGTCATATCTAAATAGCAATAAAACCTATATTTGAAAACAATCTGAAAAAGTTCAACAAAACCCCTACAGCCAACTTATAATTAATGTTGTAACACTGAATGCTCTCCTCAAAGAATGAAAAAAAGATTGTCTGTTCTATAAGGGAAGAGAATAAAAGAAACTACAACTGGGGAAAAAGATAAAACTGTGTTTTATGACAATCATCTATTAGAAAAATCTAAGAAATCTACCTAAAGAACTAGTAGAATTAATATGACTTAAGTAAGGTTGTAAGAAACAGGTCAATATATAAAAATTCTATTTCCAACAAAAAAATTAGAAATTTTTATAATACTTTATAATTGCTGAAAAATGTATTTAATATTTTAAAATACAAATAGCATCAAAAAAAGACAAAATACTTAAAAATAAAAATAATTTTAGGCCAGGCGTGGCGGCTTATGCCTGTAATCCCAGCAGTTTGAGAGGCCGAAGCAGGCAGATCATTTGAGATCAGGAGTTGACCAGCCTGGCCAACATGGTGAAACCCGATCTCTACTAAAAATATAAAAATTAGCTAGGCTTAGGGTACATGCCTGTGATCCCAGCTGCTTGGGAGGCTGAGGCAGGAGAATTGTTTGAACCCAGGAGAGGGAGTGAGCCAAGATTGCGCCACTGCACTCCAGCTAGGCGACAGAGAGACTCTGTCTCAAAAGGAAAAAAAAAAAGTAATTTTAAAAACAGAAGTCATGCGAGACCAAAGGCTAAAAGCAACAAACGACTGCTCAGACAAAAGAAAAAAGACCTAAATAAACGGAGAGATATACTATACTAATGATTAAGACTCAGTGGTTAAGATGTCAGTTCTCCTCAAACTGATCAATAGATTCAAGACAATTACAATCATGATCCCATCAGCCTTTTTTGGAGAAGACAGAAAAGAGATTATTAAAATTTATATGGAAATGTGAAGGACACAGAATATGCAGAACTTTGAAAAAGAAGAAAAAGGTTTTAGGACTTGCAATTCTGACTTCAAGACAATGTAACATTCTAAAATAATCAGAATACTCTAAAAGGGCTAGACAAACAGATTTTGGGAGCAGAATAAAGATTGCTGAAAGTGATCCCACTTAAGCAGCCACGTGATGTTCCCAAAGCAACCCAGTGAGAAAAGGAGACTCTTTTCAACAAATGGTGAAAAACAATTGGATAGCCACATGCAAAAAACTCACACCTACAAAAATAACTTCAGACGGATCACAGACCTAAATATAAATTAGCAAAAGCAAAACCTTTTAGACGAAATAAAGGAAATTATCTTCATGACTTCGAGGTTAGGCAAAAGTGTCTTAGCTTACAGTAAGCAATAACTACAAAAGAAAACACTGATAAGTTAAACCTAACATAAATGTTTCTGCTCATCAAAAGGTACAGTTAAAATAAATAGGTAAACCACATAGACTTGGGGAAAGTATTTACAAAACATTTATCTAACAAAGGATGAGTATTTAGGACATATAAACACCTTCTGCAACTCAAATAGATGAAAAAAGAAAACAACAGTAAAAGTGAAATGAAAAAACTCATCACAAAAGAGAACACACAGATGGTCAACACACAAGCTAAAAAGTGCTCAATATCACCAGTTATCATGAAAATGTAAATTCAAACCACAATGATACCACTTCTGGTCAAGATGGAGTGAATAAAGGGGACCAGATTTAGCCTCCTTGTGTGAAATAATAAAAACCTAATAAAATGAATGAAACAACAGCACTGAAGATATTGGACAAGTAACAAAAGACAGTGATCCCTGGAAGACAGAAAACAAAAGAGCCACACGTGTGCCCAGCTTACTGCCTTGAGAGAGTTTCCAGGTCATGGAACAGGGAGGAGGGACCCAGGCAGAGCCTGTCATCTCCCCAAGTTGAGTAAATGGAGCTGGAAGTCCAAGGAGGCCAAGGTGCCTAGAGCTCACAAGTGAGACCAGCACTGAGTAGAGAGCTGGAGAGAGAAATGAAGAGATCTACAAAGGCTCACCCTAGAACTTTTGGTTGAATGACCAATCAGCACTTGCAATGTAAAGGAGCTATCCAAGGGCAAGGTGAGAAATCACCAAAACAATTAGACGTAATAGCATCCAGAACTGACTTAAGGATGTGTATAGTACCCATCCCCAAAAGTCCAAAAGGAAATGAAGTGATATAATTTATATCACATTGGAGATATGACACTGGAATACTAAGAAAAGGCTTTAGAAGGAGGAAAAAATTAACCCTAAACACAGCCCTGGTCCAGTCAAAGAAAACATAAAAGACCCAACAGAAAGAAACTGTTTTCAAGCAACTTAATAATGCCACAGAACAAAGTCCACAAATATTTTTAAAAGGCAAACAAAACTAGAGAAACTAGAAAACAAGGTAAAATTCACACAGGCTCAAAAGTCAATCCAAATTTATAAGACTTACATAGAAGCAGGAAATTATACCCCATAATGAAACAAAAAACAATTTTGAAATGAAACAAAATAGAATTAGTAGACAAGTCCTTTAAAACAATTATGATGATATTTCATATGATCAGAAGGCTAGAAGAAACAAACATATTAAGTAAAAATATGAATTATTTTTAAAATTTGAACTTCTAAAGATGAAATTTACAAAGTCTAAGATGAAAAATGCACTTTGAAATTTGCAACACATGGAACCAAAATTACTAACCTAAATGAAACACAGAAAAAAAAAACACTAAAAAATGTAATATGTGATAATTGAAATAACTTCAAGAGGCCAAACATATTTGTAACTAGAGCCACAAAACAGGAGATAATATAGAAAAATCTTTAGAAATCATGGCCAACAACTTTCACATATTTGATGGAAATTATAAGCATATATAACAAGGCACTCTTTTAATGAAGTCGTTAGAAACATGAAGAAAAGTGGCTGAGCGCAGTGGCTCATGCCTGTAATCCCAGCACTTTGGGCGGCCAAAGTGGGAAAATCGCTTCAGGCCAGGAGTTCGAGACCAGTGTGGGCAACATTGCAGAACCCATCTCTAAATACACACACACACACACACACACCCACACACACACACACACGAAAAATGGCCTGGCACGGTGGCTCACGCCTGTAATCCCAGCACTTTGGGAGGCCGAGGTGGGCAGGTCACCTGAGGTCGGGAGTTCGAGACCAGCCTGACCAACATGGAAAAACCCCATCTCTACTAACAATACAAAATTAGCCGGGCATGGTGACTCATGCCTGTAATCACAGCTACTTGGGAGACTGAGGCAGGAGAATTGCTTGAACCCAGGAGGCAGACATTGCGGTGAGCCGAGATCATGCCATTGACTCCAGCCTGGGCAACAAGAGCAAAACTCCGTCTCAAAAAAAAAAAAAAAACCGAAAAAACCCCAAATTAGCCACGGGTAGTGGCACACACATGTGGTCCTTCCAGCTACTCGGGAAGGCTGAGGCAGGAGGAGGTTGATGCCATAGTGAGCCATGATTGTGCCACTGCACTCCAGCCCAGGCGACAGAGTAAAAGCCCATCTCCAAAATACAGGGTAAACCATGACCAAAATAATTACAATCAGAAATTAAAATTCCAGTGCAGCCAAAGAAAAAGGTCTTATTACACACTACGAAATCAAAAGAAAGTTGAAATCGTTATAATACTATCATGTAAAGTAGATGAAAATAAAAATTTTATCAGGAAAAAATCATTTTATATACATTAAGGGTTTAATTCATCAAGAACACAAAAATCCTAAACTTTTATTTACCTATTAATAACAGGGCTTCAAAATAAATAAAGCAAAAATGAGAGAACTGTAAGAAAAAATGAAAGAATCCACAATTACATTTTAAAATTTCAGCAAACCTCTCTATGTAATAGAACCAGGCAAGGCGTGGTGAATGACACTTGTTATCCCTGAACTTTGGGAGGCCAAGACAGGACTGCTTGAGCACAGGAGTTCAAGACCAACCTAAGCAACACAGGGAGACCCTGTCTCTACAAAAAGATTTTTAAAAATTAACTGGGTGGGCTGGGCGTGGTGGCTCACACCTGTAATCCCAGCACTTTGGGAGCCAGAGGCAGGCAGATCACCTGAGGTCAGCAATTCAAGTCCAGCCCAGCCAACATGGTGAAACCCTGTCTCTACTAAAAATACAAAAATTAGCCAGGCGTGGTGGCACATAACAGTAATCCTAGCTACTCGGGAGGCTTAGGTAGGAGAATCGCTTGAACCCAGGAGATGGAGGTTGCAGTGAGCCGAGATCACGCCACTGCACTCCAGCCTGGGCGACAGAGAGAGATTCCATCTCAAAAAATAAAAATACCTGGGTGTGGTATAGCATATGCCTGTAGACCCAGCTACTGGGGAGGCTGAGGTGGGAGGATCACTTGAGCCCAGGAGGTGGAGGTTCAATGAGCTATGATTGGGCATGCCACTGCACTCCAGCCTAGGTGACAGAGCGACATCATGTTCAAAAGAAAGGAATGATAATAATAACAGGACCAGCAGACAGAAAATCAGTAAGGATACAGAAACTTGAATAACACCATTAACCAAACTGACCTAACTAACTATAGAACGCTCTACACAAACTACCAGAATACACATTCTGTTCAAGTGCATTTGGAACATTCACCAAGATATACCATATTCGGGCCAAAAAAACAACTCTTGGTCAATTTAAAAGGTTTCAAGTCTTACCATGAATTTTTTCTTACCACTGTGATATTAATTTAGAAATCAGTGACACACAAAAAAATCAATAGGCAATCCCAATATTTGAAATCAAAACATACTTTTGAAATAACCAGTGGGGGCCAGGAGCGGTGGCTCACGCCTGTAATTCCAGCACTTTGGGAAGTCGAGGCAGGTGGATCACAAGGTCAGGAGTTCAAGACCAGTCTGGCCAAGATGGTGAAACCCGTCTCTACTAAAAATACAAAAATTGGCCGTGCATGGTAGCAGGCGCCTGTAACCGCAGCTACTCAGGAGGCTGAGGCAGAGAATTGCTTGAACCCGGGAGGCGGAAGTTGCAGTGAGCCAAGATCGGGCCGCTGCACTCCAGCCTGGGCGACAGAGCGAGACTGTCTCAAAATATAAAATAATAAAATAAAATAAAATAATAAAATAAAATAAAATAATAACCAAGGGGTAAAAAAAGGACATATATATCAAATATTTTAAGACAGTTAAAGCAGTAATTGAAAGAGAAATTTATACAATTACATGACTATATTAGAAAAGAAACAAATCAGTGACTTCACCTTGTTCCTTAAGAAACTAGAAGAGCAAAAGAAAGATCGAGCAGAAGTCAATGAAATAGAAAACAGAAAAATAGGGCACACTCAATGAAATCAAAGGTTAGACTTACACTTCTAGGAGGGTGGAATGGACATACTTTTCCGTGTTCCTCCCACTAAGTACAAATTTAAAATGTGAACATTATGAATAAAACGAATATTCTCTGAAAGGTGGAGAGAAGGCAAATTAGCTGAGGATCACAGGACACAAGGCACAATATAGCAGCAAGTTCCCTGGGTATTCTTCTTTTTGCCTAAAGTATCCTACTCCTGGAATGGAAGAAGTGAGTACATCAGAACACCGATGGGCACAGACCCAAAAAAAGAATCCCCAACAGGGCCAGGCCCGGTGGCTCACGCCTATAATCCCAGCACGTTCGGAGGCCGAGGCAGGTGGATCACCAGAGGTCAGGAGTTGGAGACCAGCCTGGTCATCATGGCAAAACCCCATCTGTACTAAAAGTAAAAATTAGCTTGGCATGTTGGCCGGCGCCTATAATCCCAGCTACTCCAGCGGCTGAGGCACGAGAATCGCTTGAACTCGGGAGGCGGAGGTTGCAGTGAGCAGAGATCGCGCCACTGCACTCCAGACTGAGTGATAAAGACTGTCTCCAAAAAAAAACAAAAGAAGCCCCAACAAAAGCCTTCTCTCTCCAGACAAAATTACCAGTAAAGTGGTATGTTAACCAGTAAGAAAACTTTTCAAAAGGAACTGCTCTAATCCAGCATAACACCGCAGAAAAACTAGTCCCACCCATACCCGCAATGATCATATGGGGAACCTAGATATCCACCCTCATGAGACTGTAATGAAAACAATCCAAGATTCCCACCAGGTCGTGTCACAGCAAATTAAGCAGGGGAGTGGAGCTTTCATTCTAGCTGTCTAATGAGTGTCCACTCCCCACTGTGTCAGTGGAGAAAAGTGGGGAAGCCTGGACTTCACCACCATCTGCCAGTAATAAGGCATCCCTCCCTGTCCCTTCTGGAGTGGTAGCAGAGAAGACCCAGTAGAGACACAGAATTTTCACCTACACACAGTAACAAATTAGGCCACATCCACCACGGAGATCAGGTGGGGAGCCACAACTCCCAACTCTGCAAAGAACTAAAAGGGAGTTTGCCCCAAATGTCAACATAGACAAGGTAGAGAACCTGAACTTCATCCCCTACACCTGGCTTCACAAGGTGGCACCGACACTCTACCCCTGTTATATAAGTGTAAGAGAACACTAGTTAAAACAGTTGTTTACCAGGCCGGGTGCGGTGGCTCACACCTGTAATCCCAGCACTTTGTGAGGCTGAGATGGGCGGATCACAAGGTCAGGAGACTGAGACCATCCTGGCTAACACAGTGAAACCCCGTCTCTACTAAAAATGAAAAAACTAGCCGGGCATGGTGGCAGGCGCCTGTAGTCCCAGCTACTCGGGAGGCTGAGGCAGGAGAATGGCGTGAACCCAGGAGGCAGAGCTTGCAGTGAGCCAAGATAGTGCCACTGCACTCCAGCCTGGGCGACAGAGGGAGAATCCGTCTAAAAAAAAAAACAAAAACAAAAACGAAGAAAAACAGTTGTTTAAGCTGCGTAGTCTCATGACAATACAAAAATGCCCAGGTTTCAATCAAAAGTTATTTGTGATACCAAAAAGATACCAAGAATTGGGAAAATTTCAAATTGAACGGAAAAAGGCAATAAACAAATGCAAACATCGAGATATCTTAATTCTAGTATCTCACAGATACATCAGAATTAACTGAAAAAAAATTTTTTTGTTTGTTTGTTTTCTGAGAGGGAGTCTTGCTCTGTTGCCCAAGCTGGAGTGCACTGGCATGATCTCAGCTCACCGCAAGCTCCGCCTCCCAAGTTCAAGCGATTCTCTTGCCTCAGCCTCCTGAGTAGCTGAGATTACAGGTGCCACCATCATGCCTGGCTAATTTTTTTTTTTTTGAGACGGAGTCTCACTGTGTCGCCCAGGCTGGAGTGCAGTGGCGCAATCTCGGCTCACTGCAAGCTCTGCCTCCCAAGTTCACGCCATTCTGCCTCAGCCTCCCGAGTAACTGGGACTACAGGCGCCCCCCACTACGCCCGGCTAATTTTTTTTTTTTTTTTTTTGTATTTTTAGTAGAGACGGGGTTTCGCTGTGTTAGCCAGGCTGGTCTCAATCTGACCTCGCGATCCGCCCGCCTCGGCCTCCCAAAGTGCTAGGATTACAGGCATGAGCCACTGCGCCCGGCCGCCTGTCTAATTTTTGTATTTTTAGTAGAGACGGGGGTTTCGCCATGTTGGCCAGGCTGGTTTGGAACCCCTGACCCCAGGTGACTAACCCACCTTGGCCTCCACCCAAAAATTTTTAGGCCGGGCACGGTGGCTCACGCCTGTAATCCCATCACTTCGGGAGGCCGAGGTGCGTGGATCACCTCAGGTCTGGAGTTCAAGAACAGCTCGACCAACACGGACAAACTCCGTCTCTACTAAAAATGCAAAATTAGCCGGGCGTGGTGGCGCCTGCCTGTAATCCCAGCTACTTAGGAGGCTGAGGCAGGAGAATCGCTTGAACCTGGGAGGTGGAGGTTGCGGTGAGCCAAGATCACGCCATTGCACTTCAGCCTGGGCAACAAGCGCAAAACTTCGTCTCAAAGAAGAAAAAAAACAAAATTCAGCAGAACAAATATCCAAACCATATCAACGAACTAAAATAAACACATATAAAATACAATAAAGAAAAATGGTTTTGGCATAGTGAATTGGAGTAGAAAAAAAAATACAAGAAAAATGGAATTCCAAAAATGTTCAAGTAACCCAAAAGAAAACAGGAAAAAGAACAATAAAAAAACTAAAACTAAAACTAGGCACGGTGGCCCAGGCCTTAATTCTAGCACTTTGGGAGGCCAAGGTGGGTGAATCACCTAAGGCCGGGAGTTCAAGACCAGCCTGGCCAACATGGTGAAACCCCATCTCTACTAAAAATATAAAAATTAGCTGGGCGTGGTGGCACATTCCTGTAATCCCAGCTACTTGGGCGACTGAGGCACAAGAACTGCTTGAACCCAGGAGGCAGAGGTTGCAGTAGGCCAAGATTGAGCCACTGCACTCCAGCCTGGGCAAGAATAAGACTTCGTCTCAAAAAAAAAAAAAGGGGGGGACTCTTGACAACATCTGTAACTAATTAAATGACCCAAATATCTAAAAACAGCAAATAAAAGACAGAAATTGGTCAGGTGCAGTGGTTCACGACCGTAATCCCAGAGGACAGCAGATCACTTGAGGTTCGGTGTTCGAGACCCCTCTGGCCAACGTGGTGAAAAGCCGTCTCTACTAAAAACACACACACAAAAAAATTTAGCCAGGCATGGTGGTGGGTGCCTGTAACAGCTACTCTGGGAGCTGAGGCAGGAGAATCGTTTGAACCCACTAGGCGGAGGTTACAGTGAGCCGAGATCATACCACTGCACTCCATCCACCCTGGGTGACAGAGCAATACTCCATCTCAAAAAAAAAAAAAAAAGAAAAGACAAAGATTGACAAACTGGATTTTAAAAACATAACCTACAGCCAAGCATGGTGGCTCACTCCTGTAATGTAATGCCAGCACTTTGGGAGGCCATGATAGGAGGGTCTCTTGAGCCCAGGAGTTCAAGACCAGGCTGGGCAACATAAAAAGACCTCGTCCCTACAAATAATTAAAAAATTAGCCAGGTGTGATTGTGCACATATGTGGTCCCAGTTACTTGGGAGGCTGAGGTGGGGGAATTGTTTGAGCCCAGGAGGTCCAGGCTGCAGTAAACCATGATTGTGCCACTGCAATCCAGCCTGGGTAACAGAGCTAGATCATGTCTCAAAAAAAAAAAAAAAAACGCGAGGCACGGTGACTCACACCTGTAATCCCAGCAGTTTGGGAGGCTGAGGAGGCAGATCACAAGGTCAAGAGTTCGAGACCAGCTTGGTCAACATAGTGAAATCCTGTCTCTACTAAAAATATAAAAAATTAAAAAGGCATGGTGGCAGGTGCCTGTAATCCCAGCTACTCGGGAGGCTGAGGCAGGAGAATCGCTTCAACCCGGGAGGCAGAGGTTGCAGTGAGCTGAGATTGCACCATTGCACTCCAGCCTGAGGGACAAAGCAAAACTCCGTCTCAAAAAAAGAAAAAGAAAAAAAAATAGGAAGCAAGCTGGGTATGTGTGTTTAGAGGTGCTGTACATTTTCAGCATTATAAATGAATAGAGATGAATGGCAATAGTTTTTTTGGTCCATAGATTTTTGGTATCTTAACTAGTTTTTGATCTCTTCCGCTAAACGGATTGTCTGTTGAAAGTTGTTAGGAATGTTAAGTACTGAAGGCAAACTGCCTGGGTTTGAATTTTGTTCTGTCCCTTGCACCCTGCCTGGCTTCAAATCCTAGCTCTGCTTATTAAGTTCTTTTAAGGGGATGATCTTTGAGCAAATGTCTTAGCTTCTGTTTTCCCAAGTAAATGGACACAGTAGTTGCTACCTTGTGAAAGATTCGTGTAATTGACCAGCATTTACTAAGTAGCATCAGTGTTTAGTTTTAGTCATTGGTGATTCTGCAGTTGGATTATGAGGCGGTGCTGGGGTGGGGGGTGGTGTGTGTCCAGCACTTAATTGCATGCAGGAAGGAAAAGATACTTTTGATAGCTGAGAGGCAGCTTTTCTCTGCTTTTGTGTCAAAAGGGAAGAAGGGAGTTTGGAGAGGGAAACGAATTCTCTGTAATACTAAGCTCTCTTCCACAAAACCAGATGTAGATAGAATGTGTAATAATTTACAGAATTTCTAGACTGAAACAATCTGATTTTTTAAAATGTATTTTTATTTTTTCAGGTTGAGACTGAGCTAAAGTTAATCTGTGGTGACGTTCTGGATGCATTGGACAAACATCTCATTCCAGCAGCTACCACTGGCAAGTCCAAGGTTTTCTATTATGAAATGTAGGTTCTATATTAGAAAGGAAAATGTAAGATTAAAAGTTGGCCTTTTTAGAATCATGACTTTCTTCTATGTAGGTTTCCAACTTTTATTTACAAATAATTGTTTAATGTTAGAAGGATAGTTAATGTTGGAATAAAAAGATGGTCAGGCTATTATAAAAATGCATTAGCTTTTGCTTTACTTATTTATATTCTTTTGCTTTCATGGGACCTATCTCATTCCCCTCCCCCAAACGGCCACACATTTTACAGTGCTGGCTGAATGTTTCATGTAGAAATTTTATTTTATGATTAATACACTTGTGCCATTTCTTGGAACCATTTGCTTGTTTAATTCTAGTCTATCAAGTGACAATTTTGCTGATATTTAGAGGCTCCTCAATTTCTGTGGGATTTTTGGTTATATTTAATAAGGAAAATAATATGAAATGTCTAAAAAAAAGAAACAAAGCCATTTATTCCTGAGAGTGTTTAAAATTATTGAAGTACACTTGTTAATTGTTAGTATAGAACCTACATTTCATAGTAGAAAACCTTGGACTTGCCAAATTGGTAGCTGCTGGAATGAGGTGTTTGTCCAGTACATCCAGTCCGTCATCACAGATTAACTTTAGCTCAGTCTCAACCTGAAAAAATAAAAATAATTTTAAAAAATCAGATCCTTTCAGTCTAGAAATTCTGTAAATGATTACACATTCTATGTACCTCTGATTTTGAGGAAGAAGGCTTAATATTGAACAGAATTCGTTTCCCTCTCCAAACTCCCTTCTTCCCTTTTGACACAAAAGCAGAGAAAAGCTGCCTCTCCGTTATCAAAAGTATCTTTTCCTTTCTGCATGCAATTAAGTGCTACACACACACACCACCCCCCACCCCAACACTCCCTCACAGTCCAACTGCAGAATCACCAATGACTGAAACTGAACACTGATGCTACTTGGTAAATGCTGGTCAATTACATGAATCTTTCACAAGGTAGCAACTATTGTGTCCATTTACTTGGGAAAACAGAAGCTAAGACATTTGCTAAGACATTTGCTCAAAGATCATCCCCTTAAAAGAACTTAATAAGCAGAGCTAGGATTTGAAGCCAGGCAGGGTGCAAGGGACAGAACAAAATTAAACCCAGGCAGTTTGCCTTCAGTACTTACATTTTTAACAACGTTCAACAAGCAATCCCTTTAGTGGAAGAGATCCAAAACTAGTTAAGATACCAAAAATCTGTCGACCAAAGTAACTATTGCTAGTCATCTGTATTCATTTGTAATGCTGAAAACGTACAACACCTCTAAAGGCACATACTCAGTTTGCTTCCTTTTCATTCTGTCGCCCAGGCTGGAGTGCAGTGGCAGGACCTCAGTTCACTACAAGCTCTGCCTCCCAGGTTCACGCCATTCTCCTGCCTCAGCCTCCCCAGTAGCTGGGACCACGGGCGCCCGCCACCGCGCCAGGCTAATTTTTTTGTATTTTTAGTAGAGGCGGGGTTTCACCGTGTTAGCCAGGATGGTCTTGATCTCCTGACCTTGTGATCCGCCCATCTCGGCCTCCCAAAGTGCTGGGATTACTGGTGTGAGCCACCGTGCTCGGCACATTTTATGTATTTGGCACACATTGTTTAGCCATTGAACTTTTGATGGATAGTTGGAATGACCGGGGCCCCTTCAGGCAAGGCTTGGAGCAGAGGGCCCTCCTTTATGGGCTGGACTCACTAGTGCGGCTGCTTACCTGACTAACCTCCAAGGCTCAAGGTGATGCTAAGGTGCTGATTTGCTGGAACTCTTGAACTGTGCCTGTGTCTCCTTGGGCTCTGGGAGATTTTTTCTTTTAGCAGTATTTTGTGGAGATATTGTCTAGGTAGAGTAAAATGTAGATCCTGGTTTTCCGTTTGAGTTTTGTTTTGTTTTGTTTGGAGATGTGGTCTTGCTCTGTCACCGAACCTGGAGTGCAGTGGTGCGATCATAGCTCACTGTGGCCTCAACCTCCAAGGCTGAAGCAGTCTTCCTGCCTCAGCCTCCCCGTAGCTTGGACTACAGGCATGCACTACCATGCCCCACTAATTTTTTTGATTTTTTAGTAGAGATGAGGTCTTGCTATGCTGCCCAGGCTGGTCTCAAACTCCTGGGCTCAAGCAATCATCCTGCCTCAGCCTACCAAAGTGCTGAATTACAGGTGTCAGCTGCTGCACCCAGCCTCAGCCTGTTTTTAATGGAGGTAAACACCTGTGTGACCACCACCCAGAAACAGATCCAGAACATTTCCAGCCTCTCGAAGACTCCTTTGTGTCCCTGCCAGCCAGTGATCCCCAAGGGTGATGCCATTCTGGCTTGTTGTTCAACTTGAATGGAATTCTCACAGCATTTGTCTCTTTGGATCTGGCTTCTGCTCAGTTGCGAGGCCCATTGATGTTTCCTGTGGCCTAGCTCCTTATTATTGCTGAGGGCCTCTCTGTTGTATGAAAACCACAATTCATTTCTCCTTTCTCCTGTTGGTGACCATTTGCATTGTTTCCAGCCTGGGGCTACAATGAGTAAAGCTGTTAAAAACAGACAAATATATTTTCCTTTCTATTGGGTAAATTTTTAGTAGAAAAGCCAGAACATAGACATAGATATTTGACTGTATTACAACTCATCAAGCAGTTTTTCTTTCTTTTTATTTTTTAATTTTTTGAGACAGAGTCTTGCTCTGTTGCCCAGGCTGGAGTGCAGTGACATGATGACAGTTCACTCCAGCCTTGGCCTCCTGGGGTCAAGTGAGCCTCCCACCTCAGCCTTCCACGGAGCTGGGACCACAGGTGTGCACCATCACAACCAGCTCATTTGTTTTTTAAATTATATTTAGAGACGAGGTCTTCCTGTCTTGCCCAGGCTGGTCTCAAGGCTCCTGGACTCAAGTGATCCTCCCACCTCAGCCTCCCAAAGTGCTGGGATTACAGGTGTGAGCCACCACACCCTGCCTGTTTTTCTAAATTGGGTTATTTTACACTCCAGTGTGCTATGAACGAGAGTTCCAGTTGTTCCATATCCCAATCAATTGGCGATTGACTACAAATGATGTGGCATGATGAAATTGTTCCTGGTGTCCATGGTGTCTGAGAAGATTGCAAAGAATTTCCCTTCCTTTCTCTCCTTTCTGTTCCCCCTGTACTGTCTACTCCTTAAATTGGTCAAATTCTACTTGATCCAGGAACATAATGGAGCTGGAGAGTGCAGACAACACACATGCCCTCAGTCTATGGGAGTATCTCAAAGGAATTCGTCTGCAAATTGTAGTGCATCTAGACAGAGCACAAGAAGGAAGAGAAGTGCAGACTCACATACGGCCCAGGGGCACCTTGCATTCCCTCATGCCTGTACAACATTTACCTGCCCATCCCCTGTTATGTCCCTGCTGTGGGGCAGATCTGGCTGGGAACCGACCTTGAAAATTTGCACGGCCCAGCTGCAGAAGGCGTCCTCCTGCCCACTGAGCTCATCCTCTTCCCACGTCGGGGTGAGCTGAGAAGACACCAGGTGGGACAACTGGGTGACGTCATGAGCAAAGGCTCCAAACTAAGGGTACTCACTGGAGCCAAGGCCAGATATGGCATACCTGCCCGAGGACATACACAGAGACACATGTCCCATGCAAGCAGCACCTGGCATCCAGCACCCAGCAACAACAGCATGGAGGGCCAGGCCCAGACTCTCCCTCTCCAGCTGGAGCATGGAGCTGGACCCCTTTCTGGTCCCCTCTGACCCCCCAGCCTTGTCACCAACTCCCATGACCACCCCACGCTTGGCCTGCAGACCTGTAAGAGAGACTTGCTTTCAGTGGCTTGACCTGTGACACACTCTGAGGGCAAACCTCTGACCCAGGGTCCCTCTGTGCCTGGCCATCTCTGAGAAGACCCCATATGCACACCCAGTTCCATCCCCTGAACCCAGACTTTGGGTACACAGGGAAGGGCTAGGAGGTGTAGGAGGAGGGAAAAAGCTTTTCCTGCATTTGCTGGCAAGCTCTTTCAGCATGAAGAGGGATTTCTTCAGTTTCTGGAAAGAGAGGGGCCCGGGAGCGGTGGCTCATGCCTGTAATCTCAGCACTTTGGGAGCCCAAAGCGGGCAGATCACGAGGTCAGGAGTTCAAGACCAGCCTGGCCAACATAGTGAAACCCTGTCTGTACTAAAAATACAAAAAATTAGCCAAGCATGGTGGCACATGCCTGTAATCCCAGCTGCTTGGGAGGCTGAGGCAGGAGAATTGCTTGAACCGAGGAGGCAGAGCTTGCAGTGAGCCGAGATCGTGTCATTGCATTCCAGCTTGGACAGCAGAGTCAAAATCTGCCTCAAAAAAAATTAAGAAAGAAGAAACCAAAAACATCTCAATAGTTTTTTTTGTTTGTTTTTGAGACAGCGTCTCGCTGTGTCACCCAGGCTGGAGTGCAGTGGCATGATCTCAGCTCACTGCAAGCTCTGCCTCCCGGGTTCACGCCATTCTCCTGCCTCAGCCTCCCGAGTAGCTGGGACTACAGGTGCCCGCCACCACGCCTGGCTATTTTGTTTTTGTATTTTTAGTAGAGATGGGGTTTCACCTTGTTTGCCAGGATGGTCTCGATCTCCTGACCTCATGATCCACCTGCCTCGGCCTCCCAAAGTGCTGTGATTACAGGCGTGAGCCATCGTGCCGGGCCATCTCGATTTTTTTTTTTTGAGATGGAATCTGGCTCTGTTGCCCAGGCTGGAGTGCAGTGGTGCAATCTCGGCTCACTGCAAGCTCCGCCTCCCAGGTTCACACCATTCTCCTGCCTCAGCCTCCCGAGTAGCTGGGACTGCAGGCACCAGCCACCATGCCTGGCTAATTTTTTGTATTTTTAGTAGAGATGGGGTTTCACTGTGTTAGCCAGGATGGTCTTGATCTCCTAACCTCGTGATCCACCCACCTCGGCCTCCCAAAGTGCTGGGATTACAGGCGTGAGCCACCACGCCTGGCCTCGATGTTTTTTTACAACAATTTTTTGCTTAGGGTTTTGTATTCTGCTATTTTTTTTTCTTAAAGGAATGAGGTTTGCAGGTTTATTTTTATATGTCACTGTCCAGAACAGAGTACATGACCACCATCGTTGCAAGGGAGGCTGGGAGGATGAAGTCTAGTCTTCTAAACTTTACAGTAAGATGTGGCAAGTGAGAAGAGAGTTGAGAATGGCTGCTAAGTTAACCACAAACATTTTATCTTGAGCTGTGGAGGTAATCAATACCAGAAACCTTTAAAAAAGAAGTTGGTTGTGGGGAGTGGAACTGTGTGTGGGGAGTGGAACTGTGTGTGGAGAGTGGAGGGGTGGGACACTGGTTTTTCATAGCAAGATCTTCTGTACAATTTGATTTATTACCACATTCATTATAAAACCCACCACTCCACTCTTTCTCATACTCCACCTGAGCAAAGCTTGTTGGCTCAACCTTCGAAAGATTTCTAGGGCTGGTTGTAGTGGCTCACACGTATAATCCCAGCACTTTGGGAGGCCGAGGTAGGTGGATGAGGTCAGGAGTTTGAGACAGCCTGGCCAACTGGTGAAACCCTATCTCTACTAAAAATACAAAAGTTAGCTGGACGTGGTGGCACGTGCCTGTAATCTCAGCTACTCCAGAGGCTAAGGCAGGAGAATCGCTTGAACCCAGGAGGTGGAGGTTGCAGTGGACCAAGATCTCACCACTGCGCTCCAGCCTGCGTGGCTGAGTGAGACTCTGTCTAAAACTCTGTCTAAAAAAAAAAAAAAAATTCTAGAATTTATAACATCCAGTCATCTCCACTACCACCATCATCACTGCTTCTGTCCTTGGTCTGCTAGAATTCATAATTAACAAAGCAGTCAGTGCTTCTTTAAAAAATCTCTCTTCTGGGCTAGGTATGGTGGTTCATGCCTATATTCCCAGCATTTTGGGACTCTGAGGAAGGAGAATCACTGGAGGCCAGAAGTTCAAGATCAGCCTGGGCGACATAGCAAGACCCCCCCCCCATCCACCCACCACCACCCTGCATCTGTACAAAAAATAAGAAAAATTGGCCGGGTGCGGTGGCTCACGCTTGTAATCCCAGCACTTTGGGAGGCTGAGGTGGGTGGATCACGAGGTCAGGAGATTGAGACCACGGTGAAACCCCGTCTCTACTAAAAATACAAAAAATTAGCCGGGCGTGGTGGCAGGCGCCTGTAGTCCTAGCTACTCGGAGAGGCTGAGGCAGTAGAATGGCATGAACCTGGGAGGTGGAGCTTGCAGTGAGCCGAGATTGCGCCACTGCACTCCAGCCTGGGCGACAGAGCGAGACTCCATCTCAAAAAAAAAAAAAAAGTGACACATATGCACCATGGAATACTATGCAGCCATAAAAAAAGGATGAGTTCATGTCCTTTGCAGGGACATAGATGAAGCTGGAAACCATCATTCTGAGCAAACTATCACAAGGACAGAAAACCAAACACTGCATGTTCTCACTCATAGGTGGGAGTTGAACAATGAGAACACATGGACACAGGGCGGGAACATCACACACCAGGGCATGTCAGGGGTGGGGAGCTGGGGGAAGGATAACATTAGGAGAAATACCCTAATGTAAATGAGGAGTTGATGGGTGCAGCAAGCCAACATGGCACGCACATTTATACCTATGTAACACACCTGCACGTTGTGCACATGTACCCTAGAACTTAAAGTGTTAAAAAAAAAAAAGATATCTAGGTGGATAGTGGGATAAAATGTATTCCTCTGTGGAAGCAGGAATATGTCAGCATGTACTGGGTTGGGCTTCTTTTGGTTGCCAGTAGCAGAAAACTTAACTATAATAGGCCTAAGCATAAAGGAAATTTATTGGCTCATGTAGGTAAAAAGTCTAGGGTAACAAGATTCAGGTGTGGCTTGATGCAGGGCTTACAAAGCTGCCTTAGGTTCCTGTTCTCTCTGTCTCTCCTCTCCTTTCTGTATTGCTTTAATTCTCAATGGGCTTTTCTGCTCTCTCATGGTTATAAGGGCAGCTCTGGCCTTCACATCTTCTTGGATCTACATCCAGGATGAGAGAGAGAGAGAGAGAATTTCTTTACTGCAATAATACAGAGGCTCTCCAGTTGAGTGATATCCAGAACCCACTGCTGTGGCCAGGATGCCATGCTATGCCATTTAGTTTAGGCCCATGGTGCCGCTCCTAGAGCTGGGGGCAGTTTGATGCCACATAAACCATGCTGGCTGAGGATGTGGGAAGGAGAGCACCAGAATGGAAGCATGGTCCCTGGGTGGCCAGAAAACCCCCACGGTCACTGCAGGAGACTCAAGGGTCTTTCTTCCTCCACCCTCCTACCCTAGGGAGAAGATCTTTAAGGAGAGGGCCTTGCCAGACAGCGAGAACTACTTGTTTGAGACTCATGATCAACAGCGGCAGGCGGCCACCGAGTGCATGTGCAACATGGTGCTCCACAAGGAGGTGAGGCAGGGCTGAGGATGGAGACCCCGGGCTTAATCAAGGCACGAGAGGCAGGCCAGGGTCAGGGCCTGGGGTGAGATCGGGAGCTGTTATGATGGCATTAAGGTAGCATTTTGGACGGAAAATCCAGGAATCCCTAAATCTTTCCTAGATTACAGCCCCGGTTCCTGTAGGGGCCCTGAGAGAAAGATACGCATAAAGGAAAAAATACAAAGCTGGGGCTTTGAATCCAAACCCTGGGCTAGATGAGGTGGAAGGCACCATTTCCCTAAGTTACTTAGGCTTAAATAACCTTAAAACAAAACAGGATATGAGACCAGGGCCTCTCCGAGGTCAAGGAAGGCTAGACCACTTGCATTTATTGAAGCTCCACATGTATAAAAAAATGAAGAAACGCCAAATACAGTTATCAACCATTTTAGGATGTCTTAAATGTCAGCACTTAATGAACTACCACTGTTCCCATAGAAATTGTAATGCAATGTAACTGTACTCATCACAGAATAATTATAGGGTTTATAAAAATAAAATGAATTCAGAACATGCTATAGGCCTCATGGTCCAGTCATGGGACAAATGATACCCATCTGGTGAATGTCTTCTTCTTCTCATCCTGTCAGAGTACTGCTGTGCCTGTAGGTATAATCTTATCAGAGATAACAGCAGGGTCTAAATTTCAGGCCCTTGATTAACATGAGGGCCAAGCCGAATGGCCCTCCTGGGCCCCCACATAGGGGCTGCGTGAGACCCAGTCTGTTTACCCTCAACGCCTGAACCTTAGATCTTCTCACTGTCATAGGGGAAAACCTAACCCATTAAAGCCTATTAAAGGCCGGGTGTGGTGGCTCACGCCTGCAATCCCAACATTTTGGGAGGCTGAGGTGGGTGGGTCATTTGAAGTCAGGAATTCGAGACCAGCCTGGCCAACATGGCAAAACCCCGTCTCTACCAAAAGTACAAACATTAGCCAGGCATGGTGGTGGGTGCTTGTAGTCCCAGCTACTCGGGAGCCTGAGACATGAGAATCACTTGAACTTGGGAGGCAGAGGTTACAGTGAGCCAAGATCGTGCCACTGCACTCCAGCCTGGGTGACAAAGCAAGACTGCATCTCAAAAAAAAAAAAAAAGCATTCTCCTCTGCCACACTGGGAGTGGATTCCATTCTGATGGTGAATGGGAAGACAGACTGAGGGAGAGGTGCCTGAAAGTGGCACACATCATTTCTGCTCATGTTCCATCTTTGAGAACTAGGCCATCCCCACATTGAGATGTGAGAAATGGAATGTAGTCCATGTAAGGGCAGTTGTGTCCCATGAGAGGGGGCCATGCTGACCCCTCTGATATATGGTGACCTCTGCCATGCTCACACCTCCCATGACCACTGCCCCAGCTTCAGAGAGATCCAGGTAGAGGGTCACACCTGGGAAGCTGTGATCTTGTTCCCCTTTTGGAGTTCCACTTCTAGAAAACCTGGCCCATTAGAATGCTCTGAGACTTGACCACCTAGATTTTACAGTAGTGCAGAGGGGTGAGGATGAGATGCTGTGAGGGGTTAATACCTCTCTGAGACATGTCAGGGCACTGGTCCCCTGGATGCTCTTCTCCTGGTTTTCAGATCCTTGGGAAGCCTCATCTCTCACCTGGTGTAGATGACACTGTAGCTTTCTAATACCAAGCAAACCACCTAATTGTTTCCTGCTTCTGCCCCTGTCCCTGCAAAATCATTTTATGGAAGACCCTGAAGGCCCATCCATTATGGAAGAAACATTCCAAAGTTCCCCAAAGGGATGGGAAATACAATTCTTCAGGCACCATCTACCCTGCAGGAGTCTGTGCATGCCTCCTTCCCCTGGTGTGGAGGCTGAATGCAAACAGAGGTGGTGAAGCACACTAGGTGGGGAATTCCTTATTTTCTTTACTTGGAAGAATTTGTAGGCCCTTCATTCAACCAGTCAGGGAAGGCTTCTTGGGGGCGGTAGCATGAGTGAGCTGCTCAAAGGAAAACTCTAAGAGATCTTGGGTCAGAGAACTTCAGATGTGTCTTACCCTCTTCAGGCTGGGTAGATTGGGGACAGTTTTCTCTGAGCCATGTTCCTGCCTCCCACAGGTACAGGAAAGGTTCTTGGCTGATGGGAATGACTGGCTGAAGCTGGTGGTGCTGCTCTGTGGGGAGGATGATGATAAGGTACAGAATGTGGCTGCAGGGGCTCTGGCCATGCTGACAGCAGCACACGAGAAACTGTGCCTCAAGATGACTCAAGTGGTAAGAGCTGGCCCTGGGGATAGGAAGGGCTGGGTGGGCTCCAGGGAATCTCCCCACCCACAGACCACACTGGATGATCCTCTGGGGAGGCCAGCTCCTAAAGAAACCCCTCGCAGCCCCCAGGCATCTGTTCCTACTGCCTAAGGAGAGGAGGGTCTATTCCCTTCAGTGCCTTACGTTCATTATTTGGTCTTCCCAAGTGTGCTGGCTCAAACCCTCCCATTGGAGTTTCACCCATTGCCTTTAGTGGTGCATATACCTCATTGCTTAAGAACAACAGCAGGCCGGGCGCGGTGGCTCACGCTTGTAATCCCAGCACTTTGGGAGGCCGAGGCGGGCGGATCATGAGGTCAGGAGATCGAGACCAGGTGAAACCCCGTCTCTACTAAAAATACAAAAAAATTAGCCGGGCGTGGTGGCGGGCGCCTGTAGTCCCAGCTACTCAGAGAGGCTGAGGCAGGAGAATGGCGTGAACCCGGGAGGCGGAGCTTGCAGTGAGCCGAGATTGCGCCACTGCACTCCAGCCTGGGCGACAGAGCGAGACTCCGTCTCAAAAAAAAAAAAAAAGAACAACAGCAATGCTAACCACTGCCATGAAGCTCCAGAGCTTTCCAAGAGAAGCACGGAGGTGGCTGGGATGCCATAAGGAGCTTATGGTTTGGCAAAAAAGCTGCAGATTCTCTTAGGTGGACACAATGACCAGCTCCTAGGAGACTGTGGCCATTGCAGCAGGTGTAATGGAAATGATATCTATATAGTCACAAACGAGGGAGTGCACAATGAAACTTTCCTTATTTCACCAAACCAAGGAGTTTGTGGGCACTCATCTCTCCCCATGGTGAAAAATGTGGACATCTCAATTCAAAGGTGTTCATGTCTGGTTTAAAGGCAGGCTCTTTTAGATAGCCAGTGTAAGGTGTGTGTGTGTGTGTCAGCAGATGTGTTCTCTAAGTTCCAAGAGGGGTTGTGTTGTCCTGGCATCTGGCAAGGGTGTATCTGCTGAATGTAGCTCATCCTGCATGGTCTTTGGACTTCAGCTTCTTTCCCTAAGGCAAGCTTCTCAAAACTGTAATGTGTGTAAGAATCACCTGGGTGACTTGTTAAAACAGTTTCCCCACATGTTCTGATTTAGTAGATTGGGGGTGGGATGCTAACAGCTTGGGGACCACACTTTGAAACCACTGCCCCAGAGCAGCCTCTGCTGGTGTCACTGGTCACATAACTCTTGTTGCAGGTCCTCACAGGACCCTCTGTGACTCCTTGCACTTACTGAGTGCCAGGTGTTGCCGTAAGTGTTTACATTTATTAAGTCGTTTAATTCTCCCAAACACCCTGTGAGGTGGATATTATTATCATCCCTATTTTACAAATGAGGAAACTGAGGTGCAGAAAAGCAACTAGCCCAAGGCCACACAGCCTGTTAGTTGGGAAGGGATTGGAACCCTTCAGGATTGCCAACCCACTCCTGGCCACTTTGTCGTTCTTCCTTGTGGGGCTCAGACATCTTGGCTGCATTTTTGTTCTGACACGGGGCTTCCTGGGGACTCTGTGAAGCTGCTCAGACTGATCTTTTGTGCCACCCCATGGCCATGTTGGATGCTGGACATCTCTACAGTCTCATGTCATCTGGGTTATGCCCTGGGCTCTGCTTCCTGCCCTGGAATCCCATCCTTGTTGAGTTTCTATCCCTGCTTCCTTTGACCCTTGGTGACTCATCACAGGGAGCGATGGGCCCTGGACCCATTATCAGTTACACTTCAGCATAGAAACTTTCCAGCATAGAACCATGCCACAGCTAGCTGAGCTTTCATGTTCTTTCCTTGGGATAGGACATTCAGTGCAGAGTTTACAAAAGTTGGGTTTGATGCTCAAAAGCCAAGAATTTGCCTTTTCTTCCCCCTGTGTCTGTCTCCCCATGTGCTTTCCTGTCAGCAGGAAAGTGAGCCCTGCTGACAAATGACAGGTGAGGGTAACAGGTACAAAGAAGCCCAAGGGAAAACCTTTGCATTGGTGTTTTTTTAAATTTATTTTTATTTATTTATTTATTTTTTGAGACAGAGTCTTGATCTTTTGCCCAGGCTGGAGTGCAGTGGTACAGTCTTGGCTCACTGCAACTTCCACCTCCTGGATTCAAGCGATTCTCCTGCCTCAGCCTTCCTAGTAGCTGGGATTACAGGCGTGCACCACCACGCCTGGCTAATTTTTGTATTTTTAGTAGAGGTGGGTTTCCCCATGTTGGCCAGGCTGGTCTCGAACTTCTGACCTCATGCTCTGCCTGCCTTGGCCTCCCAAAGTGCTGGGATTACAGGCATGAGCCACTGCACCCCGCCTGGGTTGGTGTCTTAAATCATCAAGTACTTGCCCTGCATCCACTTCTGCTTGTTGAGCACTTACTCTGTGCTCCAGCCCCCATGCTAAGCTCTTTCCATGTATCATCTCATTAAATCACCACAATGTTAGAGGTAGGTGTAGAAGATGACCCTGAGGCTTACAGAGGTTAAATAACTTAGCTGAGGCCATGTAGTTGGTAAGTGGCTCAGCTGGGACCTGAACACTGGCCTCTCTGACTCCAAATCCCCATGCTGATGACCATTTTACTCTGCTGCGCCAAGTGTGTCTGTTGAATGATACATGAGTCAAGCCTCCTGGTTCTATTATCAGCATTATCTCTGTCTCCTGGGATGATCAGAGGAGTCTAGAGTCCTACCTTCCCAAGAATAGAAGTTGGGTTGCTTCACAGCTGGGAATGGAGGAAGAATGGAAATGAGGATACATTTAAGACTCTTGTGTTGATTCCAGTTAAAGTCAGGGCTGGGGGAGAGCATGTCTGCATGCCTGGAGCTGATGTCTCAAAGGGCACCCGGTTTGGCAGAAGCAGGCATTGCCCATGTGCCCAGGGTGAGAATCCTCCTTTTGAACACTCTGCATCCCTGTTCTTCTTAGGCTTGTAGTGGGTCTGGCCCTTTGCTTCTTAAGCTGCTTAAGAAATAAATGGATGTGGGAAAATGAATCCTCTGCTATTTCCAGATGCGTGACCATAGCTAAGTTGTGCTGATTCCTTTAGTCCTTTTGTTTTAGTTCATTTTCTGTTGCTATAACAGAATACCTGAGGCTAGGTAAAAGAAAAGAGGTTCATTTTGGCTCACAGCTCAGGAGGCTAGGAAGTCCAGGATCAGACAGCGTCATCTGATTTGCTTTTGGTGAAGGTCTTGTGCTGTGTCATAGCATGATTTAGATGCAGAAGGGAAAGTGTGTGTATGTGAAAAGGATAAAACACAAGAGGTGGTAACTGGGGCCATGAGTGTCTCTCATGGTTACTAGCCTAGTCCCTTGAGAGCAAGAACTCACTGCTGCAAGAATTAACACATTCCTGTGACGGCAGCATTAATTCCTCTTAATGACCTAATTACCTCTTAAAGGCCCCACCTCCCAACATTGCCACACCAGGGACCACATTTCCAACACATGAACTCTGGGGGCACACTCAAACCTAGGACCTTCCTTATCTTTTTCCCTGCCTCCAGACAACCCAGTGGTTGGAGATCCTCCAGTGGCTTTGCCTGCATGACCAGCTGTCTGTCCAACACTGGGGCCTGGTCATTGCCTACAACCTACTGGCAGCCGATGCTGAGCTGGCCAGGAAGCTGGTGGAGAGTGAGCTGCTGGAGATCCTGACTGTGGTGGGCAAACAGGAGCCAGATGAGAAGAAGGCAGAAGTGGTTCAGACAGCCCGAGAATGTCTCATCAAGTGCATGGATTACGGCTTCATTAAACCAGTGTCTTAGACAGGGAACCTCAGGGTTGCTGGGAGTGGTCCTGTACTGTGCAGAGTCCTGGGTTGGGTTCTCCTGGAGTGTCAGGTCATCTAGGGATCATAGCAGTGCCAATGAAGTCTCAATATAAAGGAAAGACTTGACTGTTCTCTGAGTTGTGAATCTTCTCCTTTGTCCTGACAGAGTTTGGATGTTTCACTCTCTCTCTTGCTTCCTGTCTCCTTACATTTGTTATGTTTCAGAAATTCCCAGAATAATTTTCACCCATGATTAGAAATAGGTTGGATCATTCTTTCTGTGCCCATTCTGAAGGCCAGGATAATAGGTTGAAGTTCTTTACATTTTGGAAAATGGATTTTGTGGTAAGGTAGGAACTAACGGGTGTGTGCATATAAAGGTTAATGCTGTTGTATTTGGATGCTGATCTGTGCTGTTTTCATGTCCTCTCTCCCACACTATTTGAATCAGTCTGTTCAGAACTGTGTGTTTCACCTACAATGCTCTGTCCCAGTCCCATGCCCATTCCCATCAAATTCACTGTGATGGAAATAGAGTTTATGTTCAACAGTGGGACATGACCTCTGCAATTTTCTTGGGAAAGTCTTCCAAGCAAGATGGACATGATGAATACCAATAAGATCAACTCAAAGTACTTCAAACAAAAAATAAATAATTCATTGGCTCATGTATCTTGGCCATCCAGGGAAGGTCTGACATTGTTAGATCCAGAGTTTCATAAACATATTGTTATGGATTGAATCGTGTGCCTTACCCACCCCCCAAAAAATTTTGTATGTTGACACTCTAACCTCTGGTTCCTCAGAACGTGACCTTATTTGGAAAGGGTTATTGCAGATGTGATTAGTGAAGATGAGGTCCTATTGGAGTAGAGAGGAACCCTAATCCAATATGCCTGGTATCCTTATAAAAAGGGGAAATTTGGCCACAGATATGCACACAGGTAGAACACCATGTGTGAACATGAAGGCAGAGATCCAGGTGATGCACCTACAAGCCGAAGAATGACAAAGATTACCAGCAAACCACCAGAAGCCAGAGGAGAGGCATGGAACATACAGTTTCTCACAGCTGTCGAAGAAACCAGCTCTAACAACGTGATCTAGAACTTCTAGTCTCCAGATCTATGAGATAAATTTCTGTTGTCTAAGCCACCCGGTTTGTCGTACTTTGTTGCTGCAAGCCTAGCAAACTAATGCACGTATATTCTATATTTTGAAGAAAAAATTCCCAGAGAATCATATTTAAAATGGTTAAATTAAGCAAAATTAAACAAACCAAAAAAGAAAAGTCCCAACTACCTGAAATATTTAATTGTCTTAGGTAACTGACTTAAAAATAGCTAATACAGTCAATTGCCCCTGGCTTTAGTTCTTTAAAAGATAGTACAAAAATAAAAGATGCCTGGCGGGGTGCAGAAGCTGACACCTGTAATCCCGGCACTTTGAGAGGCTGAGGTGGGTGGATCACTTGAGCCCAGGAGTTCAAGACCAGCCTGGGTGTCATGGCAAAACCCTGTTTCTACAAAAAATACAAAAAAGTTAGCCAGGCGTGGTGACACGTGTCTGTAGTCACTGCTATTCGGGAAGCTGAGATGGGAGAATCACCTGAGCCTGGGGAGGTCAAGGCTGCATTGAACTGTGATCGTGCTACTGCACTCCTTCCTGGGTGACAGAGTGAGACCTTGTCTAAAAATAAATAGGCTAAAGCGGAAATGAGTGCTGACACAGAGATAGCGGGTGTAAACCAGAGACAGAGCCAGAGTAGCGGATGGCTGAAGTCAAATACTTATGTAGCAAATGGGGATAGAGACACGTGTCCGATGGATGTATTGGCCTTCTCCGGACAAATATTCCCTCCCCTGAAAACCATAGGAAAGGGGCAAAGAAGGATACTCCTATAGGTCAATTTATAGAAGAGAGCAAAACCTTAAGATTCTCAATGAAGTAGGAGCTAAGAACCTCTGTATCAGGTGAAGAGACAGGAAGGTCAAGACGGGGAAGGAGAAGATTTGCTAAAGATGTGGAAGAGAATGAGAACTAAACAGGGCTGGGCAAGCAAAAGGCATCAGGCAAGGCTGAGTACTCAGATGAGGTTGAACATATGTAATAGTTACTTTAAAACAGGGTTAATCTGTATGACTAGGTGCTTTTTCTTTAGCCCTCAGATACAGAAGTAGAACAACAGACTGTGGATTGGGCTGGCATTTTGCCAGGGTACAGCAGGGAGACGGGCACAGGAAAGGCCCAATGTTGGGAGTATTTCCTTTAATCTCCTATGAGATCCAGGCTGGCTAGGGTAGCAAGGTAGGTTATAAGAAGAAAAATACAGAGAAACTCATGAGGCTGCAGAGGCTTGGAAGGAGAAAATGTGTTGGGTGACAGTGAGATGCAGAAGATTTCTAAGGTGGTACACCTGTAGAGGAGAAGGTGGAGGTCCCAGCCCGGGTAAAAGGAGGCTAATCTGCCCCTGGTCATGACCACTGGCATTAAAGGAATCCAGAAGAGACGAGGCTTTTTCTGTTTGTGTAAGCTGTCTCCTTGTCCAAGTTTCTCTTCACCACTGAAAACCTCTGAAAGTTGTCAACTTCATTAAGGTAGATTCAGAAGACCTATTTTATTCAAAATGACAAAATACTTCTAGAGAAAAAGCACATATGTCTGGTCAGATAATGCATGTATGACTTCGGACAAATCACAGCATTTCAGTGTTTGAGGTAATCTAGTCTGTCCCGGGTTGAAGCAATTCTCCTGCCTCAGCCTCCAGAGTAGCTGGGTTGCTACAGGGGTACACAAACACACCTAGCTAATTTTTTATATTTTTAGTAGAGGCGGGGCTTCAGCATGTTGACCAGGATGGTCTTATCTCTTGACCTCATGATCCTCCCACATCGGCCTCCCAAAGTGCTGAGCATGAGCCACTGCACCAGGCCGCACCATATATTTAAAAACAACAGGCTGGGTGCGGTGGCTCATGCCTGTAATCCCAGCACTTTGGGAGGCCGAGGTGGGTGGATCACGAGGTCAAGAGATCGAGACCATCCTGGCTAACACAGGGAAACCTAGTCTGTCCCCTTTATTCCTTAACTCTCCATCTGTACAGACAGAAACAAAATAATCAGCCACATATCTTGTATAAAATAAATATGAAGAGAGAAACAATTATAAAGGCAGAAGTTCTTGGGGTGAGGGGAAGAATTTTAAAATACAAAATTAGCTACTTCTTCAAGAAGAAAAATATCAGGGAGTACTGAAAGAGAACAATTGCAGAAAGGAAGAGAAATTAACCTAAACAGCAACCAAAAACCTTGTAAGAATGTATCAACAGGCCAGTGGAAAACAAATACCCACCCTGCTGACACCTTGATCTCGGACTCGTGGCCTCCAGTACTGCAAGACAGTAACATTCTGTTGTTGAAGGTGCCCAGTCTGTGGTACTGTAAAACAGCCCTAGGAAGCTAACGCAGCCTGTTAGCTCACAGATGGTGGCGGGATGGAATGCTCAATGGAGCTCCAGGCTTACTGTCTACAGCTCCCAAAGTGTGCTATGGGACCCTTGGATGGGTGTGGGTATGCAAGATAATTTTGGGTGGTGCAGGGTGAATAATTTCAATTGACATAAAAATGTGTTTATCTTACTGGGTAAATCAGGGGTCCCCACCTGTTAGGAACCAGGCTGCACAGCAGGAGGTGAGCAGCCAGCCAGCGAGCAAAGCTTCATCTGTAGAAACAGCCGCTCCCCACCCCTTGCATTACCACATGAGCTCTGCCACCTGTCAAAAGAGTGGTGCCGTTACATTCTCATAGAACCCAACTGTGAACTGCGCATGCCAGGGATCTAGATTGCGTGCTCCTTATGAGAACCTAATGCCTGATGATCTGTGACTGTCTCCCATCACCTCCTGATGGGACCATGTAGTTGCAGGAAAACAAACTCAGGGCTCCCACTGATTCTATATATGGTGAGTTGTGTGATTATTTCATTATATATTACAGTGAAATAATAATAGAAATAAAGCACACAATAAATGTAATGGGCTTGAATCATCTCTGCATCATCCCTTCCCCTTCTCCCAGGTCTGTGGAAGAGTTGTCTTCAAGAAAACTGCTCTCTGGTGCCAAAAAGTTTGGGGACCGCTGGTGTAAATGTTTCTAAGAATAGTTAAGCAACTTAAGCTTTACATGCTACGAAGAATACAGGTTTAAATGCTAATAAAAATAGATGCAAATGAAAACACTCTTTCTGTGGTCCAGGGATTCTTAACCATTCTATCAGAAAGACTTGTGGCTTGGAGCTGCAGCTGCCCTCCCACATCCTGTCCACTGTCAAGCCCTGCAACACACACACACACACATGCACACACACATGCACATACATACACATGCATATACTTGCAAACACATGCACACAGATGCACATACGTACATACACATGCATATACCTGCACACACACACACACACACACACACACGCTGTGCTTCATGCCCTCACTAGGGTGGCCTGGGAGGAAATGCGTGTTTTTGGGAGAAATGAAGACAACTCAGGCCCCTCATTCTCCTGGTGTTTGCACAAGTGCCTTCTCTGCAGACCATGCTTCAGTCTCTTTCTTGGTTCTCCCTGTTACTGAAAGAGAGAAGCAAAGGCCCGGCACATACTCGGCTGCTTAGGGCCCAAGCCAAGTTCGCAAGCTTCCTGGGGAGCCTAGTAAGATGAAGGCACTGCAGAGCTTCCCCAAAAGAGGCGTCGGCTTTTCATGGATCCTTGAGCCCAGGAAGGCGATAGGTGAGACATCACAGTTCATCAGAAGACACAAGCAAACTCCGGTGAGAAAGGGCATTGGTCAAAGATTTTATTCTCTCGGAGAAGGGGTTCTCGGGCTGTAAGCAGGAGGCAGAAGACTTTATTGCATGTGTAGTTAGGTGATGGTGACCTACGGTTTTCACTGGGAACTGGGATCGAGAGTGACCCGACCTCCTACTCATGCTTGTCTCTCCCTGTCTCTTTCTCTGCCTTTTGCATCTCTCTCCCTCTCTCTCTCGCTCCTTTTCCTCTCAGCCTCCTCTGTCTCTCTCCTTATCTCTCTTCCTCTCTCTCTCTCTGTCTCACTCCCTTCTCCCCATCTCTCTTTCTCTCTCCTTCTTTTCCTCTTCTCTCTGCCTCCTCATCTCTCTGCCTGCCACTGTTCAGGCTCCTGGGGCCCCACATGGATGGGCAGACACAGGCTACCTTTCATAGCTACCTTTCATATCGCAAGCACAGGGCTGCAGGACCTTGGTCCCCACCTCCCAGCATCCTCGAAATGAGGGGTGTGGGGTGTGCCGTGCTCTCCTGAGTGGGCGCCCCACACTCCAAGAAGCAGAAACTGCAGGTCGCAGCTGGCTCGAGTGGTGCGCCCACAGGAAGTGAGCTGCCAGCTTCCATCGTGCGATCTGCTGAGGCCAAAGCAGAGGACAGCAGCCCAGGCCCGTCTCTGCAGCAGGGTGCGGGTAGGGGTGGGCTTGGGGGTGGGGATGGGGATGGGAGCCACCAATGCAAACTGGCCCCTGGCTGGTTTCCTACCCTGCACCCTGCCATGCAGGGCCTCCTCTCCCACCCCTACCCCTGTCTGCCCCACCTCCACCCCTAGGCTGCCCCACACCCAGGCTCCAGAAGTCTCCCAGGATCCAGGAGCTAAGGGCAACCACTGGGTTCCACAGCCCCTAGTCCGTGAGTCAGCCACCCCTCTGCGTGCTGACAAACCTTGGCTCTCATGCCCCACCCCAAGCCAACCACACAGCCCTGTCCCCCCACCAGCATTATTACCGCTTCCTGATTTTAGCCCTGACAGCCCTGTTTCCTGGTAACCTTGCCCTTTCCCACCCTGGTCCAGGCAAGCCCGAAGGCCAGCACCCTCCACCCACCCTTCCTGGGGGCCAGTCTACTATCTCCTTGCCCAGATGTCTTCACCTGGCTTTACCGAGATAGAATAAATAACAGGGATGAGGCCCCAGACTCCGCCAGGAAGATGTGCCAAAATACTCTCCATTTAGAAGCAGGAACAGTGATGGGGCCTATGGATGACCCCAGGATTGTCACCCAAGCAGCAAGAAGGGCAAGGAGCCCGGTTTCCTGGCCTTACCCTGAGAGGACGTGGCCAGGGCTCCAAAAGGCCCTGGAGAGGGGTGGGCAGGAGAGCAGATCCACCCTCCTCTTGAGGAAGCAGCCACCACCCCCAGGAAGAGCAGATGGGGGCACACAGGCAGAGTCCCCGCGTGCTATAGAGCAGGGCCAGCAGATCTGTACTCAGCCTCAGCCCCAGGGGAGCTGCAAGATACACTGAGACCCTCACAGGTTTGGCTCTGTGTCCCCACCCAAATCTCATCTGGAATTGTAATCCTCCTGTGTCAAGGGAGGAACCTGGTGGGAGGGGATGGGATCTGGGGACAGTTTCCCCCCTGCTGCTCCCCGGATAGTGAGGGAGTTCTCAGGAGAGCTGATGGTTTGAAAGTGGGGCACTTCCTGGTTCTCCATCACTCCCTCCTGCCGCCTTGTGGAGAAGGTGCCTGCTTCCCCTTTGCCTTCTGCCATGATTGTAAGTTCCCTGAACTGGGAGTCAATTAAACCTCTTTCCTTTATCAATTACGTAGTCTCGAGTATTTCTTTATAGCAGTGTGAAAACGAATGAATACCCCTTCCCTGAGACGCCTTCTCCTTAGGCAACCAGCTGCCCCCATGCTCCTCCTCTGCCCCCTGTTCTTTCTTTTCCCCTCATGAGGCCCAAGTGATAAACAGGGCCAGCCCCAGCCCCATCCTACCTCAGGCCTGTGTGGCTGCTGGAGAGGCCATGCTCCTTTCCTCTCCCCAAGCCTGCCTGATATGCTTTCTGGATCCTGGAGAAAACTGACCCACTATTCTCATACTGGTGCAACATCTTCCAAGACCTCAAAAAGCTGTACCATTTGAGCCAGTCTTTTTTCTTGTCTCCACTTGCTAGGGCTGTCATTGGGACAGTCCTAGAGGGTGGTGCCAATGGATGAGTGGATGGATGGACAGTAGTCCAGGGATGATGTCCCTGTCTGTCCTGAACCGGGCCCTTCCTCCAATGAGAAGCCTTCCTGAGTGAGTATATACAGTTATCCCTTGGTATCCACAGAGGATTAGTTCTAGGGTCCCCGGGAATGCCAAAATCCATGGATGCTCAAGTCTCTGATATAACATGGCATAGTACTTACATATAAGCTATGCACATCCTCCCGTATACATTAGACCATTACTAGATTATTTATGATATGTAATACAATGCAGATGCTACATAAATGGTTGTGATACTGTATTCTTTAGGGAATGATGACAAGAACAAAGTCTGCACATGTTCAATAGAAACATAACCATCCAATTTATTTTCTGAATATTTTCCATCTGCTGTTGCTGAATCTACAGATGCTGAGCTCCTGGATACGAGAGCCAAGCATGCTTTGAGAGTCGGGTGGGTGAGGTTGCTAATGAGTACAAGGGAGCAGGTGTTGATCAGGAGGGCCCTGCACTGGGGCATCTGGACGTCCTGCCTCAGGACTTGAGACTCCAGTTGGATGGCACAGGCAGACTCAGCCCAGGTCAAAGCCCTCCCCTTGAAGTTTCATTTTATCCCAAGCTCTTTCTGGACCTTGGAATTTGGCATCCCCTAGGCCCTGGGTGGAAGGACAGATGAGCCAGGTTTTAGATAACATGTCTAGAAGAGTGAGCCCCTACTGTGTGCCCGGCACTTTCCCCACAGGATCCTCTAGCTAGAATAGCCAAGGGTCATGGAGAGAAATACCTAGTTAAGATGTCAGAAATGAAAAAGCGATACCATTAGAGACGTTAAAAAGACCATTAGGTAGTAGTATTAGCATTTGTATTCTGAGATCCAACAGCAGCAGTCACTTCCCTCCACCCCTATGTGTATCCCAGGACCACCCTGGGCGGGGAGGGCTGAGGTTAGGGAGCACCCATAGATGCTCTGATGCTGGCCCTGGGCCTCGGGGGTGACAGTGATGAGGAACTGGGTGCACACATGAGTGGGGCAGCCGGGCCTGGCCAGAGAAGCAACACACACGTGCACAGACGTGTTTACCCACGTACGCATGTGCACGCACGTGCACAAACACATTGCAGGCAGGCATGTTGATGCCTCAGGCTCTCCGGCCTGCCTCTGTGTTCTACAGCAGTTACACACAGGCAGTGGTGTTTGTGAGCAGCTCTGTTTTCTCCCTGAGAAGGTTTTCTCCCTGGGAGGCATACATAACCCAGGCCAGGTGATTGATCAGAATCAGGTAAGCGTGACCTGCTCTCTTCCCTCCAGGCTGACTTGGGGACAGTGGCTATGGTACAGGCGGTGTTGGCCTCTGGGTAGCTACTGAGGAGGAGGGTCATCCCTGAGCACTCACAGGGAGCCCGTTCTACGCTGCCTGTGTAGATGATTTTCTCTTTCATCCTCACGGTGGCTTCGTAGAGTGGGTGCTGTTCCCGAATGTACCCATTCGACAGGTGAGATGTCTGGGGTCAGAGAGGCGGTAACCGGCCCAAAAATCCAGACATGACCCTGGGTTTTGCTCTCAGCCCTGCTGTGTGCCGTGCTAGACTTCAGGCCTCAACCCTGTGACCTCCCTGCTCGAGATCCCAAATCTGCCCAATTTCCGATCCGGATGGGGCAGAGCCTGGCCCTGGCAGAGACACTGGGATGGATCCACTGTGGGTGGGGAGGAGGGAAGGGTCTTCAGAACACACCTGGGGCCTAAGCTGGGTCCTGATGGTCACTGTGGGGACCACTGGACACACATGTTCCCTTGTCTGGGAGTGGCGTGGGGAGCCTTCTGCCCTTGGGCAGTTGTGGAAAGTGAAGGAGCCCTGGAGGGCTGGCTGAGGGGAGACTATCTTCCCTTGTGTTCAAAGGGGTCCAGGAATTGGGGTTCTCCCCAAGTATTTCTTATTCTGTCTGGCCTCGCTTTCCTTTTGCCCTGAGTATTCTCAGGAGGGACGGTCCATCTAGATGTTCTCCAGGAGCAAGGACCCACTGTTCTTCATCAGTGACCCAGGAAAATGAAGCCCTCTCCTATAGGGACAGCTCAGAATGGTGGAGTCCACAGTCCCTCCCCGAGAGATGTTGTTTCCATGAGCGCAGTGGCTGCTTTGGAGACAGTAGATCATTTTCATCCCTCATGCCCAAAACCAAACATACTCCTGCTCAAATGGCGTTATTCCTAAAGCAGCTTCACTGGTTAGACCGAAGGGCCACGGTAGCCCAAGTGATGAGCGAGGTAGAACGGAGCAGTCAGGAGAGATCTTGTTCCCCATAGGAAACTGGGTATCTCTGTGGCCCTGAGTATCCCAGGAGGCCGAACGTACAGAGACCTCTGGTGCCTGACCCCAGTTCGCATCCACAACCCCGGAGTAGCCCATCACAGGCCCTTCACCCTTGGCAGGTGGACACCATTCAACCTTCCGGGGCAGGTATGTGCCCGTTTCATGGCATAAGGGGAAAACGGGATTCTCTGTCCAGGTCCCACTCTTCTCGAGTCCTTGGGAAGATGCTCACCCCTGCTTGCGGCTTCAGACTGCAGAGACCCATGGATGTGTGGGCCACTGGGTTTGGCCCCTTTTTACCAGAGCACAGTGGTGGAATGAAGGTTACACAACCAACCAGCATCTGGGATCCCGGTGGGAGCGGTTCAGGTGTTCTCCGAAGCTGTTGGGTATAGTGTAACCTTTAGCCAATTTTGTCTCACAGGATGAACGTGGTGGAGGACGCGGATAGTTGGCAGGCGCAGGAGCGAGAGGACATCATCAGGAAATATGAAAAGGTACAGTTCGGTCTGCTTCTTGGAGGGAGGCCTCTTCCAGTGCGCCCTGGTCAAAGGGTCCTGGGTTCCCTAGGAGCACAGGGCAGGGATGGGTGGCCAATACCAATCTGGCACTGCTGGAGCAACCAGATTCACTTCCTGCTCTAAAGGAGTTGGTTATCCAGAGGGAGGGACAGACATGGACACACACCTCTATTGCTAGTCAGAGTGGAGCAGGCTTCATCTTAGCACTGAGCTGATTGCTTTACACAAAGCATCTCATTTGCTCCTCATAACTGCCCATGAGACAGTATTATTATTATTATTATTTTTAGTGTTCCTAACTGATGCTTAAACTGTTGGAGTTGCACAGAGCTTGTTCTTGCTCAGATTGGGTTGAGATTCAAATGCAGCTCTCCCTGGTTTTCTGTACCAGCCAAGAGGCAGGTGCCACAGGGAATCAGCATGGGGCTTGGAGTCAGCCCAATCTGGGTTGAAACCTGTCTCTGCTGCTTTTCAGATGTGACCTTGGGTAAGCTGACACTCTGAACTTCAGTTTCTTTATCTATAAAAAGGAGGACAGTGTAGAAATTGGCAGACCAGATAGTATATGTAAACCACCCTAGCACAATTAATAAATAGAAGCAAATGTCAATAATAATAGGGGAACCAACAAAATTCTGTCGGGGCTCAGGGCCCTTGAAGATTACATAGAATTTTGACATCAAGAAGAAGCCAGAGAACATTTCAGGCAGAAACAAGAGCCGAGCCAAGCCTGAAAGCAGGTAATGAGGCGACGGGGGAGGAGGGCAAGCTGGGCTGCCTGGACCATGGAGGAATCTTGCTAGTGATGACACTGGAAAGTAAGGACAGGGCTGGTCATGAGCAAACACTGAATGCCAGGCCTGGGGGTCTCATCCTCTCTCCTTAGGCAATGAGGCCTCTCAAAGTTTTCAATGGCATATGAGCCATTATTTCATTTGTTTTTTTAACCATGCTTGTAACAACAATAACAATAGTAGTGACTACTTATTGTGTACCTATATCACTGTGCGAAGATTTGCACTGTAATCTCATCTGATCCTTAAAATTATCTGAGGTTACCGGTTTTTTGTTTGTTTGTTTGTTTTGATTTGTTTTGTTTTTGAGATGGAATCTCATTCTGTCACCCAGGCTGGAGTGTAGTGGCATTATCTCGGTGTACTGCAAACTCCACCTTCCGGGTTCAAGTGATTCTTGTGGCTCAGCCTCCCGAGTAGCTGGGATTACAGGCATGTGCCACCATACCCGGCTAATTTTTGTATTTTTAGTAGAGACAAGGTTTCACCATGTTGGCCAGGCTGGTCTTGAACTCCTGACCTCAGTGATCTTCCCGCCTCCACCTCCCAAACTCCTGGGATTACAGATGTGAGCCACTGTGCCTGGCCTGAGGTTACTCTTATTATCTCCATTTTACAAAACTGAGTGAAATGTTTCAATATGAAGACTGTGTAGCCAAATTACCAGGATTCAGATTTTGGACTCACAGCTCACTAACTGTATATGGGCAATTTACTAAACCTCTGTGGGGCTCACCATTCCCACCTTTAAAATGGGGATGGAGATAGCATTTACGTAACAGGGAGGTTGTAAAGAGTAAATGGTCAATGCATATATAAAGCAATTAGAAGAGAGGCTGTCAATAAGCTCTCAATAGCTCTTATTTAAAGATGATGATTGCCCAAGGTGACGCACTTAGAGAGAAGCGGTCCCAGTGGGTTCATTGATGCAGACCCTCCAGTGAGCCTTTGTCCACAGGAGGTGAGTGAAGGTGTTGTGGGGCAGCACAGAGGGGAAGAAGCCAGGGCGGAGATGAGGGTCTCCATGGAAGGAGCCTCTTCAAGGTTGCTGATGGGTGCCCCTCAGCTTTCACGCACCAGGGCCTTAGGAAGAGTGAGTCACAGCCCACACCACATGCAGGAGGAGGCCTAGAAGTTCAGCAACTCACCAGAAGCCACAGTGGGGCAACAGGAAAGTTCAGATATAATCTATGTAAGGTTAAAAGACCCCTCTCTTATTCACCCTCTCCCCACACTTCCCCTGCCAAACCATTCTCCCTATTAGCCCCTATAGCTCCTTGTTAATTTCCATTCCTATACCTGTTCACCTGCCACTTCCTCCACCTGGAAGAACTCCTTCCAGCCAAACCAGACTTTGCAACTTCCCTGAGAATGTGGTTTAAAATTCATGAGCAGCTGGAAGCTTTCCCTACTAGCTCTGTTCCTTCTAATCATCCCCCCTACCCCACCCCATAACCTTCTGGGATCAGCTGAGAGCTTGAGTCCTTTGAGAAGCCCCATCTGACCCTAGGTTGACTTATTACTCAGTGGTTCTCACTCGGGCATGGTTTTAACTCCTAGAGGGCTTTGGTAATTTCTGGTAGGGCCAGCTTCATGAGTGTGCTTGGGGTTTAATGCACTGTAGTTGCCATCTTGAAATTCTTAATAGTTTTATCTTTGACTTTCTGTCTTGTAGGTGAAGCTGATGGGACAATAGAGCATATGCCAGGGGCTTAGAGTCTCAGTTCATGTGGTCCCCGCTCCTGCTGCCTCCTTGCCTTTCTGGCGTGGGTTTCAGGTCCCAGCTCTCCATCCACTGATGCCCCTGGCCTGGCCAGGCCTCTCTCTTCCTACTCCTACTCAGCAACCACCGCTGCCCTCTCTGTCCTTAGGGGGTCTTTATGTGGGCACGGAGACATCGAGATAGGGTGCTTTTGTGGCACGGCATCTCAGGGTGGAGCATGGCAGTGGCCATCCCTGACCCAGGCTGGCAGTGCCAGGGAGCATTAGGCAATAGGCTACATGGGGGCATGCTTTTTACCCACCTCTGGACCAAGGGTGTCCTTGTGCCATGGTTGTAATGCCCTTGGGGGTTGTCCATCTGCCATGGGTTGGAGCAGCGAGTTGTGGGAAGGGAGACCTGGTTTGACTTCCATGCCCTCATAAGGGCAAATGCATGGCCCAGTGGCTGGCCAGAGCGGGGACATGGCAGCTGGTGGGTTGCATGTGTGTGTGTGCTGAGTCATGGAGTGGGGTCACCAGACAACTACAAGGGTTTGCACTCACCCTGCTAGTGTGCGTATCCCTAGGGAATGAAAACACTTTATATCTGAGTATCTTCAATGGCACTTTCCCTCTGCTTTATGAACGAAGGGTCCCACACTTTCTTTTTGCACTAGGCCTCGCAAATTATGTAGTTGGTCCTAATGTCTAGAAATGTTTTTAGTTGTCATGGCTGAGGGTGGTGCTACTGGCATCTAGCGGGTAGAGGCCAGGGATGTCACTAAACATACCACAGTGCATGGGACAGCCTCCCACAACAAAGAATTATCTGGTCTAAAATGTCCATGGGGCTGGGCGAGGTGGCTCATGCCTATAATCCTAGCACTTTGGGAGGCTGAGGCAGGAGGATCTCTTGAGCCCAGGAGTTCGAGACCAACCTGAGCAACATAGTGAGACCCCATCTCTATTTTTAAAAATTAAAAAAAAAATGTCCATGGGGCTGAGGTTGAGAAACATGGGATTTTGTATTCTTTCCTTCTGTTCCCATGCCCTCTGTCCTGATTTCTGTCCTGGCTCTTTGCTCAGGTTGTGGAAATGACCTCATCATGTGTCTAGACCAGAAGTTTCTTCAAAGACAGGGTTGAATTTTTATCAATCTCAGATCCTTAGCACCAGGACCTAAGGTGGTGATGGGGCATAGTAATTCACTGACTGTACTGGACGACAAGTTGATGAACTTACTTTATCATATTTTTTTTTTTTTTTGAGATGGATTCTCGCTCTGTCGCCCAGGCTGGAGTGCAGTGGCGCAATCTCGGCTCACTGCAAGCTCTGCCTCCCGGGTTCACGCCATTCTCCTGCCTCAGCCTCTGGAGTAGCTGGGACTACAGGCACCCGCCACCGCACCTGGCTAATTTTTTGTATTTTTAGTAGAGATGGAGTTTCACCGTGGTCTCGATCTCCTGACCTCATGATCCACCCGCCTTGGCCTCCCAAAGTGTTGGGATTACAGGCATGAGCCACTGCGCCCGGCCAGAAAGTGTTGTAACTCCATATAATTAAGCATCATAATTGCTGTGAAATTAGACTTCAGAAAACTAATGATCAACAAGACAAGAGAGAAAATACAGTAGAATTTTAATTCCATCAGAATTAGAAAATTCTGTTTGTCACAGAGAGTTCTCAAGCTTCATTTGGGTTTGTAACTCGGACCTTTGCAGCAGTTGGTTTGTTTGTTCAACAAGTATGTATCTGTGTCAGGCCCTATTCTGGGTACTGATGATGCAGCCGTGAATGAAACGGACAAAGCCCCTGTCCTCCCAGAGTTCACCTGCCAGCAGGAGCCAGGGACAGACAGCAAGTCAATCCATGGTGTATCACAAAAGAGGATGTATAATCGAGAAAAATGAAAGGGCAGGGGACAGTGAAAAGGAAGTGTGAGGGACACTGTTGAAAGTGAGGGATCTTCCTGGGGAAGGAGTTTCAAAAGTGACGTGTGGCTGGAAATCAACTTGGACTTCTTGGGATGTTGGTATGCTCCACCCACCCTGCTAGCATACAGGCCCTATGCATACCCAGAAATCCCTTCTGAGTTGCAAAGACACTGACTATAAGTAGGAATGAGTTGAATGAAGTATTGCTAAGTTTTTAAAGGGCTTTTCTTTAAAGCATTTGTGTGAAAATATTTTTCCCAAGTTACTCCTCTCAATTAAAAAAAAGTTTGAACACCTCATTTCCACTATTTGTATGAATTAATTAATTAACTTGCTACATGTGCTACCATACTAATATTTTATGCTCATTATAAGACTAACACAAGAATACAAAGTATGGAGTTAACATAAATATCAAAATAAGGCCGGGCACGGTGGTTCATGCCTGTAATCCCAGTACTTGGGAGGCTGAGGTGGGCAGATCACCTGAGGTCAGGAGTTTGAGACCAGCCTGGCCAAAATGGTGAAACCACATCTCTGCTAACGATACAAAAAAATAAATAAATAATAGCTGGGTGTGGTGGCGGGCACCTGTAATCCCAGCTACTTGGGTGGCTGAGGCAGGAGAATCGCTTGAACCCAGGAGGCAGAGGTTGCAGTAAGCTGAGACCACATCATTGCACTCCAGCCTGGGCAACAAGAATGAAACTGTGACTCAAAAATAAAAAAAAAAAAAAAGACCCAAGATTTTCATCCTGTACCCTCAATATATCAGTTTGTGCTTCCCCCAGTTGGGGACCCCTGTTCTAAGGTAGAAAAGTACTAAATACTATTTTATATTTGGATAAGAAGAAACTTGCCTAGAGGTCACCAGACAGACACCTCTCAGGACTTTTTTACGATTTGGAAAATAATAAGGGAGATTGATTGGAGGTATAGGAGGAGAGAGAAAGGCAGAGAGGAAGAAAAGAAAAGGAGGATAATGAAGAAAAGAAATAAAAGAAATAAGCTTTTTTTTTTTTTAAAAAAAGAAAGCAAGATAAAAGGGAAGGAGAGAAGGAAAGAAAAAGAAATGAAGAAAGAAAAGAAAAGAAGGAAGGTAAGAAAGGGAGAGGGAGAGAAAGGGAGAGGGAAAGGAAGAAAGGGAGGGGGAGAGAGAGAGAGAGAAGGAGAGAGGGAGAGAGGGAGGGAGAGAGGGAGAGAGGGAGAGAGAAAGGCAAAAAGTAAGGAAAAAATACCCCCAAGACGCCACCAGACAGAGGCAGTGCCTGTGCTATCTGCCCGGCCTTTGCCCAGACCTCTCAGTGTTGTAAGAATGTTCCATCACAGTCCGTAGGCTGGACCTTGGCCTCTTTCCACACGTTCAGAACCACCAGCTAATGCAATGGAGATTGCTTTCTGGTCCAGCTCTCTTACCCGATGGCCAGTTCCCCTTCGTGGCCCTCACTTGGCAGGGGTGTCGGGGTGACGTGGAGGCTGATCTTTTCCCATCACTGTCCCACACACCTCATTAACTTCTCCTTGCAGCTGGAGATGACCATTATGGAGTAGAAGAGCTGACAGGTTTTTCAGAGAGCAGAGGAATGCATAGTTTCCCAGAAGTTCCTGACCCGGGAGTTCTCGCCTGTAGGGCATGGGAGATAATCTGGTTTATGGGGCCATCAGAAGAAAGTCATATTCCAAGCTCTTCAAGAATCCTGAGCACTTTTTCTTTTTAGACTCTTGCATTAAAAACAAAGGAATGAGACAAGGCAATTCAGTGTAGAATGAATCAAGGAATACAAAATAAAATAATAAAAAAATGCTATGCAAATAATACAAACATAAAAACACAAGCAATGCTTTTTGAATGAAATTTTTTACTTTCAAATTTGATCTAGCCCTGCACCAGGAGGCATGCAATTTGTTGAACGAATAAATGGTGAATTTTCACGATAATTCTGTGACAATGCAAGGTGGACAGGATCTTCATGGAACCAAGGAGACCGAGGCCCCAGAACTTAAGGGCTCAGGGTCATACAGTGAGTGAGCAGGTGATCAAGACCTGTCCTCCATTGTCACCAGGGAGGGCACTGCCTCCATGCAGGCCTTTTGTTTCCTTTGGGAAGCTTTGTCACTTGCCTAGCTACTCTGGTGAAGTCATTGCTTTAGGGCAATGGGATTGAGTTTAAACATATTGAGCACCTAAAGAAGACAGGCATGTGTCGGGCATGGGGTGGTGGGGTAGGGTATAAAGCTGCAAAGCTGGCCCCTGCCCCCAGGAAGCTCACAGCCCATGACAACTGCAGTGACCCTTAAGCCTGTCATTTTCACTACTGTCTTCCTTGTCTTGTTATTGAATAGTATTGTAATCTATGTGAGCATTCACTTTTTAAAAAGGGTTTTAGTTTTTGAATTACAAAACTAATAAATATCACCATATAATCTAGCAATTCTATTTCTGGGTATATGCCCCAAAGAATTGAAAGCAGGGTCTTGAAGAGATATTTATACACCTATGTTCATGGCAGAATTATTCACACTAACCAAAAGGTGGAAGCAACTCAAATGTCTATTTTTTTTTTTTTTTTTGAGACGGAGTTTCGCTCTTGTCACCCAGTCTGGGGTGCAATGGCGCAATCTTGGCTCACTGCAGCCTCCGCCTCCCAGATTCAAGTGATTCTCCTGCCTCAGCCTCCTGAGTAGCTGGGATGACAGGTGCCCACCACCACACCTGGCGAATTTTTGTATTTTTAGTAGAGACAAGGTTTCACCATGTTGTGCAGGCTGGTCTTGAGCTCCTGACCTCAAGTGATCCACCCGTCTCTGCCTCCCAAAGTGCTAGGATTACAAGCGTGAGCCACTGCACCCAGCTTCAAGTGTCTATTAAGAGATTATATATATATATATTTGTTTATTCGTTCATCTCTCAATAGACACAATAATTTTCCTTTGTATGTATACATATATAGTATATATACAACATATATACATACATATATACATTTTATATATACATGTGTATATGTATACATACAATGGAAAATTATTAAGCCTTAAGTAGGAAGGAAATTCTGGCCAGGCGTGGTGGCTCACACCTCCATCTCAGAAAAAAAAAAAAGAAGGAAGGAAATTCTGACACATATCTCAACAGGGATGAACCTTGAGAACGTTATGCTACTGAAATAAGCCAGACACGCAAAGATGAAAGCTGTATGATTCCACTTATATGAGATATCTAGAGTAGCCAAATTAATAGAGACTGAAAGTAGAATGGTGGTTTTCAGGGGCTGGGAGGTGAGGGATGGGGAGTTATTGTTTAACGGGTACAGTTTCAGTTTTGCAAGATGAAGGTTATGGAGCCGGATGGTGCTGATGGCTGCCCAATAATAGCAATGTGCTTAAAATACCATTGAACTGTACACTTAAAATGGTCAAGACAGTGGATATTACGCTATGTGCATTTATCATAATTTAAAAAGATCAAATAGACATTATGATAAATTCCAATAATCAAAACTTACTAAAGCAAAAAGAAAGTCTGCTTTCTCACCTGTTTGTCACCTCTCCTCCTTGAGATTTATTCCCAATCTCCTCTCTTTATCTAGGCAATTGCTATTCAGTTTATTTGTTTCCTTTGTGCTGTTTTTCCTGCTTGCACAGATATACACACACACGTGCATGCACGCATGCATATATGCTATTAAAAGCCAAAACAGGGCCGGGCACGGTGGCTCATGCCTGTGATCCCAGCACTTTGGGAGGCTGAGGAGGATGGATCGTGAAGTCAGGAGATCGAGACCATCCTGGCTAACACGGTGAAACCCCGTCTCTTCTAAAAAAATACAAAAAAATTAGATGGGCTGGTGGTGAGCGCCTGTAGTCCCAGCTATTCAGGAGGCTGAGGCGGGAGAATGGTGTGAACTGGGGAGGCAGAGCTTGCAGTGAGCCGAGATCGCGCCACTGCACCCCAGCCTGGGCAACAGAGGGAGACTCTATCTCAAAAAAAAAAAAAAACCCCAAAACAGATCATTGATTCCTTCTTCTCCCTTGTACACTCTTCAAAGGGAGCCAAAAGGAGAACTTAAGAATGTGGGTGGTGGGAACAGAGGGCTGACTGGAATTTCCATTCCTCTCCTTACTCACTGTGACCATTCACTAGTGATTTAATTTCTCTAAAGCTCAGTTTCCTCATCTGAAAGGTGGGATAATATTATTGCTGAGACTTAATGAAGAAAACAGTGGAAGACATTGGCACATAGGAAACATGTAGTCAGGGCTGACTGGTTATGCGCTTCTGGAAGTTTCTTCCATAACATGGGCTCTGTGTGCAGTCAGGGCTCAAGGAAGTCTGTAGCAAGAAGAGGAGAGGGAAAGGGAGAACCTCTTAGCAGGTGCTATGCTCGTGCCTAGGATGCACGTATCATCTTACCCAAAGGGTCTAGTTAAGAAGAGTTATTGGCCACGTGAGGTGGCTCATGCCTATAATCCCAGCACTTTGGGAGGCCGAGGCAGGTGGATCACTTGAGCCAAGGAGTTCAAGACCAGCCTGGGCAACAAGTGAGAACGCCTTCTCTACAAAAAATAAAAAAAAATAGCCTGGTGTGGTGGTGCACACCTATAGTCCCAGCTACTCAGAAGGCTATAGCAGGAGGATCGCTTGAGCCTGGGAGGTTGAGGCTGCAGTGAGCTGAGATTGTACCACTTCACTCCAACCTGGGCAACAGAGTGAGACTCTTTGAAAAAAGTGGCAGCAGCAGCAGCAGCAGCAGCAGCATTATTCTGTTCTTTCCAGTGATGAGAAGCAGCTGGTACATGGTGGATATCCTTTTCAAATTAGTAGATCCTGGAAATGAAAACTCATAAACTTCTGGGTACAGGTGACAGAGCAGAATCCAGAAAGCATTTAAGACCCGGGACACATGGATAAGTGATTATAGGAAGGTCTTGGGGTCATGGAATATGTGCAGCACATGGGATCCAGAGGTCTGAGTTCAAGTTCTACCTTATGGATATATATAACCTTGAGTCACACACACTATACCCTCTTTTTTTTTTTTTTTTGAGACAGGGTCTTACTCTGTCACCCAGGCTGGAGTGCAGTAGTACAATCTTGGCTCACTGCAACCTCCACCTCCTGGGCTTAAGCAATCCTCTCACCTCAGCCCCAAGTAGCTGGGACTACAGGCGTGAGCCACCATGCCTGGCTAATTTTTGTATTTTTTGTATAGGCAGGGTTTCACCATGTTGGCCACACTGGTCTCAAACTCTTGAGGTCAAGCAATCCACTTGCTTCAGCCTCCAAAAGTGTTGGGATTACAGTCATCATCCACCATGTCCAGCCTCAGTTTCCTTCCCCAGAAAATTATATATCTTATAGGGTTATTGTGAAGATTAAAGTGGAATATGCATGCAGAAGTGCTTTGCAAACTGTAAAGCTCTAGGTTGGTGTAAATAACTGAACTTTTAAAAAAATTTACTTTAAATTCTGGGATACAATGTGCAGAACGTGCAGGTTTGTTACATAGGTATATATGTGCCATGGTGGTTTGCTGTACCTATCAACTTGCCCTCTAGGTTTTAAGCTCTGCATGCATTAGGTATTTGTCCTAATTCTCTCCCTCCCCTTGCCCCCTACCCACCGACAGGCCCTGGTGTGTGATGTTCCCCTCCCTGTGAATGACTGAACTTTTATATCCATGGGTTCGTGTCAATGTTCTGCTATAAAGTACTGTAATCCTTTTTAACTTTTAAAAATGGAAATAACTTTTTTTTTTTTTAGTTCTTGGTAATATACAATCATTGTAAAAAATTAATGCAAAATGCGAAAGTGCAAGTTTCTTTAATCTCAACTGTTATTGACACTTTCTAATTCTTATTTAATGATATATCAATATATTAACTGAAAAAAGTTTCAAACATTTTTGTAGTATGGTCCTATTTATGGCTTAGGAATTACTGTCAATCAAATATTAGTGACAAGAATAAACATGCAATATGCTACATTAAGATTATATGATCTCTTAGAGACTTTTATAATTCTCAAATTCTATCAATTATTGCTAAAGATCCTTTATGTATTTAAACTAGAATAGAGTACTAGTTAGAATTTAGGTTCTACATTGGTAAAAATGGAGATAATATAAGTGCAAATTCATAGTTTGAATGAAGATTAAATTAGATAATGCACAGTATTTTCATAAAGCATCAGAAATGTTAGTTGCTATGATTATCAATAATAATACATTTAGGTTATTTTGTTACTTGCTTTTGCTAAAGGACTTGCTTATTGATGACCACAGGGTAGTTTATCTGATTAATCTGTGATTACTGGGGATAAATAAAGTAGAAGGTTTTAGGAAATAAGATTGTTAATTTACAAGGTTGGGAGGTAGTGCAGAAGTAATCATGAAGCCTGTGGAGGTTGGAAGCAGTGGGTGGGGACAAGTAGGTCGTCCGGCTAGATGATGGCCTGGGACTTTCTGATCTGTGGTGTCTGGCTGTGGCTTGTTTGGTCATAAACTCTTAACTACTGTTCTTGAGATTTCATGTGCATTTCCCTATACAAATCTTTAGTGCTACTGCCAGATTGCTAATATGTGAGGAGATAGTGCTTGCTTTTTTTCTCTGACAATGACAAGAAACTTATTATATGAACCATGTCAAAATTCCACAGCAATTTTTTTTCTCCATTTGATCTAACTCCAAAGTCTTTTCCCTACCCCTTATTAAAATTTAAATGTTATACATGCAACACTTGGAACAGAACAAGAGGCACAGGATCTTTTAAAGTTTAAAGGTTACTTTTAAAAAATAACATTTGCTAAGGGAATTTCTTCTGTATCTTTGAAAAGCTGTTAAAATACACACACACACACACACACACACACACACACACACACACACACACCCCTCTCTCCCAGCTGTCAATGAATGGTATAAATAACAATTGTGACTTTAACCACAACAAAAATGTTTTACTTCTTAGGTTGTCTTTGAGGTTTTCCTTTTAAGAACTGTTTCTAGGAGCCAAGTTCTGGTTTGGTTTTGTTTTTTTCTGCAATCACAGCTGACTGACTGAGGACCTCAGGCTGTTTATGCGGGAGAGCTTTAGATAAGTTTATTTGTATGGCATTGTATCAAGGCCTTCAAATATTTGCTGGGAGGTTCAGTGGAAAATGTCTAGACCAGTGCAAACACTGCCAGCCCCAGAGAAATCCAAGAAGCTCAAGGAACCATTCAAGAACCCTTGCTTTATCCTATTGTCATTACAAGGAATTGCAAGGAAATCTTCTGAATCTTTGTCAGACTGGATGAGCCCATTAAAGAGGGTCCAAGTCAATAAAGGATCTTGATTTCACCATGCCTGGTTTCATTCATTCCACAGCGATGAGAAGTAGAGTGGAAAGCCATCGATCTAAGAGGCAGGCGAGCTTCATACCAGCCCTAGATCAGCTGCTCACTTGCTGGTTCAATCTGGCAAGTCACTGGCCCTCTCAGGGCTCTGATTTTCTTAGGTTTAAATGAAAGTGGTTAAGTAAAAGAATGTCTAAGCTCCCTTTCTTTGATCCTATCTATCTATTAAATAACTTTCAAGTGTAGTCATTGAACCAGGTCCGCAGTAAAAGATACAAAGAAAAAAATATAAAATGAGATCCCTTGTCTCAAGAAAGTTTGATTGGATATTTAAGCCTCTTTTATTATTTCTCAGCTCCTAGGAGTTTCTTGGAAGCTTATAATCTCATAGAGTATATGTGGCCACAGGCAAATACATAATAAATCATTTATCAATGTTACATCACAAGATAAAATAATATCATCTATGTTGTCGGGCTTTGGGGCCACCCAGGTGGCCAACACACAAATAAATACACCTATAATAACTATTTTATGTGTAATAACAGCTATATCGGGATCCTACTATGTACCTAGCTCTCTGCTAGATGCTTTAAAAGCCTTATCTCTGAAACCCTCATGACAATCTTATAAGGTAGGCAGTGCTATTTCTGTTTTACACGTGAGGAAACCAAGACTTTGAGAGATTAAAAAACTTGCCCAACATTGGCCAGGCATGGTGGTTCATGCTTGTAATCCCAGCACTTTGGGAGGCCAAAGCAGGAGGATCACCCGAGGTCAGAAGTTCGAGACCAGCCTGGGCAACATGGCAAAACCCCATCTCTACTAAAAAAAAAGAACCAACAACAACAAAAATTAGATGGGCACGGTGGCATATGCCTGTAATCCCAGCTACTAAGGAGGCTGAGGCAGGAGAATCGCTTGAACCCAGGAGGTGGAGGTTGCAGTGCGCTGAGATCACGCCACTGCACTCTAGCCCGGGTGACAGAGTGAGACTTCGTTTCCAAATACAAGAAACTTGCCCAACATCATGTAGCTAGGAAGGGGCTGCAGCTCTTTTGATTCCAAAGTCTAATCTCCCTTCACTGTACTTCTGCCTCCGGGTTTAATGTTTTGCATTTTTTTGTTTTGTTTTTTGTTTTGAGATGGAGTCTCACTCTGTCCCCTAGGCTGGAGTGCAGTGGTGCAATCTCGGCTCACTGCAAGCTCTGCCTCCCAGGTTCAAGCCATTCTCTTGCCTCAGCCTCCCGAGTAGCTGGGACTACAGGCACCTGCCACCACGCCTGGCTAGTTTTTTGTATTTTTAGTAGAGACGGGGTTTCACCGTGTTAGCCAGGATGGTCTCGATCTCCTGACCTCATGATCCACCCTCCTTGGCCTCCTAAAGTGCTGGGATTACAGGCATGAGCCACTGCACTCGGCCATGTTTCGCATTTTACGAAGCTATATATATATTCACACACACACACACACACGCACGCACACACACACACTCCAGGATTTTGAAGATGAGTAGACTGAAGCACACACAGGTTGCTTAAATGATGTGTCCCAAATCCCTTCACTAGAGAGTGGCAGATGAGGGACCTGAATGAAGCCAGGTGCTCTGACTCAAGAAAATGTTCTCTTACCCTGCAGCACCGCTTGTGCAGCGTGCCCCCGCTGAAACGGTTTTGTAAGATTCCTTGAACTCTCCTAGGTGGGGCAGGCATGCCCCACGTCCCCTCCCCACATTGTTCATACGCTGCTTCCTATTTTCTTGCTCAACTCTCTAGCAATCTCTCTCGGTTCCACACATGGGAATTTCATCTTTCTAGCTGCTCAGGCCCCAAAACAAGAACCAATGACTTGTCCTTTTCTCTTACACCTGTATCTACTCCTTCAGCAAATCTGCCAAACTTCCTTCAACATAAACCCAGGATCTGACCACTTCTTGCTCCTCCCTCAGTCTCCTTTCAGTCACACCAGGCATCTTTCCTGTCATCTCATTTGGTCCCTCTGCATCTTCCCTTGCTCCCTACAATCTCTTCTCCACACAGTAGCCAGAGGAATCCTGTTAAGTCAGAAGCCACATCATGCCTTTCTCTGCTGATAAACGCTGGAATGGCTTCCAGTCTCACTGGGAGCAAAAGCCCTATGAGATGGACTTGACTCCCGCCATGGGGTCTCCTGGCTCTTCCTGGAACACATCAGGACACATTTCTGCCCCAGGGCCTTTGCACTTGCAGTTTTCCTGTCCTAGGACCCTCTTCCCCAGATGGCTGCAGAGCCCACTCCTCAGCTCCCACAAATGTGTGCTAATTTGCCATCTCCTCGGGGAGGCTTCCCTTGCCCACCTTTATTAAAACTGCAGCTCATCTCCTACCCAATATTCTCCAGCCCCATGCTCTGCCTCCTTTCTCCTTCTAAGCACTTATCACCATCTGGCAAACGATGCATTGAACCAGTTCATTTTATTTGTCATCTATCTCCCCAACTAGAATGTAAGCCCCACAAAGGCAGGGTTTCTCTTTTGGGAGGGGAGGTTCTGGTTTGTTCACTAATATAACCCTGGTGTCTACAACAATGCCTGGCACTTTGTAGCTCTCAATACGTGGTGTGTTTTGTTTTGTTTTGTTTTGTTTTGTTTTGTTTTTGTTTTTGTTTTTGAGACAGAGTCTCGCTCTGTCACCCAGGCTGAAGTGCAGTGGCGCCATCTCGCCTCACTGGAACCCCTGCCTCCTAGGTTCAAGTGATTCTCCTGCCTCAGCCTCCCAGGTAGCTACAGGCATGCGCCACCATGCCTGGCTAATTTTTTGATATTTTAGCAAAGACAGAGTTTCGCCATGTTGGCCAGGCTGGTCTTGAACTCCTGACCTCAGGTGATTCACCCACCTTGGCCTCCCAAAGTGCTGGGATTATAGGCGTGAGCCACCGCGCCTGGCCCCAATACATGTTTTTTGAGTGGATGAATGAAGGACATTCATTCCCTGTCCCCTGACAGGTCTTAGGGCCTCATCTCTTCCTGATCTGCAGACCGGATCATTTTTATCTCAGTCACATGTTCACTCTTCTGAAATGTGGTATGGCCACTCATTTATCACTGACTCTCACTCAAGCCCACTTCCTACCTAAGATGCTCTCCACAGAGGCTTGGGTGGGGCTGCAGTCATGCCAGCTTCTGCTCTCATCCCACATTCTTTGAGTTTAATCAGGAAGCCTCCCTCAGGTGCCATCCTGGACCGTTTCATATGACCCTGCTTTCACAGACAACACTCTCGGTTTCAGGAGCCATACAGCTGTTGCAGGTCAACCATTCAACTTACTGAGTATTAATTATTCAAATGTGTCTGGTTGTACAGGAGGCCTTCAGCCAGCAATGAAATGGAGGGTGAATCAGGATGAGGGAGAAAGTTCATATGAATGGCACCTCTTTCCCCATCTCAAAGGGTAACTGCCCTTGAAAGAGCCCCTGCGGTTCTGGGTTGAAGAGAGTGCAGGAGTACTGGAGGAGAGAAGGCTATTCAATTTGTAATTTGCAAAAAAAAAAAAAAAAAGCCATTTATCAAAGTTTGTGCTTGAGATATTTAATAATAGCACTGCCCTTCAAGGTTTCCTTAAGGGTAATATTGCTGATTAAAAAGGAAACATGTTCTTTCATTTTGCAATTGAAGAAACAGCCATATAGAATCCGGTGGTGATTCTCAAAGGACAACAGCAACCCAATCAATTCTACCCCTTGTATCAAGGGACAGTCATGTTCACCTCCATCCATGAGAATTGTGTCCCACACCGTCTTTGCAGGAGTATGTCATCACGAAAGTTACCTGCCATCAAGACAAAGAAAAAGAAGTGAAACTCACCCACTACTCAAACCCCAGTGTTGGGTCAGGAGTGAGAGCAGGGCAGGCAGAACTGGGCAGAAGGTTAGCATTGGTGTCCCGGCTGGGATGGCCTTTAAAGGTCAGCCAGGGCAAACTTGGAGGTCACCTGTACTTGGGGAAGCTGAAGTGCGGAGAGGATGAGTGACTCCGGGGCCCTGATCACACAGGGAGGTAGTGACTAAAAAGCAGCCAGAATTCTGTCACCGTGAGTCTCCACATAGAGCTATGTCCAGGGTCCTTAAATGACTTTGGCAACCCACTACTTTTGTACCCTTATGTTCCAGATGAAGAAACAGACCCATAAGGCAGAAGAGCAATGAGGCCAAGGAGGCCAGAGAAGATATTTAATGTGGACCTTTACCCCGTTGGCTTCCTTTGAGTTTATTTAAGCAGGACTTTCAGTTCTATCTCTCTTCCTTTCCTTCAGTGTCACAGCAACTTTATATCAATTTTGTCTAGTCCCTCAGGAAATGGTCTTGTGAACTTGAAAAACAAATGCCTAAATTCACTGAACCAAGTTAGTTTCTAGTACTGTCTCTTCTGTTTCATGTCAGTGTTTCTGCCCAGAAATGGGGTCAGTTTGGTCAGAGTGGAGGGAAGAGGAGAGATTCAGTGGACTTCCCCAGAGTCATAGCTTAGCAATGAGAAGACAGAGATGCATAGGATAATCTCCCCAAATTAGACTATCCCAGTGTTCTCAGCATACAGCAGGTTCTTAGCAAATAATGATTGCATTGCTTTGTTAGGTGCCATGCCAGAAAACTTACAGGCTACCAATTTTACAACAGACCAATGGACAAGTGTATTGATCACCCAACTACTCTATGTCCAGAGTTATAATCAGAATTGTCCAAAAGTCAAGAGACATATAGTTTTACCCTGGGGGGCCTTGAAATCTCATTGGGAAGCCAGTTCTATCACACATAACACACCTTGAGCAAAATACAAGACAGTTCCTGTATAAGACCCTGTAACATTGGTGGGATTGTAGAGAGAGGATTTAAAAGCAATCGCTCTCCATCATCACACCCATGTAACAATAATGATAGTAATAATCATAGGTGCCCTTTTTTGAGCAGTGAACTGTAGTTACTACCAGGCACAGGCTAAGCACTTTAAAGATACCATCTCATTTACTCTGGACAACAAACCTACCAGTACTAATATCTCTTTGTCCAAGGTCACGTAGCTAAAAGTGTAGAGCCAGAATTGGAATCTGGGCCCCTTTTATAAACCCTAACCCTAAAGCCATGTTTTTAGCATTGACACCCACAGCCCACCATCAGCCACTCTAGTCCTCTGTGTGTAGGTGGCTCCTTGAAAGATGACTGTACCTTTTAAACTTTCTCTCTGCATCCTCTGGCCACCATGTTCTGGTCCAGATCAGTGGTCCTCAAACTCTTGGACACCCACCGCATAATAGAGGGTCCTGATGAGTGAGATAGAAAGGGGAACCGCTCGCCATCTGTTGCCCATTTGCATCCACCCACCCCTGGAAGTGAGGGCCACACACATACCCTGTCCCAATGTTGTCGCTTAGGTGGAAACAAGTTGAGAACCACAGTTTTGGGGTCACCCCTGTTGCTCTCATCCCATTTTGCACTTTCCCTTCCTGCTTTCCTGTGGCTGGCCCTGCTCTGCTGGTGTCTTTCTTAAACCCCAAGGATCAAATTGTTTCTGAAGCTCGGCCAGCCAACTCTCCTTCATTTCCTGGGAGTCTCCTGGTGTCCTCTGGGTGCTCCCAGCTCCTGAGCTAGTTATTTTTCCTAGGCCTGTTCCGATGTCATGAGTGCCAAATCATCGCCCCCGCCTTGTGGCTGTGCCTGGGAATTACAGCTCTCCTGCTCCTAAGGACAACTGGGCCCCCAGAATATAGGTTTCCGTTGCATCCCTCTCCCACTGCTATACTCACCCCGTCTCCCAGAGTGGAAGCACCTTAAGTTAACAAGCCCACTTGACATCCTCAAATGCCACCATGCCTTCAGGATACGTCCACATTAAAATCACCCCAGTACTACTACTACTTACTACCACCATTCAATTCCTGCCACCACGAATAATACCCTACTCTGCAACCACTACCATTACTACTACTACCACCACTTCTGTCACTGTTAATATCACTACTGCCACAACCATTACAACCTCTATTAATACCACAATTACTACCACTACATGACCAGTGCTACGGTCACGACTACCACCATTAATACCACTACTACTGCCACTACCACCACCACCACTAGTGTTACTATCACTACAACCACCATTAATGCCACTACTATTACCATTATTACCAATATTAATACTGCTACTACTACTACCACTATTAATACCACTACTACTACTACCACTATTAATACCACCACCACCAATATACCACTTTTTTTTTTTTTTTTTTTTGAGAAGGAGTCTCGCTCTTTCACCCAGGCTGGAGTGCAGTGGCGCGATCTCGGCTCACTGCAGGCTCCGCCCCCCGGGGTTCACGCCATTCCCCTGCCTCAGCCTCCCGCATAGCTGGGACTACAGGCGCCCGCCACCTCGCCTGGCTAATTTTTTTTTTGTATTTTTAGTAGAAACGGGGTTTCACCGTGTTAGCCAGGATGGTCTTGATCTCCTGACCTCGTGATCCGCCCCCCTCGGCCTCCCAAAGTGCTGGGATTACAGGCGTGAGCCACCGCGCCTGGCCTTTTTTTTTTTTTTTTTTTTTTTTAGGAGTTGGTGTCTCACTCTGTCGCCCAGGCTGGAATGCAGTGGTGCAATCATAGCTCACTGCAGCCTTGAACTCCTGGGCTCAAGTAATCTTCCTGTCTCAGCCCCCAAATCGCTTGGACTACAGGTGCATGCCAGCACACCTCGCCAATTTTTAAAAATTTTTTCCAGAAATGGGGTCTTGAACTCCTACCCTCAAGCAATCCTCCTGCCTTGGCCTTGCAAAGTGCTGGGATTACAGGTGTGAACCACAGCACTTGGCCACTATGGTTACTATTAATTACACTCCTACCATTATGAATACCACCCCTACCACTGCCACTCCTACCACTGTTCACACCATTCCTAGTACCGCTACCACAACTACTACTATTGCTATTGTTGCTGCTGTTACCGCTGCTACTGGAGACTTACTGTGCGCTTGGCTCGTGATCTTTTTCTTATATTATTTCATGTAATTCTCACAGCAACTCTTGAAGTAGGAAACATAATTATCCTCATTTTACAGATAAGATAATCAGGACTTGGGGGCCAGGCACGGTGGCTCACGCCTGTAATCCCAGCACTTTGGGAGGCTGAGGTGGGCGGATCACGAGGTCAGGAGATCGAGACCGTCCTGGCTAGCACAGTGAAACCCCATCTCTACTAAAAATACAAAAAAATTAGCTGGGCATGGTGGTGTGTGCCTGTAGTCCCAGCTAACTCAGGAGGCTGAAGCAGGAGAATGGCATGAACCCGGGAGGCGGAGCTTGTAGTGAGCCGAGATCGTGCCATTGCACTCCAGCCTGGGTGACAGGGCGAGACACCATCTCAAAAAAAAAAAAAAAAAAAAAAAGATAATCAGGACTTGGGAGTCCTTTGACTTGTCACAGTTCCCTCTGCTAGTAAGAGGCAAATCAGGATATGAATCCAAATTGTCTGGCATCAGAGCCCATGCACTTCACTCCCAGAGTGAGGAAGCGACACTGGCTTTGGAGTCAGAGAGACCTGGGTTAGACTCCCCACCTTGCTGGGTAACCAGGTGAGTGAGTCTTCTTTGTAAGATGGGGTTTCCACTTGCATGGCTAGGGTTCTTTTGAGAATTAAATGAGATGATATATATCGGGATGTCCAATCTTTTGGCTTACCTGGGCCACATTGGAATAAAAATTGTTTTGGGCAACATATAAAATACACGAACACTAATGATAGCTGATGAGCTAAAAAAAATCGCAAATCTCATAATGTTTTAAGAAAATTTACAAATTTGTGTTGGGCCACATTCAAAGCTGTCCCAGGCCACATGTGGCCCATGGGCCACGGGTTGGACAGGCTTGATATATATGAAACATGTAACAGAAAGACTGCACGTGATCCACCCTGCCTCCCAGGGAGCCTGGCCGACCTGTCTTGTGAGTCTCTGCTCACAGCCAACAACAGGCCCTCTGCAAGAACCTACTGTTGGATAATTCACGCTCCACTCAGGCCATACACACTACTTGTTAATGATTCATTCCTTCCTTCATTCACCCACATATCACACATTTATTGAACACCTCCTATATGGTAGGCATGGTGCTTGGGCCTGGGGATGTGGTCACTGCCCTTGTGTCATGCACCCTACTAGAATTTTCTGTGTGTCAACTACAGGAGATGCAAAGAGCGGTGTGGAACAGTTGAGGCACAGAGCATCTGGTGAGCTTGGAAAGGGGGGTAAAACAAGAAAATCAATGACTAGGCACAATGAGGATGAAGATAAACATCTTAGGAGATTGGGGAATGGATAGTCTCATCAAAGGATAGAGACATCCCACTGGTGGATGAACTGGGCAAAGTCTGGTGGCATCAGTTGGAAGGTGTGGAAGGAAATGGCAAAGGTAGCAGCTGAAGGAACATCCTGGGTAATTAGTTTTTTTCATTGAGGGGCCACTGAACTTCTTGCTCATCCTTCACTATTTAGAGAGCACTTCTAATAACCAATGATTGTCTCACAGCAGCTTCACTGGAGTGGGGAGAGCTGGACCTTAGCGGTTCCTCCACAATCAATGGGTAACCACATGAAAATACTCCCACTCTAACCAAGCTCTGTGCTGGACTCCAGTCCTCATCACTGAGAGGGGGGCTCCCATTCTGCAGATGAGAAAATGGAGACTCAGAGACATTCGGTGACTTACTGAAGTTACTGAATGCAGAAGTCAGGATGCAAATCTCGATTCATCTAGTGCCAAAGGCCACATTCTTTCCATCATGGAGCACTTTTCTTTTACTGAGAAGGCAGGAAGCCTGGTGAACTCTCACTCAGCTCTGATCATGCAGGTAGAGGGCCGTGTTCTCTATATAAAGGACAGTGCTTAGAGCCACACAGGGTGTTGAGAGGCTGAAACAGACTTTGGGTGGTGTGGTGTTGTGAGAGGCTGCAGAGTGCAGCAATTGGTGTCAGGCTGACCTGGACCTGAATCTCAGCTGGGCAAGTTTTTTTTTTTTTTAACCCCATTCAAAAATGCCAGTCCAACTATTTCCCTCTGTAATCATGTTTTAGCTGCTACACACATTTTAATGAAAATTATAATCGTACTGTAAGTTTAAGCCTTGGTTTTCTCACCTGTAAGCTGATAATATCTATTATAGGATTGTACAGGGGGATGAAAAGAGTTAACACAGGAGGAGTTCCACAAAGCACAGGCATACAGTAAGCACCCAATGCATGCTTTTTACTAGGAGAAGTACCTAGAACAATGCTGAGGACATTGTTCTAAGACAATGCTGGGGTGCTCAGTATGTGGCTGCTAATGTTTCATTTTTTCTGGAGCCTGACAGAATCCTGGGCACTGTACCCCTAACTGATATAGTCAATAGGGTGTTTCATGAGCTTATGAATTTTTATAAGGTTCTACTTTTGCAATTTCACGTAATGCTCCAGTGCCGTTGGACACGTCAGCTCCTGACCTTTCAGTTGGTGAGGCACTTCCCATAAACAGAGCCACAAAAGCCCACTGGTTTTCTCCTTGGTGTGTGAGTTTGTTTGGTCCTCTCCCTTTCTCCTTCACCATTTGAATAGTGATGTCATTATTCCAATGTCCTCTCACCTCTACTGAAAAAGGCCTACCAGTGACTGTCTCCTGGGTACTCAGCAACACTCTGGGGGAAGTTGTGGTTTCAGCAAGGTGCAAGCATCATGAAACCGAGAGAGAACTGGCAGGGTGGAGAACTCACCCAAAGGTAGGAGAGAGAGAAAAACACTCACATGCTTTTATTAAGCTTCAGACAGTGGTCAAGTCCGTCTTTATTATTAATGTTTTTAAGGCTTGCTGTTAAGACATTAGCATAACACCATTTAAGGAACTATAAATAGAATAAAGCACCCACCTATTCCCCACCACCAAATGCTAGCCCTATTATTTCCGTTTAAAAGTGATCACTTTTAAATGCTATACATATTTTAATAAAAATTATAATTATACTATAGGTTTAATTTAATTTAATTTAATCTCCTTCTCTTTCCCTGAATGTTATTTCAGGGAGGTTTTTTTTTTTTTTGAGATGGAGTCTTGCTCCATTGCCCAGGCTGGAGTGCAGTGGCACCATCTTGGCTCACTGCAACCTCTGCCTCCCTGGTTCAAGCGATTCTCCTGCCTCAGCCTCCCAAGTAGCTGGGATTACAGGTGTGTGCCACCATGCTCAGCTAATTTTTGTATTTTTAGTAGAGACAGAGTTTCGTCATGTTGGCCAGGCTGGTCTCAAACTCTTGGCCTCAAGTGATCCGCCTGCCTCAGCCTCCCAAAGTGCTGGGATTACAAGCCTGAGCCAGCATGCCCGGCCCAGGAAGGCTTTTTCAACACTGCTGCTTCTTCCTGCTTATCACGGAAACTACTGCATCATGGCTTGTTCCTGGGACTCAGTGCTCCAGCATCTTGGTTGCAAGCAATCCCGGGGGTGAATGGAACAGGCAGAGGTATCAGAGTTACAAAGCCTTGGGTTCAAGCCTTGCTTCTAGCACTTACTACTCATATGACCTTGGCTCAGTTACTGCTTTGTGCTTTGAGCCTATTTTCTAATCTGTGAAGTGGGAGGTCACACAGACGTGGCAGGGTTACTGTGAGATTTAGAAGTAAAACATGTAGAGGCCTGGCAGAGAATTTCTTCAGCCAATGGTAGCTGTTCTTAGAGATGTGCTGTCGTTGACCGTATTGTTGTATAGTTCTCGATGACGCCATGATGGACATCTTTTATAATGTCTGCTCTTTTTTTGACTTCTCTTCTGAGGAAAAGTTCCAGGAGTGGGATTTTTAGCCCAAGAGTATAGACATTTTTGTGGCTTTTGATATGTATTGCCAATTTGCCTTCTAGAAAGCTGATACGAATTCACATAATCATTGGCAATGTAATTAGTATTTGATCCAAAGCTAGTAGCAGAAGAAGGTGTGCAGCTAGTGATGTTAGTAACTCAGGTCAGTAATAAGTAGGTTCTTTAGGAACCAAGAGGCTGCAGTTTGTGGAATTTTGATGTTGGAAGCCAGAAATTTGAAGACAGTATGGAAGTAATGGAAATTAGGCTGGGCATAGTTGCAGACCAGCAAAAGGCAGATATTTACCATCTGTGAGTTTGTTAACGCATGTACTCCTGCAGGGCTTAAGTATTTGATATTAAAACATGATTCTTCCCAAATTTATTTCTGGTTTAAAACCTAAAATGGAATTTCTGCCTAAGTCTTGCATTTAGGGTTAACCCTGTCCCTCTGATCACTGCCTCTCTAGTTCTTTTCTTGGGAAATTCATTAAACTATTAAAAACAAGTTTTTCTAATCTTGACTTTTATAATACATTGAAACTACTGGCTCCCTTGATCAAACAGTAAACCTCAGTGCACAAGTCCTATTTTCCTATTTGTGTGGGGGCGAAGTTCAGTGCTATGATCTTTTCATTTATATTTTATGTTTTCTAACACATCTCTTGAGTGGGGTGGAGAGAGCACTGAGTTGAGAATTGCTTGATCTGGATTCGGGGACTGATTCTCTCATTACATCACAGTGTAATTTGGGGGAAAATCGCTACTCATTCCCCAAATTCCTATGCCTTCCACAGTGAGACTCACTGCTGTGGCAGCCATGTTCCTGGTGTCTGATGGTTTATAGCTTTTGAGCTTTCAAAAATCAGTTCTGAAGTTCTCTGTGACAATATGCCAAGGGGATTTAATAAAAAATTTCTGTATTTAATTAAGTTAATTATTATTTTTTGATAAGTAGTCTTGCTCTATCACCCAGGCTGGGGTGCAGTGGAACAATCTTGGCTCACTGCAACCTCTGCCTCCCTGGTTCAAGCGATTCTCCTGCCTCAACCTCCCGAGTGGCTGGGATTACTGGTACCTGCCACCATGCCCGGCTAATTTTTGTATTTTTTAGTAGCGACTGGGTTTTGCCATGTTGGCCAGGCTGGTCTTGAGCTCCTGACCTCAGGTGATCTGCCCACCTTGGCCTCCCAAAGTGCTGGGATTACAGGTGTGAGCCACCGCGCCTGGCCCATTGCTGTATTTTAAATGCATTAAAAATACCCTATGGATATTTGCAGGCCAGTCCTCTCTTCTCCGGGTTGATTTAGGCGACTGTTGCAGTCCCTCCTTCTCTGAAAGTACCCCCACCCCATGCTAAGGTTGAGGGTTACTGTAGCTCTTCTGTGCGGGCCACTGCTCTGCCTCTGACCGTGCACTTAGGGCCTGTAGATTTTGTAGAACTCCACTCAGTTTAGCTGCTTTCTCCTTGTCAATCTTCAAGAAAGAAAGGATTGGGCCCGGCGCGGTGGCTCACGCCTGTAATCCCAACACTTTGGGAGGCCGAGGTGGGCGGATCAGGAGGTCAGGAGATCAAGACCATCCTGGCTAACATGGTGAAACCCAGTTTCTACTAAAAATACAAAAACAAAATTAGCTGGGCATGGTGGCGGGCGCCTGTAGTCCCAGCTACTCGGAGAGGCTGAGGCAGGAGAATGGCGTGAACCCGGGAGGCGGAGTTTGCAGTGAGCCGAGATTGCACCACTGCACTCCAGCCTGGGTGACAGAGGGAGACTCCGTCAAAAAAAAAAAAAGATTGAATATACAGAATTGGAGAACAACAGAATTTGACTGGCCCCTTCAGAGAACGTCCTTCTTCATTTTTGCTCTCTTTCCTAGCATATTTCAAAGAACTCTGGGGAGTTCGGGGTCAGTTTTGGTGTGCCCATGACACTAGGGAGCAGTGCAGACCCTGGGCACCACGCAGCTCTAAGCAGGCTCGGGGGATCCCATCTCAGTTTCTCTTGCAGGAAGTGACTATGGCCTGAGGGCCCTAGACACACTTCATAGGCCACATTCATTGCCAGTGAAAGAAAAGTGCCCAGGGCAATATAATTAAATGTAGATGAGATTATTACTGGACTAGGGATTTTGTTTTTTCCTCTTTAAAAATAAAACAGCAGGTTGGTAGCATCAGAGAAATGTAATGAAGGTGCTCTCTAGAACAACACAAGCTACAGGTATGAAAATTTACAGGCAGATGGCCAGCCCCTATCATTGCAATTTCTCCCTCTTTCAACGCCATACCAACAATTCAGGAATTCTCAACGTTTCTGGGATGGTTTCTCCAAGCAGGTGGGCTCAGAGGGACCAGAGAGGCTGACATCTGTGCAATGTAATCTGATGAAATGACCTGATGTAGTTATGCTGCAGTGGCATTTGTGGGTACATAAGAAGATGGGGTTCCCCCTGCCCAGAAGGAGGTGTGACTTAAGGAGGTAGCCTTGGCGTAGTTTTGCTTCAGAACTCAGGAAAAAAAAAACGTTAGCATTAGTCACTAAAGAGGGAAGTGGCTGGAATGCAAAGAAATATATTGGGGGGGTCCTTTTCTGTGGTTCACACAGGGAAATAATTTGTTCTTCCTTTTCCGGTGCACCTAGAATAATATGTACGAACAGGCAAACCTTCACGATAACTGTAGCGTATTTTCCTGTAGTCACTAAAGCTGAGCTTTGAGAGTCTGGGTGTTCCTTTCTAAAACTTTGTTGTTCTTTTTAAACTCACCATCTCCAACCCCCACATTGCCTATGTTCATAACACAGTGTCTGGTTGTATTGGACCCTTGCTGGTCAAACGTGGTCCATGGACCAGCAGCACTGGCATTATCTGGGAGCTTGTTAGAAATGCAGAATGGGCACATGCTGGGCATGGTGGCTCATGCCTGTAATCCCAGCACTTTGGAAGGCTGAGGCAGGAGGATCACCTGAGGTCAGGAGTTCGAGACCAGTCTGGCCAACATGGCGAAACCTCATCTCTACTAAAAATACAAAAATTAGCTGGGTGTGGTGGCAGATGCCTGTAATCCCAGCTACTCAGGAGGCTGAGGCAGGAGAATCGCTTGAATCCAGGAGGCGGAGGTTGCAGTGAGCCGAGATCGTGCCACTGCACTCCAGCCTGGGCAACAGAGAGAGACTCTGTCTCAAAAAAAAAAAAAAAAAAAACCAGAAGCCCAGGCACCCAAGATGTATATGTAGGGATGTGCTCCTACTTCAGCCTCCTGAGTAGCTGGGACAAGAGGCATGGGCCACCAAGCCTGGCTAATTTTTTTTATCTTTTGTAGAGACAGGGTCTCCCTATGTTGCCCAGGCTGGTCTCAATATCTTGGGCTCAAGCAATCCTCCCACCTCGGCCTCTCTAAGTGCTGGGATTATAGGCATGCACCACTATACCTGGCCTATAAAAATTTGTTAAAAGAGTAATTTTGGTGGGTTTAAAAATAAGATGAAACTAAATTACTAGGACACAGTAGGCATTTGACAAGGGCAAATTAAAGTGTCCTAAGGTTTCATATTTTGGGAAAAGTCATTAGAGATATTGATTAACTTTAGACTAATTAGGACAAGTATTTATATTAAAAATTTAAGGGTTCCCACTAAAAGAGTAGAAATGGAATGTAAAACTTTCAAACCAATGAAGAACAATAATATGATCAATTGGTAGAATGCAAAAAATAAAAATAAAAAAGAGAGAGGAGAAAAGAAGTAAAGATAAAAAGAAAACACAAAATAAAATATAGAAGTAAATTCACAAATATTATTAACCTTAATGATTCTAATTGGAGGAAACTTAAAATTTCTGAATGCACACTTGATGCCAGGTACTATGCTGTGCCTAATAAAAAAAATAGATAAACAAAAGCTTCTGTCTTCAAAAGCTTATTGTCCAGTAGTGGGTTGGGCAGGGCTGAGAATGAGGCTAAGCAAAGTAATACCTCATTCTATTGTGCTGCTTCTCATATACTGAGTTTTTGTGTTTTTTTTAAACATATGCACGACTTTTGGCAACTCTGCATTGAGCAATACTATTGGTGCCAATTTTCCAACAGCATATGCTCATTTTTTGTCTCAGGGTCACATTTTGGTAATGCTTGCAATATTTCTAACTTTTTCATATTATTATATATATTATGTTGATCTGTGATCAGTGATCTTTGATGTTAACTATTGTCATTGTTTTGGGGCACCACAAACCTCACCATATAGGATAGCAAACTTAATCGATAAATATGTGTGTTCTGATTCCTCCACCGACCAGGTGTCCCCCCATCTCTCTCCCACTCCTTGGGCCTCGCTATTCCCTGGGACACAATATATTGAAAACAGGCCAACTAATAATCCCCACAGTGGCCTCAGAGTGTTCAAGTGAAAGGAAGAGTTGCACATCTCTCTCTTTTTTTTTTTTTTGAGACGGAGTCTCTCTCTGTCACCCAGGCTGGAGTGCAGTGGTGCAATCTCGGCTCACTGCAAGCTCTGCCTCCCAGGTTCATGCCATTCTCCTGCCTCAGCCTCTCTGAGTAGCTGGGACTACAGGCGCCCGCCACCACGCCCGGCTAATTTTTTTTTTTTTTTTTGTATTTTTAGTAGAGCCGGGGTTTCACCGTGGTCTCGATCTCCTGACCTCGTGATCCGCCCGCCTCGGCCTCCCAAAGTGCTGGGATTACAAGCGTGAGCCACCGCGCCTGGCCCATCTCTCTTTTTAAATCAAAAGCTAGAAACACTTAAGCTTAGTGAGGAAGGCATGTGAAAGCTGAACTAGACCGAAAGCTAGGCATCTTGCACCAAACAGTTAGCTGAGTTGTGAAGGCAAAGAAAATTTCTGAAGGAAATGGAAAGTGCTACTCCAGTGGACACATGCATGATTAGAAAGGGAAACAGCCTTATTGCTGATATGCAGAAAGCTTGAGTGGTGGGAATAGAGGATCAAACCAGCCACTATATTCCCTTAAGCCAAAGCCTTAGCCAGGGCCAGAGAAAGGCCCTTATTCTCTTCAAATTTGTGAAGGCAGAGAGAGGTGAGGAGGCTGCAAAATATTTTTTTTTAAGCTAGCAGAGGTTGGTTGATGAGATTTAAGGAAAGCAATCATCTCTATAACATAAAAGTGCAAAAGAAGCAGTAAGTGCTGATGTAGAAGCTGCAGCAAGTTATCTAGGATATTTAGCTAAGATCGCTGATGAAGGCGGCTACATTAAGCAACAGATTTTCAGTGTAGACCAAACAGCCTTCTATTAGAAGAAGATGCTACCTAGGACTTTCATAGCTAGAAAGAAGCCAATACCTGGCCTCAAAGCTTCAAAGGACAGGCTGACTCTCTTGTTAGAGGCTAATGGAGTTGGTGACTTTTAAGTTGAAGCCAATGCTCATTGACTTTCTTTCTCTTTCTTTCTTTCTCTTTCTTTCTTTCTTTCTTTCTTTCTTTCTTTCTTTCTTTCTTTCTTCTTTCTTTCTTTCTCTCTTTCTCTTTCTTTCTCTTTCTTTCTTTCTTTCTTTCTTTCTTTCTTCTTTCTTTCTTTCTTTCTTTCTTCTTTCTTCTTTCTTTCCTTCCTTCCTTCCTTCCTTCCTTCCTTCCTTCCTTCCTTCCTTCTTTCTTTCTCTTTCTTTTTTTTTTTTTTTGTTGGAGTCTCACTCTGTCGCCCAGGCTGGAGTGCAGTGGCACAATCTCAGCTCACTGCAACCTCTGCCAGGCAGGTTCAAGCAATTCTCCTGCCTCAGGCTCCTGAGTAGCTGGGATTACAGGCCCCTGCCACGACACCCAGGTAATTTTTTGTAGTTCTTAGTAGAGGCAGGGTTTCACCATCTTGGCCAGGCTGGTCTTGAACTCCACACCTCGTGATCCACCCACCTTGGCCTCCCAAAGTGCTGGGATTACAGGCGTGAGCATTCGAGTGCACTGACTATTTCAAAAGTCCTAGGACTTTTAATAAATATGCTAACCCTACTCTGCTTGTGCTCTAGAAATGGAATAACAAAGCCTGATGACAGGACATCTGTTTACAGCATGGTTTACTGAATATTTTAAGCCCACTGTTGAAAACTACTGCTCAGAAAAAAAGATCCCTTTCAAAATATTACTGCTCATTGACAATGCACCTGGTCACCCAATAACTCTAATGGAGATGTACGAGGAGATGAATGTTGTTTTCATGCCTGCTAATACAACATCCATTCTGTAGTCTATGGATCAAGGAGTAATTTTGACTCTCAAATCTTATTACTTAAGAAATACATTCATAAGGCTATACAGCCATAGATGGTGGTTTCTCTGATGGATCTGGGCAAAGTAAATTGAAAACCTTCTGGAAAGGATTCATCGTTCTACATGTCATTAAGAACATTCATGATTCATGGGTCAGGGTCGAGATATCAACATTAACAAGAATTTGGAAGAAGTTGATTCCAACCCTTATGCATGACTTCAGTGGGGGAAGTCACTGTAGATGTGACCTGTCTTCTGCCAGCTTTGGGGTTTGTTTGCTCTTGGCTCTCTAGTTCTTTTAGTTGTGATGTTAGATTGTCAATTTGAGATCTTTCTACCTTTTTGTGTTATAGCATTTAGTGCTATAAATTTCTCTGTTAACACTGCTTTAGCTGCATCCCAGAGATTCTGGCATGTTGTCTCCTTGTTCTCATTGGTTTCAAACAACTTCTTGATTTCTGCCTTAATTTCATTATTTACCCAGGTATCATTCAGGAGCAGATTGTTCAATTTCCATGTAGTTGTGTGGTTTTGAGTGAGCTTCTTAATCTTCAGTTCTAATTTGATTGTGCCATGCTCTGAGAGAATGTTTGTTATGATTTCAGCTCTCTTGCATTTGCTGAGGAGTGTTTTACTTCCAATTATGTGATTGATTTTATAGTAAGTGCCATGTGGTGCCAAGAATGTATATTCTGTTGCTTTTGGGTGAAGAGTTCTGTAGATATCTGTCAGGTCCACTTGATTCAGAGCTGAGTTCAAGTCCTGAATATTTTTGTTAATTTTCTGTCTTGATGATCTGTCTAATATTGGCGGTGAGGTGTTAAGGTCTCCCATTATTATTGTGTGGGAGTCTAAGCAAAAATTGACAAATGGGATCTAATTAAACTAAAGAGCTTCTGCACAGCAAAAGAAACTATCATCGGAGTGAACAGACAACCTATAGAATGGGCAAAAAATTTTGCAATCTATCCATTTGACAAAGGTCTAATATTCAGAATCTACAAGGAACTTAAGTTTACAAGAAAAAAACAACCCCATTAACAAGTGAGCAAAGCACACGAACAGACAATTCCCAAAAGAAGACATTTATATGGCCAACAAACATAAAAATAAAGGGTCAACATCACTGATCATTAGAGAAATGCAAATCAAAACCGCAGTGAGATACCATCTCACACGAGCCAGAGTGGTGATTATTAAAAAGTCAAGAAACAGCAGATGCTGGTGAGGCTGTGGAGAAATAGGAACACCTTTACACTGTTGGTGGAAATGTAAATTAGTTCAACCATGGTGGAAGACCGTATGGCAATTCCTCAAAGACCTAGAACCAGAAATGCCATTTGACCCAGCAATTCCATTACTTGGTATGTACCCAAAGGAATATAAATCATTCAATTACAAAGGTACATGCACACATATGTCCATTGCAGCACTATTCCTCAATAGCAAAGACATGTAACCAACCCAATGGTAGACCAGATAAAGAAAATGTGGTACATATACACCATGGAATATTATGCAGCCATAAGAAGGAATGAGATCATATCCTTTGCAGTGACATGGATGGAGCTGGAAGCCATTATCCTTAGCAAACTAGCACAGGAACAAAAAACCAAACACTGCATATTTTCACTTATAAGTGGGAGCTGAACAATGAGAATACATGGACACAGGGAGGGAAACAACACACACTGGGGCCTGTTGGGGGGTGGGAGAGGGAGAGAATCAGGAAAAATAGCTAATGCTTGTGGGGTGTAATACTCAGGTGATGGGTTGATAGGTGTAGCAAACCACCATGGCACACATTTATGTATGTAACAAACCTGCACATCCTGCACATGTATTATGGAACTTACAATAAAATAACATAAAAAATATGGCATAAAGATACAAAACTAGACATACTAATTCTAGTTAGAAATGTAATTATGATGTAACATTTTTATAATCCACAATTGTGTTTTGGAAATTATACAAACACAGATCACTGACTCGAATGAAATGCATAAAATTGTAGCAAAGCTTTGTAGTTACAAAAAATAAATTACCAAAGAATGCACAAAATTAACGTCTATTCCACCTTTGTGTCATATTCCTGGATTCTCATGATATAACTTTGACAGATGAGGAGTTGGTTCTTATAGATGAGCAAAGAAAGTTTTTTGAGATGGAATCCACTCCTGGTGAAGATGCCGCGAACATTGTTGAAATGACAACAAAGGATTGAGAATGCCACATAAACTTAGTTGATAAAGTGGTGGCAGGATTTGAGACCAATTTTGAAAGAACTTCTATTGTGGACAAAATGCTACTAAAAAGCACTGCATGCTACAGAGAAATCTTTTGTAAAAGGAAAAGTCCATCTATGTCACAAACTTCATTGTCTTACTTTTTTTAAATTGCCATGGCAACCTCAATCTTCAGCAACCGCCACCCTGATCAGTCAGCATCCGTCAACAGTGAAGCAAGACCCTCCACCAGCGAAAAGATTACTACTCACTGAGGGCTCAGATGACTGCTACCATTTTTTTTTTTTTTTTTAGCAACAAAGTGTTTTAAAATTAAGGTATGTACTTTTTAAAAGATGTGATGCTATGGTACGCTTAATAGACTACAGTATAGTGTGACCATAACTCTTAGATGCACTGGAAAACCAAAACATTTGTGTGACTCACAGTATTGCCATATTTGCTTTATTGCAGTAGTCTGGAACTGAACCCACAATATCTCCAAAATATGCCTGTAAAAACAGTAGGCTAAGTGTTATGATAAAGGAAATACAGAGTGCTATGCGACTAAAAGAAGGGGCATCTAGCTTAGCCTGTTGGGAGAGGGTCAGGGAAAGCTTTCTGAAGATGGTGACCCCTCAGCTGCACTTTGGAGGATGAGTAAGAAGACAAAAGGGATAGGAAGGGTGTACCAGGCAAATGTAACAGCATGTGCAAATGAACAGAATTGTAAGAGAACATGGCACGTTCTGGTCCAACATTGTTCCATTATGGATGAGGAACTTGAAGCCCAGAAAAGGTGAGGAGACTACCTCAAGGTCACCCAGTGAATTAGTAGCAGGATCAGAATTTGCACCCAAGACTTGTGTTTCCTTTTACTTCGATTTTCCACTATACGACAGTGCCTTAGGTTTGTAGCAGGAGGTTCTGTGACTAGAGCTTGTTGAGACTGCAGCCAAGTTTGAAAATGAGCTGCATGTGGGTGTGGGGGCTGGATCTGTCTCCGGCCTATCCCTGGCTGGAGCCGAGCCAGGAACTTGGCAGTTTCCAGGGCTGAGCCACCCAGCTCACCCCAAGGAAGCCTCGGCCTCCAGCCACGGCACTACCACATGGTTTAATCATTAACTCTAAGTTCACAGGGCTGGAGCTGGAATGCACAGGAACTGGGGAGCAGACCGGGTCTCCAGGGAGCTAAGAGAAAGGTGGCTTTTGAGATGGGAGGGGACCAAAGTTTAGAATGGGGCTTTTCATCCCTGGATGGATCTATGCTCTGGGCTCAGGAACAAGGGCGCTTGCTGTTACTCTCAATTTTGTTGGAGTTTACACAACATGTTGTTAGCTTGATTTCGGGATTTCCTTTCAACGTTCACAGCAGATTGTGCTTCCCTCTGCCACATCCCTCAGCCTGCATTCATCTACCCCACTAAACTGTGATGCTCCCCTCGGAGGGCAGGACTCAGATTGCTTGGAACAATCTGGTGCATAGTTGGTGCTCATTAAATATACGCTGATTGATTGAATAAATGAGGCCCTAACTCTGCCTAAAGGCGTCCCAAAGCACATGCCTTTAAAAAAAATTAAAAGACCCAGAAACCTGACTGGGTGCAGTGGCTCATGCCTGTAATCCCAGGACTTTTGGAAGCTGAGACAAGAGAATCACTTGAGCCCAGGATTCAAGACCAACCTGGACAACAAAGCAGACTCCGTCTCTTATGAAAATAAAAATGAAAAAAAAAAAAAAAAAAGAAATGACAACTGATTTTGCTTTAAAATTTCAACAGAGGTTCACAAAAATCCCTGGAGATACTCTGTGCTATCTAGCACCATGATGAGGTCCACTCTTCTAGAAGAGATGGACTGCTTTTTTTTTTTTTTAATAATTTCAACTTTTATTTTAGATTCAGGGGTACCTGTGCAGGTTTGTTGTGTGGGTATATTGTATGACAACGAGGTTTGGGGTATCGATGATCCTGTCACCCAAGTAGTGAGCATAGTACCCAATAGGTAGTTTTTTGGCCCTTGCCCTCCTCCCTCCATCTCCCCTTTTGGAGTCCCCAGTGTCTATTGTTCCTATCTTTGTGTCTGTATGTACCCAGTGGTCAGCTCCCACTTATAAGTGAGAACATGTAGTATTTGGTTTTCTGTTCCTGCATTAATTCCTTTGAGATAATGGCCTCCAGCTGCATCCATGTTGCTGCAAAGGATGTGATTTCATTCTTTTTTATTGCTGCATAGTATTCTATGGTGTATATGTACCACATTTGCTTTATCCAATCCACCGTGGATGGGCATCTAGGTGACTCCATGTCTTTGCTATTGTGAATGACATGGCAATGAACATGCGAGTGCATGTGTCTTTTTGGTAGAACGATTTATTTTCCTTTGGGTAGATACCCAGTCATGGGATTGCTGGGTCAAGTGATAGTTCTGTTGGGGATGTTTTTTTTTTTTTTTTTTTTTGAGACGGAGTCTCGCTCTGTCGCCCAGGCTGGAGTGCAGTGGTGCAATCTTGGCTCACTGCAACTTCCGCCTCCCGGGTTCACGCCATTCTCCTGCCTCAGCCTCTCCGGGTAGCTGGGACTACAGGCGCCCACCACCACGCCAGGCTAATTTTTTGTATTTTTGGTAGAGACGGGGTTTCACCGTGGTCTCGATCTCCTGACCTCGTGATCCGCCCGCCTCCGCCTCCCAAAGTGCTGGGAGGGGATGTTCTTAAGGAGTCAGCATGTGGAAGACTGAAGAGTTTGTGAGGTTGCTTTGGCATTCTTGGGAGAGGGGGGCTATTCAGATATGAGGCCATGTTTTATTGAGGAAACAAAAGCCCAGTGGAGGTCAAATTCCACCAGCATAATAAAGGTAACTGCCTCTTTTGATTTCTGAAAGCTGTAGCCTGCAGTTGGAAAGACTGCATTATCAGTAGCATTGCTAAGCCCTAGAAATGCACCTTTAAAGGGATTTCTGGATTCCACAAAACAAAACTTCCCCTGGAAGGTGAGGTGCAGGTGGCAGTAAAATTTCTGTTCTTTTTTGGCGAACCCAAGTTTCCTGATCCGAAAGTAGAGACAGTCATCTCTTCTTCACAACATACTGGTAATGGTTAAATGGAATGATGGTATATAATGTCCTTGGCACCCAGGAGATGTCAGTCCCAATGAAAATTATCTTGTGTCTCTTAAAAGTAAAAATCCTGAACCGATACACAGAGCCAGAGATGTGGAGATACATTTTGCTCTTAGATGCCATGTGTGTGGTGCCCAGTGATTCGGAGACCAATCTGGAAGGGAAAGAATCCCTCTGCTGAATGCCAGCTTAAAGTGTAAATGTGTGCCGATAGTGTTGCTATAGCCAGCACCGGAGCATACTAGGAGAAGAAACTTCCCTTGCAAGAATAGTCACTCTCTGGAAAGTGACTGTTGGTTGGAATTGAGCCATAAAGGCTGCCAACTCTCACCCTAGCAAATTCTGTGTCAGCCCAAGGTCCTGGACATTCTGGGCAAACTGGCCAATGTCAGGGAGGCTGTTTCTGTACCACCCTCTGGGTCCTTTTTTTATTTGTGGGTTAGTGGCCTATCATACAGCCAGTTTGCATTTACTTCTGTCTACCACCTGTAGTTGTCAGGGTTCTGTAAGTTCTTTAAAGTTCTAGCACTCAGTGATGATTATGTCAGGGGAGAAAATTCAGGAAGGACCTCAGACTTAGTTAGGTTCCTCCAACTTCCCACCTGTCCTTGGTCTCAGCAACAATGGAGAACAAATTGCCTTTGCAAGGAATTGGAAGATGCTGAGCTGCTCTGGCCACCTGATCTCTTTTCCGCTTCCCTTTATCATTTCTCTCCTTTGCCCTAAAACTTGAGATGAAATGAGAAGTAAATTGCCAAGGGAGATCCTCTCCTGGGGCAAATTTCCTGTCCTTGCTTATGGGCACGGAGACCCTGAGTGGGAAGGCCAGTTGCAGGGCACTCTCCCAGAACCAGCCCTAGGGTGACAGGTCCAGGAGGATCCACGCTTTCATGGGGGAGGGGAAGGATTGCAAAAGAGGAGGAGGAAGAAAGACTGTGGGAGACCCAAGGGCTGCCCCTATTTCTCTACTCCACCCCAACCTGAAACTGTCAGTCTCCACCAAGCCTGAGAGAGAGAGAGAGAGAGAGAGGGAGAATAGGGAGAAAGAGACAGGGAGGGGGAAATCAAAGAAAATTGCAAATGTCAATGGCCTGGAACTAGAGGCAGCCTCAGCAACTGCAGTGTGACTTTGATTCCCCTATCATAACCCTGAATTAAAAATTCAGGCAATTATCTGCATGGCTTCCTTCTGATTAGAACGAGTCAGAGCCTCATTAATGCATCAGCACAGGGGAAAGCCATTAGGGTCTGTGAAATGGAATGTTTCTCTGAGAACAGGTTCCGCTTGATGTAGAATACCCAGCAAAAAGAAATTTCACACGTTTTCGAGCTCAGAGTCACAGGACGGCACCCAGCTTCAGGGCTGCAGACCCCACCGCCACAGTCAGCACCTCTCAGCTGGCTCTGGGTGAAAGCCACCTTTGTTTCGCTGCCTCTCTCTGGCACCTCCATCCACTGCTTTGTGTGGAGGGAGGCTGAAGGAGCTGAGGGGCTGAGGGGCTTGCTGGGTCCTGAGACACTGAGTCAGACTTCAGCCGGGATCCCCAGTTTCAAAGGCTTTGAGCCACAGGGAGCATAGGAATTTCATAGGAACACTGCCCTCCTCTGCTAGAAGAACTAGAATAGAAGTACCGTCGAGGACAGTGAAGGTCCTAGACTCCAGAAAAGGTCAAAGTATCTTCATAGCCCCCCAATTCTCGGTACTTTCTTCACTCACATGGTAATTTGGTCATCCCAAGATGGCCAAAGCAGGATCTGGTGAAGCCCAGTCAGCCTTGGAAGCTTGTTGCTTAAGAGAGGGTGAAGGATTGGAGGGCATCTTTTATTCATGGTCCAGGGTACCCTTTATTCATCCCTTATTCTATAAGCTCAGAGCTTCCAGAAGTGCAAATCTATTGCCCAATTTCTAAGTGGGTGAATATCCCTACAATATTTGGCATTTGGAAACTCTCACGCACCGCACTTTGGGAATTCTATAGGGGCAGCTTTCTTCCTTAAATGACTATATTGCTTATGGGGAAACCCAAGAGTGGTTTTCCAGACAAGTACCTTTGCAGCCCTAGTCAGTTCATCTCTTGGGAGAGTTGGGGTCAACTTGACTTTGTCTAAATTTTCTTCTAGTTGGTGGGTAGGACTTGGGCTTCCCCACTTCAGACATCTTGACATATCTCCAATATGGTGACTCTCAGGACACCAAACATTAATCCTTAGGATGAACAACAAATAATCTCTTTAGGAGAAAAGTCAATGTTATATGGTAAGAACTGAAAAAGGTGAAAAAGTTTCTGTAGGAAGAGAACTAGTTAAGAGTTGAGAGGATGCCAACCAAGAAAATGATATCCTTCAAACTGTTTGAGTAAGCCATGCTCTTCTCCTGGCACACCTGTTAACTCTTCAGTGTTAAGAACCAGGGCTAAGTGTCTGGGTAAATCTGTGAACAGGGCGCACCCGTGGTTAGTGTAATGGAGCCCATGTAGTACTGATGGAATTTGTATCAACAGCGCCCCCTACTGCATATGAGCAAAACTGGACAACCCATAGTAATTTGTTTTCAAAAGTGTTTTCAGCCAATCCCACGTTAGAAGGATACATTCCTGGTCATCAGGGTGTTTTTATGAAGCATGTTTTCAATACTGCAGACAGTTTTATGGGTGAAGGCTCCTAGAGTTTATCTCACTCTCCAACACAAACAAGAGGCTTGGTGATTCAACCATGCTGTTTGTGGGCTGTGAGCATCCATCTCTCTAACACTTAGCTGGACTAACACTCGACAAAGTCAGACACACTCGAGAATTACTTGTGAATTCAGATGATCCCATGTAAAGCGCTAACCTAAAGGCACCCCGAGTCTTGAGGAGGTGGGGTTATCTCTCTCGGCTCACGTTGGTATAGGAGTGAAAAGAGCTGGCCAAAGGTCGGGAATGTGGGCTTTCCAGGGAGGGAAGCTACTCCACCAGCTCAACAGAAGAGGCCTCCTTTCTGCCATCAGAAATGGTCAAATCCCAGCTGTTAGTACTGTAGCACCATTCACTAATTCCTTGATATTTTAAACATAGATGCTATTCCCAGGCAAATCATTCCTTTCTTCCCAAGATCACTCAGCTACTTTTGTAATTTGTCACTCTATATTCACATGACAAACATTTTTCAAGCAATTATGATATGCCAGACATTGTTTAGAACAGGAGTGACAGCACCGAGCAGATGGCAAATGAAGAATTTCCTGTTCTTTGGAGCATACATTCTACTTGGGGGTACAGATGACAAACAGAAAGACAAGCAAGGGTGTCAGAGCTGTAAATGCTGTGATACACAATGCTGGGCAAGGGGGCAGAGAGTGATGGGGGGCTACTTTGCACAGGTGGTCAGGGGAAGCCTCTCTGAAGAGCACGTTAGGAAATCTTTCTAATGCTCCCTGGCAATCGATCTCCTTTCTCTCTTTTAAAACTAGAATTGCCTCTCCCATTAAACATTCCCATTTAACTCTCCCTGTCCTTTGACTTTCCGCTCAGCTCATCTCTGCTCAAGCTTCTTCATCTTGCAAAGGGACAGGATCATAATCTCCTTGAGGACAAGGGCCCATCTTCTACTTCTTTGGCTTGCTACCAGAGTGGAGAGGAAGGGAACAAACATTGCTACTATATGCTAGAAACATGAACACATTAGTTCATTGACTCCCCACAAAGCTCCTGCCATCTCTTTATTATTTGTCCCTGTTTTATAAGTGAGGATAATGAGGCTCGGTTTATTCAAGAGTGTGAGCTGCCGAGGGGTGTTACTGGGATTTGAACCCTGCTCTAGCCTCGTGGCCTGCAGTCTTCCCACTCCTAAGCATGGCATAGGGTGAGTGTTCATTAAATGTTGTCAATGAGTCATGAGCACAAGGAAGGGATGAGCTTTGTTTCTCAGAGAACAGTCCTGTAAAGGAAATGATTAAACTCCCACCAGCCGGCTTATAAATTCTTCTTTTACCCACTAAGTGACCATGAGCCGTTCATTTTCCTCTTCCTGGGCCTTGTAATTCCTCTCTGTGAACTAAGGTTAGACCAGATGATCCCCCAGGTCTCTTCCAGCTCTGACAGTCTAAGGAATGTAATCTTTTGTAAGCGGCAGGAGCGGGTAGTGAATGGGGAGGAGTCAAGTAACTTCTTTACATCAAAGATCTGAATCTGAACTTTTATTAAGAGAGAACAAAACACAACAGTTTGTTTCTTCAGTTAAAAGTCAAAGCCTGGGCAACATAGTGAGATCCCATCTCTAGAGAAAATTTTGAAAAATTAGCCAGGTGTGGTGGTGTGTGCCTGTTTTCCCAGCTACTCAGGAGGCTGAGGTGGGAGGATCGTTTGAGTCAAGGAGTTCCAGGTTGCAGTGAGCTATGGTTGTGTCACTGCACTCCAGTCTGGCTGATAGAGCAAGGCCCTTTCTCTAAAATAAATAAATAAATAAATAAATAAAAACAATAAATCAACATGTACTGAATACCTACTGTGTGCTGGGCCCTGGTATGTGCTGAATCGGATACGGAGATAAATTTTTAAAACATTATCTTCACCCTGAAACATGTGTAATGAGAAAGACAAATATGACAACAACAAAAGATAATAATCATAATAATAACAGCTGACAATGTACAGGGCACTCCCTCTTTGCCTGAAACGGTTCTGAGCACTTCATACTCTTTAACTGATTTTAATCTTCCCAACCATTGTACGAGGTGGGCACTATCCTTATTCCTACTTTACAAGTGAGTAAATTGGAGCACAAAGGGGGATTTGTCAAAAGGGCATGGTGAGCATTAATAGTGCATGAAATGTGTTTACCTATGGGGCCTGAAATGTACAGGCAGGTGTTTGAAATGAAGGGGTCTTGTGCAGTGTTAACTGGTGGGTTCGTTCCCGTGTCTTTTCTCTATTCCCTGCTTGACCCTTCTGCTACTTAGGATCAGCCACACACACAAGTGGGAGGGAAAGGATTTTCTGTAGCTAGCAGAGAACGCTTTAGGGTTTGGAAACTTAAAATCCATGGCTGTGAGATGACCCAGGACCTAGAAAAAAGTGGGTGAGTTAGAACCAGTTTTCCCACCACCAGGGAAGGAGGGGAGTAAGAAGAGAAAGGAGGCATGCGTAGATCTTCCTGAGAAAGGAAGTGATGACACCCTGTTCCCCATTTGAGCTAGATGTTCAGAGTTCTGGGGATCAGGCCCCAGAGCAGGAATGGCCCATGTGCATGGTTGATGTGCCGAACTGAAATGGCCCTGCACATGATGAGTGAGCAGATGTGCCTGGGGTTTAGAAGTGCTTTGAGTTTGTGAGCAGGTGGAAGTAGAAGAGGTCCGAGCCAGCACTGTGCAGATAGCAGAAGGCATGTCCACCTTCCTAGGAGAAGAGTGGAAGTAAAAAGAGTCACAGGGCCCGAAGGGTCCCCTAGAATGTGAGAGGAAAAAGGCAGCCTGGAGGAAATAATGCCCCAGGACCAGGAGGGGGAGTGGATGCCTCACGGCTGCTGCAAGAAAGAGTGGAGTGAAGAGGCCAGAATGGAAGCTCCTTGAGGCAGGGATTCCTTTCTGTTTAGGCTCCATCCCATGGGCCTAGGTCAGAAAATAGGTGATCCGTCAATATTTGTCAAATGAATGACCTTAGGTGTGCTACCTCTGGAATCAGGTCTTTGGTTTTAAATCTCAGCTCTGCCTCTTCCTAGCCAAATAATCCTTTTGTAAGCCCCTTACCTTCTCTGTGCCTCATCTATGAAATGTGGGTAAAAATCGTATGGATCACTACTTATCCAAGATAACAAAAGATGGAACACAGATGAAGCTCTTAGCGTCTAGCACAGTGGAAGTGCTCACTAAGTATTTTCTCCTGGTCTCATGAGATGACACGTCCCCCACCTTCTTGCCTTACACCTTGGCATTACACTAAGTGCTCCCTTTCCTGACCCCTCCTAACTTCAATATTAACCCTGAAGAAAAGATGGGGACTCTGGAATAGGCTAAGATCAAGCTTCCGCCACCACAATACAATGGAGACTCCTGGTAGAACTTAAGCTAAGAGCTTTAAAAGAAAAGTTAATTTTCTTGTACAGCTGATGTTGCAGGCTCATTTTCATATTCAAGAATAACGCAAACCTTTGAAAAGTAGGCATCCCTAGGAGGCTCTTGCTAACATTTTAAGTTGAACAGTTTTCTTCCACATAGGCATGTGTACACAGAGAACAACTGACCTCTCACCTTACTTGCCTTTCTAGAAAAGCACAGTTCTCCGAGTTATCATTTGCAGTGCTGCTAGATAAAACTCAACTTTAAGGCAAAGAGGCCAAGTCTAGGAAACAGATCTCTGTCCTTCCTTTCCCTTACTGTATCCTCATGAAAGACCTCTGGGCTTTCCTGAGGAAATTCAGCACAGACAGTTTTATTTCATATTAAGATATGTCCTCCTGAAGGTGAGTGATAAATGATCATTAATTTTTATTGAAAAAATAATCTGGATTTACCTGGCTTCTCAGTTATCTAAATGGCAATTGGGTGACCAACCTTCCTATTTGCCTGAGAGTGGTCTCATTTTAGCACTGAAACCCCTCAGCCCTGGACAAACAAAGATGCTCTAAATGTCCTGGACAAACCCTAAATGCCGGTGACATCTCAGGTAGACTTGCTGGCCCAAGGGAGTGTTTGGAGATTTTTGTCTTGGATGGGAAAGTAAATGTACTCCTTTGGAATCAGAAGAGCTCGCCATCTAGTAACGAAATATGACATTAATTCCTCCCAGTGCATTCTGTACTCTGCTCAGGATTGGCAAGCCTGGCCCCGAAGACCCTGCAGAGGGAGATGCCTGGAAATGCCTCATTTGACAAGGAGGCAATGGGAGGGCAGAGAGGAGGGGACTGCTGCAAATAGGTCCATGTGGCAAGTCTGTAAACTCGGTCTTCACATCTTTCCCATAGAGTCCCTTGATTTTGGTCAGACTCTAGACCCCCATGACAAACCCCTGCTGCCTGCACAGGGTGGGCCTGTGTCCCCTCCTTTACCAAGTCAGCCTACCTGTGTGGGACACTATGATTTGCTCCCAGGCAAAGGAGCAGCCCCTGGCATAGAGACTCCCCCCAGGACACACGGACCAGCTGCCAAGCCTGTACGACATTTTAGTGACATTTTCAAACCACATGGAGTTGGCTCACTGAATGCCTGTGAATTTCCAGTCACAGAGAATGCAGCACGGCCTGTTCTGCACCTCGTGGGCTGCTGCGAGAGCTCAGCGGGGCTGCAGACACTTGGTGCTTCAGGGTTGGATTCAGAGGCTGCAGAGCTCCTTGCACGGGTGGGTCCCTGAGCAGCCGGCCACTCTGCGTGGCTGGGATGGAGCCTCTCAGCCACACTCCTCACCCTCCTCAGTGCCTCTGCCTGGCCACAGCAGCAAAGAATATCCCTCAGCTTCTCCTTTCTTGAGAGCTATAGGGAGGATTACTTTTAGACACGTGGGATGGAAAAACTTCCTTAAGTCTCAGAAATGGATTTCTTCTTTCCCTAGGGCACAATAGACAAGGCTGGCCACATAATTTGTGGGCTCAGTGCAAAATGAAAATGTGGGGCCCTGGGAAGTCAATGTCCCCTTTCCATGCACTTGCTGCCCCACCCACGGTGGACAGGTGACCCCCAGGGACTGCAAGGCATGTGCTGGGGCATGATTGGTACCAGGATCTGGGGTGGACACGAGACCTCTGCCAAGTTTGCAGCCAAAGGTGACCTGCCACTCTGCATGGCTGGGATGGAGCCTCTCAGCCACACTCCTCACCCCGGTGCCAGTGCCTCTGCCTGGCCACAGCAGCAAAGAATATCCCTCAGTCTCTCCTTTCCTGAGAGCTGTAGGGAGGATTCCTTTTAGACACGTGGGGCACTGCCAGCCAGAGGTGGGGATGACCACCACCTAGTCCTGCACCAAGACACCTTGGGGCACACACCTCTTACCCTACCCACATCTATGCCCAGGTCCCTGTGGCAGGGCAAAGAGTGATGGCAGGGTGCTGGTCTCCCTCTGCTGATACCTCCCTGGGTGGAGGGTGGTGGCTGTTGTAGAGCAGGCAGGGGAAGGGGAGGTGGGGCAAGCATAGCCCACCAGGGGACAGGGAGGTGACAGCAGGCAGCAGGAACAGACTGTGAGCAGAGGCTCCAAATCCCCGTTATATGCTCCATTGGGATGTCAGATTTCACTTACAAAACACAAATTGAAGGATAAAATACTGAAGAATTTCAAAATGGCAACCTCAGAGCATTACTGCCAAGTATGGGGCCCTTTGGAGTACAGGGCCTTGTGCAACTGCACTGTCTGCAGACACGTGAAGCTGGCCCTGACTGTGGGAATTTGCTTCCTGTGCTTCCTCTGGGAAGCTCAGCGCCAAAATGAATGGCTTATTTTGAATAACTGTGGAGGACCTGGAGCTTGCATAGCACATTCCAACTTTGCTCTAGTCTTGATCTTCAGATTGTTCAACATTCTGCTTTTGACTTTTGTTTCTCATTGTCTTATTTATATACTAAAAGGATGTAATATTATAAAAAGTTTCAAATCCTTTGTCAAGTGAGAGAGGTAACAAAAAATGAGATATTTTCCCTCTTAACCTTTGCTTGGGTCCTCAATGTAAAGAGATCATTTTGGTGATGGGAGGGCAGCTGGAATATCTGCACCACCACAGCTAATCTGATTAATTGAGAGGATATTTGCAAATGAAGAATAAAATACAATATTGATCCACCCTTGGTGAAACATGTGTATGAAATTGTTTTCCAGTAGTGATGGATTTGCAAGGAGCCAATTGCACTCTCCCAATCAATCTCCTGTGTAAACATTTTAGAAACACCTAGCCAGGATCTCCATTACAACATTAAGCAGTTCCCATATTAATTATCTGTTGCTGCATAACAAATTACCCCCACACTTAGCAGCTAAAAACATTTATTATCTCATAGTATCTGAGGGTCAGGAATCCAGGAGCAGGTTTGCAATGGGTGGTCTCTCATGAGATTGCAGTCACAATGTTGGTTGGGCTACAATCATCTGAAGCCTGGATTGGGATTGGAGATTCAAGATGGTATACTCACAAAGCTGTTGGCCAGAGGTCTCAGTTCCTCACCATGTGGACCTCTCCCTAGGCTGCCTGAGTGTCCTCATGACATGATAGTTAGCATGACCTGGAAAGAGTAGTCCAAGGAAGAGAGAACTAAAAGGAAGCCCCAGCATCTTTCAAGATCCAATCTCTTGCCATCATCCTCAATATTCTGTTTGCTCAAAGCAAGTCACTAAGTCCAGCCTGCACACAATGGGAGCGGAGACAGGGATGACCTCTTGGAGGAAAGAGTACCAAATAATTTGTGGGCATATTTTAAAACCACAGTTTCCCAAAACATTAAGTGGCTGGACCATAAATGAATTTCCACAAAGGTTGGTTCTAGTAATCACATAGTAGGGAAAACTTGGACTGTGGGTCACATCTGAGTTTGAAACCAAGACTTGCTCCTGACTAGTTTGTGGGATCTGGACAAAATGATCATCTCCGAACCTTAGTTTCTTCATCTGTAAAATGAAGATAATAATAGTAATTCTTTCATAGACTTATTATGCTAATAATATCTAAATGAGATGGCTCTGCAGGGTTGGATCCAACCTGAGGCATTTACAATTTGATGGGGCTTTCTTTAAGGAAACAGGATGGAAAATTATAATAAGTTAGGTACAAAACCAGCATTTATTTATAATTAGAATTGACAAAAATTGTACATTTTAAAAGCCAACGAATAGCATAAATATCACAAATCCAAGAAAAAATTAACTACCTGAAGAAAGCTCTTTCAAATACTTTCTTTCTGATGAAATCATATCCTTTGCAGCCACATAGATGCAGCTGGATGCCATAATCCTAAGCGAATTAGTGCAGAAACAGAAAACCAAATCCTGCATGTTCTTACTTATAAGTGGGAGTTAAACAACGGGTGTGCACGAACGTAATGATGGAAACAATAGACACTGGGGACTCCAAAATGGGGGAGGAAGGACAGGAGGGTGGATAGAGAAACTACCTGTTGGGCACTACGTTTACTATCTGGGCGGGGTTCAAGAGAAGCCCAAACACCAGCATTACACAATATATCCTTGTAACAAACCTGCACACATACCCTGAATCTAAAATAGAAATACTTGTCTGGGCACGGTGGCTCATGCCTATAATCCCAGCACTTTGGGAGGCCGAGGTGAGTGGATCACGAGGTCAGGAGATCGAGACCATCCTGGCTAACATGTTGAAACCCCGTCTCCACTAAAAATACAAAAAATTAGCCGGGCGTGGTGGCGGGTGCCTGTAGTCCAAGCTACTCGAGAGGCTGAGGCAGGAGAATGGCGTGAACCCGGGAGGCGGAGCTTGCAGCGAGCCAAGATTGTGCCACTGCACTCCAGTCTGGGGGACAGAGCGAGACTCCATCTCAAAAACAAATAAATAAATAAATAAAAATAAAAATAAAATAAAATTGAAATACTTTCTTTCCTACGTTTTGACTAAATGCTGTTTGATCACTCCCTACAATGACAAAGATTTTGTAATATTGTCCATAGCCAGAAGAGAAGTATAATTCAGTCTTTTAATAGCACTGTTCATCAAAAGTTGGTTTTGATGACTGGGAGCTTATTATTCAGTGCCACTAATCATTATTTGTATTGTCATGCACATTTTTAGGACTGTTGTCAAATTTGGGAAAACCTCTCTGAGATTTATTTATGAGCTCAGGGTATTTCAGGTGTTCTTGTGTAGTCAATTGGTGGCACCCATTAACTGGGGCCACAGGAGGGGCTTGAAGCTTCAGCTTCTCTGTAAATCCTCTCCTGGAAGCAGGTCAGTGTGTGCAGGGACCTGGCCTGCAGTAGGTGCACAGGAAGTGGAGGAAGCTTGGAGACAACCTTCATCTTCCTGCTCCATTGCGTCAGGTGGAGTAGGGGATTTCCCACCCTGGACTCAGCTTCCTCTTTCTCTAGGAGCCCATCAGGGCCTGTGAGAAGGTGGTGATAAAAATACACCATGGTGGGGTGTGGTGGCTCATGCCTGTAATCCCAGCACTTTGGGAGGCCAAGGAGGGCATTTCACGAGGTCAGGAGTTTGAGACCAGCCTGGACAACATGGTGAAACCCCGTCTCTACTAAAAATACAAAAAGTTACCCGGGTGTGGTGGTGGGTGCCTGTAATCTCAGCTACTAGGGAGGCTGAGGCAGGAGAATCGCGTGAACCTGGGAGGTGGAGGTTGCAGTGAGCCAAGATCATGCCATTGCACTCCATCCAGCTCAGGCAACAGTGCAAGACTCTGCCTCAAACAACAACAACAACAACAACAAAACAAAACAAGAAACACTGCTTGTTACGATGCAGTGGAAAGAACCCTGGACTCAGAATTAAAAAACCTGGGTGTGAGTCCTGTCTTTGTCACTTATCAGCTGTGTGACTTTTGGCAAATTACCCAAACTCTCTGTGTCTTCGTTTCCTCATCTCTGAGATGGGTGAACCTGTGCCAACCTCATGGTTGTAGAGATGAATGGCAGGATATAAGTAAAGGTGCTTTGTAAATTGTAAAGCAATTTTACTAATGTAAATGATTTTTATTTTGGTACCTGGAAGAGTTACTGAGGAATCAGATGGGATACTATCCAATGCCTATGAGCATCTTAAGGTCTTTGCTCTCTGTGGCCTAAAGGAATGGGAAATTCAAGTTGGACTTTAATCAAAAGGATGGCAAAATTGCCAACGATTTCCACAAAAATGTACTGAGCCCCATCTGTTGGCCATAGTTTGTGCTAGAGATGGGGATTTAAAGACAGATGAGACACAGTTCTGGCCCTTCAGGGAAGGTAGCACTGGTAGATGGAACTCTAGAAGGGCATCTGGAAGGTGGATTTAGCCCTTGAGCCTTCTAACTTTATAATTTGGGCCTCCCTGCACCTTCGTGTCTCCTTCTGCAAAGGGGCACCGTTCTCTGTGTGAGCAGGTGTGGAAACATGTTAGTTAAAGCTGGCGGATCTTGGAGGACGCTTGGACAGGTGTCTGACAAAGCCATCAGAGGGTTGAAGCCATCTGAGACTGGCTGTTCTCCTTGGGAAATTTTCAGGAAGCTTTGAAGTGCCGCCAGGACAAGGGAGGCCACCCCATCCTGGAGGTGCATTCACTTGTAATTTACTCCTCCACGTGGGCTCTGGAACTCCACTCTCATAAATACATCACCCACTCTGCCTCGCACTGAATAAAGGCAGGCTGACAGGGGAAGGGGGGCCGGAGGGGAGGAATCACTAAATTAAGAAGGTCCCTGGGGGTGGGTGGCCTACAGACACGACTGAGACTCCTGAGTCTCTCCCCTTAGAGCATAAATGTTTCCAACTAAGATCACAGACTCCCTCATCATAAAATCAATGAAACCACAAGGGAAAATGATCTCCTGCATGACTGCCCCAGAGATATCTCAGAGTCCTTTCCCTTCCTGCAGGAGCAATTGTTCTGGGGCTCAGGATTTGAAATCCAGGCAAGACTGTTGAGAATTTGATGGAGAGAGAACATCAGTTGGGTTGGGTGCAGGACTATCCTGTTCTACTGCAGAATTTAGAACAGAAGCTATGTTTTGCTATGGGTCTGTGCAACACCTGCTGCAACATGAGAATTTTTCTTAAAGTCAGAAGACCTGAATTCAAGATCTAGCCCTTCTAATTACGGGCTGGGTGTCCCTTGGCAGTAGACTCTCCAAGCCCAGTTTCCTCATCTAGTAAAGGGAGGATAATAACGCAAGGTCTGCCTGCCCTATTTGGGAGATAACAACATCAAAAGAGGTCTGTCTATGCAAATGTTTTGTAAACTATAAAGCTCTTGATGACTAACATGTTTTATTAAAAGATAAAAAGCACCAATTGTGCTAATGAACCTATGAGAACTCCTTATGCTATGACAGAAGCTGTGGCTTAAAGGAGGGGATATTCTGACTTACGTGACTGAGAAGGGCTAAGGTGGGACTGATTCAGAGAAGACTAGATTCAAACAATGTCACCAAGGCCGGCCTCTCCCCCTCTCCTTGCTCTGCCTTCTGTAGTATTAGATTTGGCTTCATGATCCAGTTTCATGGGTCTTTGTGGTCACAAATGTCCACAGTGACTGCAAGTCACATGTCTTCACACGATGCCATCCAGGGGAAGAGAGATCTCTTTCCAGTAACTTCTGTTGAAGACAGATGGAGAGAGGAGTGAGAAACTCTTCTTTTTCCAGGCTTAGCACGTGTATCAAATTTCATTGGCTTTCTTTATATAGGTGGAGGATAGGGCATGTCAATTGGCTTAAGAGAATCAAGGCCCATCCCTGGATTTTTGCGTAGGACTGGGATGCCCACCCAACCACATTTGGAAGAGGCTATTTTATCGGAAGATTGAGTGGAGGCTGGGTTGCAAAAACAACATATGTCTAGTACAGTCTACCCCCTCTAGCTGCCCAATAGCCACACTTATCTCTATCTTCATAAACATACCTTCAAAAATATCCACCCTCCACACCAAACCCAATCAACCTCTTTCCCTCAAAGAGACAAGCCATGATTTTATCCAGCTCTGGTTCTCTGGGTGATGTGTGGTCCTCATACATGGATCTCTTATTGGTCCCCTGCGGTCCCCTGAGGTTAAATGGTAAATGTAATCAGCACTCAGTAGACAGTGGTAGAGAGAGAACAGGGAAATTGCAGTAATAACTCTCCTTTGGAAAACAAAAGAATAGGAAACAACTCACCGTGGTCACTGGCCCATAGCCCATATCTGACTCTGCCAGAAATCACATGGACTTGGTCTCCTGGGAGCAAATAAGTGACTTCCCCAGAGATCTTACCATGTCATACTCTGTGAAACAAAACCCTCCCTGGGAATATCAACCTCCTAGCATGGGGCCCAGTGCTCTGGCCATCCCCTGATCCCTTCAGTTTGATGCTTTTTTCTTGGCCTTAATTGGAGAAAAGCCAAAATAATAGGGTGGGTGGGGAGGACTCAAACTACTCATTCCTCATAAAAACAACAAAAATATTAGGAGTAACATGTACTGATTGCTTATTACGGGGCAGGCACTGTTCTAAAGGCTTTACATGCATCATTAACTCACTTAATCTTCATAAGCAGCCCTGTGAGACAGGAACTGTCACCATGCGCAATTTGGGAAAACTATTCATGGAGCAATAAAGTAACCTGCTAGTAAGTGGCAGAGTGGGGATTCAACCCCAGGGGACCTGGGCCGGCAGTCCTCATGGAGCAATAAGCCCTGTTGTGTGCTGCTCTCGGGCTGCATCCTGCTGCATCTTCCCAAGGGCAGTGTTGAATTCTTTGTTCAAGGCATAATAGGAGGTGCTTGGGAGGGCTGCCTCCCAGGCCTCAATCTGATTTCCTGTTTGGTTCCCATGTTCCCGCCTTTCTTTTGCTCACTTTATGTTTCATATTATATTGTATTGTATTTTACATGGGGTCTCCCTCTGTCACTCAGGCTGGAGGGCAGTGGTGTGATCGTAGCTCCTGCAACCTTGAATTTCTGCACTCAAGTGATCCTCCTGCCTCAGAATCCCTAGTAGGGGGAAAGACATGTCACCATGCCCAGCTAATTAAAAAAATTTTTTTTTTTGTAGAGGTAGACTCTCACTATGTTGCCCAGGCTGGTCTTGAATTCCTGGCTTCCAACTATCTACCTGGCTTAGCTTCCCAAACTACTGGGATTATAGGCCCAAGCCGCCATGCCCAGCTCTTTTGCCAACTTTGAGGGTGAAGAAAGGGGCTTTTCCTGTACTCCCGGACAGATGGAACAGCAGGCCATTGGCAAAAAAGGCAACTCTTAGCAAACCTGTTATTTTCTCTTGTCTCTTCCTTTTAGATGGGCCAGTTTTGTTATTGGAAATGAGTCCCGATCCAGACCCCAAGGGAGGGTTTTTGGATCTTGTGCAAGAGAATTCAGGGTGAGTGCATACAGTGAAAGCAAGTCTATTAAGAAAGTAAAGAAATAAAGAATGGCTACTCCATAGGCAGGGCAGCAGCGTGAGCTGCTGGTTGGCCATTTTTATGGTTATTTCTTGATTATATGCTAAACGAGGGATGAATTATTCATGAGTTTTTCAGGAAAGAGGTGGGCACTTTCCAGAACTGGGCATTTCTCCCCTTTTTAGGCAGTATAGGGTAACTTCTTGACGTTGCCATGGCATTTGTAAACTGTCAAGGTGCTGGTGGGAGTGTCTTTTAGCATGCCAGTGCATTATAATTAGTGTATAATGGGCAGTGAGGATGACCAGAGGTCACTTTTGTCACCATCTTGGTTTTGGTGGGATTTGGCAGGCTTCTTTACCACACGATGTTTTATCAGTGAGGTCTTTGTGACTTGTATCTTGTGCTGACCTCGTATCTCATTCTGTGACTAAGAATGTCATAACCTCCAGGGAATGCAGCCCCGTAGGTCTAAGCCTTATTTTACCCAGCTCCTACTCAAGATTGAGTTGCTCTGGCTCAAACGCCTCTGACAGTTCCAGTCTAATCTTACCTCTTTCTTGGAAGACCTTACTGAAGAAGTTGTCAGCACACTCCAAAATCCAAAACTTTTTTTTTATTTTTTGTTTTATTTTATTTGTTTTTACAATATCCTTTAATGTTAAAGCCTCAGGGAGCATATAGTCTAAATCTCAGGACTTACTAGGCAATGGTTTAACCAGCCATTTACTATAACTTAACAAAGAATTACTAAATTCTCAGATATCAATTATTTCTTTTCACTCAAATGCCTCCACTTAGCCTTGCAACACCCCACTTCTGGTATTAGATTCTGTATCAGTGAGGAAACTTTTGGTAGCAAAAAATTTTAAGCAAAAAATAAATATGTTGGAAGGCTCCCAGAGGCTCGAAGAATCATCAGGAGACTGGAGAGCATGGCTGGAAAACCTCAGCAACCATCCTCTTGAGGAATTGCCTGGTCAGGGCGGGGCAGGGTGGCGTGGTGCTGTGGCCAATCCCTGCTTATTTTCTTTTTGCTCAAGATTCCAATGCCAGGGAAAGAACGTCAGATTGATCAAGCTTAGGCCACCCGCCCACCTCTCAGCTAGGAGTAAGTAGAACCACCAACCTATACCTGGTGCAGAAGAGGTGATTCCAATAAAGGAAACTAGGATGCTGTTAGGGATGGGGAGTAAATGTGGGGCAGTTCTAATCCAACAGACTTCCCTTACACCTAGTGATGTTGGTCACATGGCACTGTAGATGTTATTCTATTCAGTCATGGCAGTTGGATCAAAATGAGAACGAGTTGGAGAGTTCTACAGGAAGTCAAATAGTAGTTAGGTAGTAAGACTTAAGCTGTTAGGGGTTAAAATGTAACAGAACAGGACGGGTGCAGTGGCTCACTTCTGTAATCCCAGCACTTTGGGAGGCCAAGGCGGGCGTATCATGAGGTCAGGAGTTCGGGACCAGCCTGGCCAACATGGTGAAACCCCATCTCTACTAAAAATACAAAAATTAGATGGGCTTGGTGGCACGCATCTGTAGTCCCAGCTACTCGGGAGGCCGAGGCAGGAGAATCATTTGAACCTGGGAGGTGGAGGTTGCAGTGAGCCGAGATCACGCCCTTCACTCCAGCCTGGGCGAAACGCCGTCTCAAAAAAAAAAAAAAAAGGAAAAAGTAACAGAACAAAATTTTTATTTAATTAATGTCAGTTTTGGTTTTTAAAAATCTCAGCACTTTGGGAGGCCGAGGTGGGTGGATCACAAGGTCAGGAGATCAAGATCATCCTGGCTAACATGGTGAAACACCGTCTCTACTAAAAATACAAAAAATTAGCGGGGTGTGGTGGTGGGTGCCTGTAGTCCCAGCTACTCCAGAGGCTGAGGCAGGAGAATGGCATGAACCCAGAAGGTGGAGCTTGCAGTGAGCCGAGATTGTGCCACTGCATTCCAGCCTGGGTGACAGAGCGAGACTCTGTCTCAAAAACAACAACAACAACAACAACAAAAAAAACCTTTTAAACATTTTTCTTTTTTTTTTTTTTTTGTAGAGACAAGGTCTCCCTATGTTGCCCGGGCTGGTCTTGAACTCCTGGGCTCAAGCGATCCTCCCATCTTGGCCTCCCAAAGTGCTGGGATGACAGCCACCACACCCAGTCTGTTTGGTTTGTTCATTTAGGTATTTGTCTCTGAGGGGCAAATGAAAATGCATCTAGCAGCCAGCAAGGCATTATGTTCTCAGAAGCTAGTTATTCACTCCCTTACTCACCCACCCATTTAATTGATCACTGAATCAGCACTTATTGAACAGTTTCTTAGTCCTGGGCAATGTCTAGCAGCTAAGTAGATACAAACATAGATGACATAATTTCTGTCCTCAGGTAGCAATGAGTGACAGCAGTAGTAGAGATATTTTAGTCTACTTAGAAGGCATGGTTCAATGTGAAGGCACTGAAGTCAGACATAGAAGAGTGCAGTGTTGGGTTCAAATTCCGGCTGTGTGACTTTGAACAAGTTACATAATCTCTTCAAAACTGTTTTCTCATCTCCATAATGGGGATAGTTACTAATTCAAAGCATCGGTATTCTTATCAAATTGATTCATAAATTCAATGCAATTTCATTCAAAATCGCAGTATATGCTTTAATGGAAATCAATAAGCAGCGGGAGTCTAAAATATGCATAGAAATGCAAATAGCCATGATAATCCTGAAGCAAAACAGAGCTGGAAGGATTATACTACTGCATATCATGCCTTATTGGAAGTTACAGTAACTAAGATAGTATGGTATTATGGACCAAAAATAGACGAATGCACAAATAGAATAGAGGGTCTAGAAGTGAACTGACACATATAGGCCACTTGATATTTCAGAGCAGTGTGGAAAAGATTTTTTTAGACAATGTCCTTTTATGTATGGCTTATTTCACTTAGCATACTGCCTTCAAGGTTTATCCAAGTTGTAGCATGTGTCAGAATTTCATTCTTTTTGTTTTTTTTTTTGAGATGGAGTCTCGCTCTGTCACCCAGGCTGGAGTACAGTGGCACAATCTCGGCTCACTGCAAGCTCTGCCTCTCGGGTTCACGCCATTCTCCTGCTTCAGCCTGCCCAGCAGCTGAAACTACAGGCATCCGCCACCACACCCAGATAAGTTTTTGTATTTTTAGTTTAGAAACGGGGTTTTACCATGTTAGCCAGGATGGTCTCGGTCTCCTGACCTTGTGATCCACCCGCCTTGGCCTCCCAAAGTGCTGGGATTATAGGCGTGAGTCACCATTCCTGGCGTTTAAGGCTGAATACTATTCAATTGTATGGATATACAACATTTTGTTTATACATTCATCTGTTGATGGACATTGGGTTGTTTTTACCTTATAGCTATTGTGAATATTGCTGCTATGAACTTTGGTGTACAAATATCTCTTCAAGTCCCTGCTTTCCATTCTTTTGGGTATATATCTAGAAGTGGAATTGCTGGATCATGTGGTAATTCCATGTTTAATTGTTTGAGGAACCGCCATACTATTTTCCACAGTGGCTGCACCGTCTTACATTCCTATCAGCAATGTACAGGTTTCCAATTCCTCCACATCTTTGCCAACACTTTTTATTGTCTTTTTTTTTTTTTTTTCAAATACTGGCCATCCTAATGAGTAAGATTCTGTTTTTCAAGTTTACTTTTTGCAATGGTAAAAAAAAAAAGTCTCACTTTGCCTCACTATGATTACTATACTATGAAATTTAACAATTAACATTTAATGGGTACTTGTCATCTGCTATGCACTGAATAGGGTTCCTTAATTTTTTATCTTATTTAATTTCCACAACATCATTTTTTGGCAACCTTTCTATTGAACTATAATATACATACAGAAAAGTGCACAAATCATAAATGTATAGATTGATGAATTTTCACAAAGTGAATATATCCATGTAATCAGCACCCAGATCAAAAGCTAAAAACATTACGAGTGCCCCAGAAATCTCACTGTGCCCTCTGTCAGTTCTTTTCAGCCCCCACTACCCACCTACTCCAAGAGAAAGCAAAGATAATAACTTTAAACCTGTAGAGTGTTTTTGCCTATTTTTGAATTTTATATAAACGGAACAGAATATAAAATCTTTGGTATGTTGCTTCTCTTACTATGTATATGTTTATGAGGTGTATTCATGTTGTTGCATATAATAGTTCATTTATTCTCATACTAAATAGTATTCCATTTTATGACAACAGCACAATTTATCCATTCTACTTTTGAGAGATATTTGGGTAGTTTCCTGGTTTTTTTTTTTTTTTTTTTTTGAGACAGAGTTTTGCTCTTGTTGCCCAGGCTGGAGTGCAATGGCATCATCTTGGCTCACTGAAACCTCTGCCTCCTGCAAGTGATTCTCCTGCCTCAGCCTCCTGCATAGCTGGGATTACAGGCACGTGCCACCACACCCAGCCAATTTTGTATTTTCAGTAGAGACGGGGTTTCTCCATGTTGGTCAGGCTGGTCTCGAGCTCCCAACCTCAGGTGATCCACCCGTCTTGGCCTCCCAAAGTGCTGGGATTACAGGTGTGAGCCACCATGCCCAGCCTCCTGTTTTAGGCTATTACTAATAGTTCTGCTGTGAGCATTCTTTTGGTAAATACCTTTTGATGAAAATACGTGAACAATTCTATAGGGAATTTTTCCAGGAGTGGAATTGCCAAGTCACAGTGCATGGATATGTTTAGCTTTAAAGATGATTTCCAAAGGAAATTGATAAGTATACATATCCAGCACTGAATATGAGTCCTAGAACCTCCAAACACTGGCTGGCATTTGATATCATTTGTCTTTTTCATTTTAGCTACTCCGGTGAATGTACAGTGATATTATGTTATGCTTTTAAATTGCATTTCTTTGAGGAGTAGTGAAGTTGAGCACTATGTTCATATCTTTATCAGCCACTTGGATATCTTCTTTTGTGTAGTATTTGTTCAAATATTTTGCTCATTTTTCTGTTGGTATGTCTTCATTGTATGCCTTCTTACTAATGATCAACATTCTTTATGTATTCTAAAAATGGGTTCTTTGCACATTGTGTATTGCAAATATCTTTTCTCATTTGTCTTTTTATTCACTTCATGATGTCTTTTGATGAACAGAAGCTTTAAATTTTAATCTAGTCCAATTTAAGTTTTGGTTAAAGCTTTTTATGTCCTGCTTAAGAATCTGCCATCCTACAAAGATCATAAAGATATTTTATGTCTTATTCTAGAATATTTATTAGTTTTTCTTTTACATTTAGATCTATATGGCATCTAAATTATTTTTTATGTATGGTGTGAGGTAGGCATATGGGATTCATTTTTTTCCCACATGCATGGCCATGAAAATGAATAAAATTGTGAATTTGGCACAGTTCAAATAATACTAACTCCTTTTTGAAATATTCTGCAGAACCTCAATTAGTTTTTTTTTTGAGATGTGGGTCTTAATATGTTGCCCAGGCTGGTTTCAAACTCCTGGGCTCAAGCAATCCTCCCACCTCAGCCTCCTGAGGGTCTGGGATTACATGCTACTGTGCCTGGCCCAATTAGATTTAATGAATGAATTAATTATTTTAAATTAACTCAGTATTTTTACACATCTAGTGTTTGCCAGTTTAGCTAGGTTGGCAAAGAAAGTCCTCTGAGAGCCAACATTTGAGCTCAGACCTGATTGATGAAATGAAGCCAGCCACAAGGGGATTGGGGAAGAACATTTCAGGAAGAGGCAAGAGGTAGGTAAGTAAAGTTTGATATGTTCAAGGAACAACAAGAAGGCCAGCACCGCTGAAGTGTAATGCCCAAGATGATGTGAAATACAAGATAATTCTTATGAATGGGAGAGCAAAGGAAAGAGAACCAGACTGGGATCACCAGAAGATAATGGAGGAATGCTTTCAAAGTTCTGAGGGAAAATGTTTTTTGCAACCTAGAATTCTTTTTAAAAAAATTTCAATAGTTTCTCGGTTACAGGTGTTTTTGGTTACATAGATAAGTTCTTTAGTGGTAATTTCTGAAATTTTAGTACACCCATCACTCAAGCAGTATATGCTGTACCCTATATATAGTCTTTTATCCCTCACCCTCCTCACACTCTTTTCCCCTTGAGTCCCCAGTGTTCATTATGTCATTCTTATGCCTTTGCATCCTCATAGCTTAGCTCCTACTTATAAATGAAAACATGTGATATTTGGTTTTCCATTCTTGAGTTACTTCACTTAGAATATGGCCTCCAGCTCCATCCAAGTTGCTGCAAAAGACATTATTTCATTCCTTTTTAGGGCTGAGTAGTATTCCAATATGCATATATACACCATATTTTCTTTATCCACTTGTTAGTTGATGGGCACTTAGGTTGGTTTCATATCTTTGCAATTGTGAATTCTGCCACTATAAACATACACATGCATGTATCGCTTTTATATAGTGACTTCTTTTCCTTTGGGTGGACACCCAGTAGTAGGATTTCTGGGTCAAATGGTAGTTCTACTTTTAGTTCTTTAAGGAATCTCGACACTGTTTTCCATAGTGGTTTTACTAGTTTACATTCCCATGAGCAGTGTGGAAGTGTTCCCTTTTCACCACATCCATGCCAACATCTATTATTTTTTTACTTTTTAATTATAACTATTCTTGCAGGAGTAAGATGGTATCTCATTGTGGCTTAAGTTTGCATTTCCCTGATACTTAGCAATGTTGAGTGCTTTTTCATGTTTGTGTGTCTTCTTCTGAGAATTGTCTATTCGTGTCCTTTGCCCACTTTTTGATGGGATTATTTATCTTTTTCTTGCTGATTTGTTTGAGTTCCTTGTAGATTTTGGATATTAGTCCTTTGTTGGATACATAGTTTATGAATATTTCTCCCACTCTGTGGGTTGTCTGTTTACTCTGCTGATTATCTCTTTTGCTGTGCAAAAGACTTTTAGTTTAATTAGGACCCATTTATTTATTTTTGACTGGGTATACGATTTAATTAGGTCCCATTTATTTATTTTTGTTTTTGTTGCATTTGCTTTTGGGGTCTTAGTTATGAATTCTTTGCCTAAGCCAGTGTCTAGAAGAGTTTTTCTGATGTTATCTTTTATAACTTTTTATGGTTTCAGGTCTTAGATTTAAGTCTTTGATCCATATTGAGTTGATTTTTGCATAAAGTAATACATGAGGATCCAATTTCATTCTTCTACATGTGGCTTGCCAGTTTTCCCAGCACCATTTATTGAATAGGGTTTCCTTTTCCCAATTTATATTTTGTATGCTTTGTTGAAGATCAGTTGGCTGTATTTGATTTGATTTATGAGTTCTGTCCATTGGTCTACATGCCTATTTTAATACCAATGCCATGCTGTTTTGATGACTATAACCTTGTAATATAATTTGAAGTCAGGTAATGTGATGCCTCCAGATTTGTTCTTCTTGCTTAGTATTGCTTTGGCTATGTGGGCTCTTTTTTGGTTCAAATGAATTTTAGGATTTTTTTTTCTAGTTCTCTGAAGAACAATATGGTATTTTGAGGGGAACTGCACAAATCTGTAGATTGCTTTTGGCAGTATGGTCATTTTTGCGATATTGATTCTACCTATCCATGAGTATGGGATGTGTTTTTATTTGTGTCATCAATGATTTCTTTCAGCAGTGTTTCATAGTTTTCCTTGTAGAACTCTCACTTCATTGGTTAAGTATATTTCTTTTTCTTTACTTTTTTTTGCAGCTTCAATCTAGAATTCTATACCCAGTCAAATTATCTATCAAGAATGAGGGCAGAATAAAGGCAGTTCAGATGTACAAGAACCCAGAAATTTTACCTGTAAAGCAGATTTCCTTAGTATTTTTACATGAGAGTCTACTCCAGCAAGGTGTGGACCGGAAGAGGAAGATAAAGCCGATGTAGGAAGACAACAGAGTGAAGGGCGACAAAGAAAGCCGTGCGTCTTCTCTAGAGAACAATTGGCTCAGACTGGAGCAGGTATGGAAGATATTTTTGAGTATTTTTAGCTTCTTCTTGTGCCCCTCCAATCCATTTTCCCTAATATTGCTCAAGCAAACTTGGTAAAGTTTTAGATTACCTTGCCCTCTCAGTTGAAAATCCTTCAATGTATCCCGTTAGTTTCAGAATAAAATCCAACTTTCAAGTAGTATAAAAGGCCATTTGTTATTGACCCCTGCCTGCCTCTTCTGTCTCACTTCTTGCTACTCTTCTTGGCCACTTCTGCCCTCTGCTCCAATCACTGATGATTTACAGATTTCTTAAAGCTACTTACTGCATCAGAAACGTTGCATTTGCTATTTTCTCTCTTCAAGGAAACAATTCTTCCCCTCTTTTCCCTGGAAGATCCTTCGCTATTTTTCAAAACTCATTATTTCAGGAAATCTGCTTGTGCTGGCCTTGTGCTCACTTCCACCCACCACTGGTTTAAGTTCCCTTGGTTGGTACCTCTGTGGCTTTCCTATATGATTCACCTCTAATACCACTCTGTCTCTACTTAATTATTGATTTATTTATCTGCTCTCCTCACTTAATGATAATCTCCTCGAGAAAAGGGACCACTTTTTTTTTTTTGATGGAGTCTCGCTCTGTCACCAGGCTGGAGTGCAGTGGCGCAATCTCAGCTCACTGCAACCTCCGCCTCCCAGGTTCAAGCGATTCCCCTGCCTCAGCCTCCCAAATAGCTGGGACTACAGGTGAGCGCCACCATGCCCAGCTAATTTTTTGTATTTTAGTTGAGATGGGGTTTCACCATGTTGGCCAGGATGGTCTCGATCTCCTGACCTCATGATCCACCTGTCTCGGCCTCCCAAAGTGCTGGGATTACAGGCATGAGCCACCATGCCTGGCCCAGGAACTGCGTTTTGATTGTTGTTGAAGTTTCTATAACGGGTAGGTACTCCAGCTTCTCTGCAGCCAGACTGCCTGGGTTAAAATCTCAGCTGCATCACTTGCTATGTTATCTTGGGAACTCTCTGAGTCTTGGTTTTCTCACTTGCAAAACGATGCGATATTTTCATCTGCAGCACCTGGCACACACAAGATGCTCAACAGTGTGTGAGGAATGAATCCGTGCAGACAGGCAGAGTTCCTGGGGATGGGAACCTCTCAGCAGGGGAGTTAGGATGACTCACTTCAATCAATCTTGATTCCTACCCTCCCTTCCCAAGTATGAATGCTCAGCTTCCTCCAGAACCGTTATGCTTTGAGGATTGTGAGCAAAATCTGAAAAATGTGAGGTCTTTTCCTTTGCATGTTTATCCATGTGTTAACCTAAGGAATTCAGGATATCTAACAGAGCAAAAATGTCTAAATCATGTCACTGCCTGACAATTCTTATGTGGCTGTCTAAACAGGATGTTACTTTAGGACCTAAATTTTCCTAGGTGTGAGTATGTTAGTTAAGGATTACCGAGAGGAAGCGAAGAGATCATGTACCCATTCTGCAGATGAAAAACCTCATGATCTTCTTTAAACTCCCCTGGGCCTAGCGACTTACACAACTTGTCAGGAATCTACCAAGAGGAGGTCCCCGGCCCCCAAATGTCCCCTCTTCACCAGCAAAATGAATATTCTTTTTTTCTTTTTTCTTTGAGATGGAGTCTTGCTCTGTCACCCAGGCTGGAGTGCAGTGGTGCGATCTCGGCTCACTGCAACCTCTGCCTTTGGGCTCAAGTGATTCTCCTGCCTCAGCCTTCCCAAGTAGCTGGGACTACAGGCGCCATGCCACCATGCCTGGCTAATTTTTTGTATTTTTATTAGAGACGGGGTTTCGCCATGTTGGCCAGGCTGGTTTTGAACTCCTGACCTCAAGTGATCTGTCCACTTCGGCCTCCCAAAGTGCTGGGATTACAGGCGTGAGCCACCGTGCCCAGCAGAATATTCTCTTTTTAGTCTTATGGGGGAGGCAGCATTCCTGTGGGGCTGCTCTACTTGGAATGGGTTTCTAGAAGCAAGAAAGTCGATTCTTCTCAATGTGTTCACAAGTTTCGGAGCATAGTCAAGAATGAATTGTATCATCTATGTTTTCTCCCATGTAACCTATTCCTGCAAGTGATCATTTTCCAGGAGAAAGAAATAGTGGAGTTGAGACTGAGCTAGCTGACCATCAGGCCTTCCTCACCCTCTCAACAGAGAGAGTAATCAGATATCAGAGTAGGCTCTAACTGTGAAGCTTTGATGCTTAATGCTTCCAATCTGAGCTTCTCCAATTCTCTTTTTCTTTTTTCATCTCCCTATCCTATACTCAGGGACCCCTTTGTCACACAGGTAGATCTGTGGACCACAGCTTGGATCACAAAGTGGGGACAATCAATTTTCTAGAAAGCATATTGAGTGCAACATTGATTCAGAGTGCAATGCCCTGAATTCAAGGTTGCCTTTCAGCTTTTCTCTATTCAAGATGCTGTAAAGATGGTCCCTTCTTGTAGAGGGCTTATGGTCCAGCAGGTCAAGCCAATGCATGTCAAGGAAGAGCTCCAAATGCAGGTTAAGTAGCTTTTCTTCTCCACGAGTTATTAAACTTGAGGCTGGCCAAGGGCTGCCAGCTATGGGCAGGAGGTGCAATACCCACATTTACATATATGCCGCTAAGTTTTGATCAACATATAAAAATTAGTTTTCTTACAAATGATTACTCTCTTCCCTGTCAAAATGAACACTGAGGTTCTATGCCTCAAAATAGTTTAGGTCCAACTTACTTTAAGATCTAGATGGCATAGGGCAAGGTTCCATCAAGCCATTGCCAAGGAAAGCAAGGGGGTTTGCTGGAGCATTCAAGAACTTTGCCTTGATTACACAAAGAGATGTGTTCAGGGCAGGAACACAATGACTTGGGGCAAACCAGGGAGTAGCGGGTTCCTTGCTAAGGCTTTTGGACCCTGAAGACATTGTCATGCTGTAGTTGTGATTGTGTTGTCATAATTGCTGGCTTGTTTCCTGTGGCTTTGAGTCTTTTGATCCCTCCAAGCATGCCAGCAAAAATTCTAGTGTTTGAAAAAGCTGAGAGCTATCGTGTTATCTACTTATTTCCTGAAGTCCCCCCGAGTAGAGTTGCCAGGTAGAATTTAGGACATCCAGTTAAATTAGAATTTCAGAAAAACAACGAGTAGGGTTTATTTTTTTTATTTTTTTTTTTAGCATAAGTATGTCCCATGCGATATTTTAGCTAAAATTCAAATTTAACTTTAAGCCTTTTTTTTTTTTTGAGACGGAGTCTCGCTCTGTCACCCAGGCTGGAGTGCAGTGGTACAATCTCAGCTCACTGCAACCTCCACCTCCTGGGTTCAAACAATTCTCCTGCCTCAGCCTCCCAAGCAGATGGGACTACAGGCTCCCACAACCACGCCCAGCTAATTTTTGTATTTTTAGTAGAGACGGGGTTTTACGATATTGGCCATGCTGGTCACGAACTCCTGACCTCGTGATCCACCCACCTGGGCCTCCCAAAGTGCTGAGATTACAGGCATGAGCCACTGCACCTGGCCCCTGGAAGTCTTTTATTTTGATTCGGTCAATCTGGCAGCCCTACCTCTGATTCCCTTCCAGTTACTGCAAAGTGACAAATGGAGCTCCACTCCTGGGCTAATGTTTTGTAATGTGCACCATCTAGTGGTGACATGAACAGGAGGAAACTTCAGAAACAACCTGAAACCATGATGGGATAAAGCTGAAAAGAAAAAACTATAATTTAAAAAATTATTTAAAAATTTTTTTCAGCCGGGCGCAGTGGCTCACTCCTGTAATCCCAGCACTTTGGGAGGCCGAGGTGGGCGGATCATGAGGTCAGGAGATCGAGACCATCCTGGCTAACACGGTGAAACCCTGTCTCTACTAAAAATACAAAAAAAAGTTAGCTGGGCATGGTGGCGGGCACCTGTAGTCCCAGCTACTTGGGAGGCTGAGGCAGGAGAATGGCGTGAACCTGGGAGGCGGAGCTTGCAGTGAGCCGAGATTGTGCCACTGCACTGCAGCCTGGGTGACAGAGCAAGAAAAAAAATTCGAATTTTCTTCTTTGGATGTGGTGTTTGTGATAGACCAATAGCTTAGATTGTCCAGTGAATATTTGAAATCCCTTAAGTCATCAAGTGTTTAAACAGCCACATCCACCTGGCTGAGGCCTTGAGCTCCTCTATTAACACGTAAATGCTAATGCACAGTGTTGGCCTTGATCTACTGTGGTTCCTAGTTTTCCAAGTGATTATTTTACAATAAGCGCATGGTGTCCAGCAGTATCTATCAAGTACAATAAGTGTCGGGTTGGTGCAATTCTATTAAACCCAACTGGGCCTGGAGGAAGACACAAGAAGCAAGTATTTCCTGTTTATTATTTTACTGGGGTCGGGTGGATGGTTAAGAGCTCAAGGAATTGTCACCCCCTAATGGATCTCCCTCTGGCTGCACACTGGAACTACCTGGGGTGTTTGTAAGACATACAGATACCTGGACCTTACCCCCAGAGATGTGGATATCATTGGTTTGTAGTGGGAATCAGGCTTGTTTTTTTTTTGTTGTTCAAGTTTTTCAGAAAACTTTTTTTTTTTTTTAATTTGAGATGAAGTCTCACTCTTGTCGCCCAGTCTGGAGTGCAATGGCGCAATCCCAACTCACTGCAAGCTCTGCCTCCTAATTCAAACAATTCTCCTGCCTCAGCCTAAGTAGCTGGGATTACAGATGCACACCACTACACCCTGCTAATTTTTGTATTTTTAGTAGAGATGGGGTTTCACCATGTTGGCCAGGCTGGTCTCGAATTCCTAACCTCAGGTGATCCACCCGCCTTGGCCTCCCAAAGTGCTGGGATTACAGAAGTGAGCCACCACGCCCGGCCCAGAAAACTTTTAAATGAAGCCAGGGTTAAAATGCCTATTAGCAGAAATGGACCAGACTGAAAAAAGGTGTGATCTTTGAACAAGTGACTTAATTCCTCTGAGTCTCAGTTTTCTCATCGGTAAATAGGGAGAATTTAACCAACCTGCTAGGATCCTTAGGGAAAGTAAATGTAACACATGCAAAGCTTTTAGCCTGTAACTAGCACTGAGTAAATGTTCTTCTTCTAGACAGGAGGCTAAAGGGGTAGATTCCTACCACTCTGGAGGAGAGAATCCAGATCTGGGATGAGCGCTACAATCTGGTCATATGGGCCAAATGTTATAGCAAAGAGAAGGGGTATGTAAATTCTGCTAACTACCCAGGCCTAGGTGTGAATGGGGCTTCATGGTCTTGACAAGGAAGGCAGGGCCTTGGTGAACTATAATCATCTATTGTAATAGTAAAGTTCTTCTGCCTATAAAAGTGGAAAATACAGACAGCATGGAGCAACATAAAAAAGAAAATACAGGCCGGGCGCAGTGGCTTATGTCTGTAATCCCAGCACTCTGGGAGGCCAAGTTGGTTGGATCATGAAGTCAAGGATGAAGACTATCCTGACCAACATGGTGAAACTCTGTCTCTACTAAAAACTACAAAAAATTAGCTTGGCATGGTGGCGCATGCCTGTAATCCCAGCTATTCAGGAGGCTAAGGCAGGAGAATCACTTGAACCTGGGAGGTGGAGGTTGTAGTGAGCCGAGATCATGCCACTGCACTCCAGCCTGGCGACAGAGTGAGACTCTGTCTCAAAGAAAAAAAAAACAAAATATAAGCCAACTTAGCTCCAGAGAGAGCCACTATGAATATTTGATAGTATTTATTTCCAGTACTTTTCTCTCTGTAGTTTCTGCTTCCCCAAATTGGCATATTTTATACTTAATTTTGTAAACTGATTCTCCTCCCTAGTTTATCATTATATCAAGATCATTTTCCAATGTCATTAAGTATCTTTTGAAACACAGTTTTCGGAGGCTGCATAATATTGTGTTGTGTCAGTGGTTCTCAAGCTTGAGTGTGCATCAGATCCACCTGGTGAGCTCCTTCAAACACAGATTTCTGGGTCTACCTCCAACATTGTTGACTCAGCAGGTCTGGGGTGGGGCTCTGAGATTTGGCATCTCTGACATGTTCCCAGGTGCTGTTGCTGGTGTTGGTCCGGGGATCACTTTGAGAACCTCTTGTTTATAATCTGCTTCCTTGTCTGCCACCCACTCCAAATGCAGGGGGTGAGGGCAGGGACCATGACTTAAACACCCCTGAATTGAAGGCCCTGTGGCTAAAGTAGAGCCTGTCACATAGTGCCCTTCTGAGTCCGGGGTCCTGAAGCCAGCCTGCTGAGGAAGAGGAATGACATCTACCCTCTGTGACCCTGAGGCTGACTGGGGCCCTATGAATGGAAGTAGCAGGGAAACTGAGTTTGGTTCTGCTGTTTCTAGCAGTCAGTAACAGAACCTATGAATGCCATGTTCAGTGATGTATTTTCTGTTACCAGAGATATTTCAGCACAGGTGGTGATGGCTCAGGAATTTTGCAGTATTTGAGGGTGGGTAAGAAACTCTACTGTCCACTTCAACCTTAAATGTCTGTCAGTCTGAGTTCATCAAAGCAAAAGAATGGTGAATCATTTCTGGAGACTTCATGGGAATGGGGATTGGACCCTCAAGGGTGGGCAGGATTTAGAAGGCAGACAAGGAAAAGACAACCTCCAAATAGTGTTTGGTCACTGGTGGTGGTGGGGTGGGGTGGGGTGGGGGGCGGGGTCGTGGGGAAGCATGTGCTAATTGATGAGTTAGGTAAATCAAACTTGGTAAACCTGGTTCCTAGAACTCCTATGTGTAATGCATCGCCCTTGATTTTCCAGAGAAATTCAAAAGTTAGTAGCCAGCCAAGATCAGTGCTATTTGGTGCAGAGCAGTTGCTATTGCTACCACTTATTCTCCCTCCCCCTCATTCCCCCTTTTCCTCCTTCTTCTGTTTAAACCATGTGAGTTTCTACTTCTATCAGGTGTTAAAGTAGTGCATTCCTGCAAAGCTGACATTTTAATAAGAAATAAAGATTGAAATCAGATTTCACTTGAAGCTTGAGATGTTTTAGGGCCAAAATCTCCTTCTCAGCCTATCCACTGAGGCTGATTGATGCTGTGTTGTATTTTGTTTTGTTTTATAGACAAGGCTGAAAGGCAGGGGAGTGGGTGTCTAAAATCCGGTGTCTGTTGTTCTGTGATTTTATCACAACATACTCATTACAAAACAGCATAGAAACTCTATTTGCAATTTAGTCCAGGATAAAAATCCAGGGCTCAATTTGTTCTTTGAATAGGTTTTAGAATACACTGGAGGATTAGAGACAGTTTTTTGATGAAAAATTTATTTTCAAATACTTTCCAAATTTACAAGGTATAATTATAATAGTAATAGCAACAATGAAAAACAAGACCTGCAGTTTATTGAGTGTCTCTTATTTGCCAGACCTTGATCAGGATGCTTTGACACACATAATCTTTGTAATCTAAAAATGACACAGTGAGGTGGGCACTATATCCTCCTGTTACACATGAGGCTCAGAGTTTACCTTCCTAAGCTGACATAGCTGGGCTGTTATTACATGCAACCTTGTGTGCCTACAAGTCCTTTGCGTTTCCACTTCTGGTCTGCCAAGACTGCAGTGCTTAGTTGGGTAGATTTCTTTCTTTCCCCCCAAGCTCATTTTTGTGATCAAGAGCTCTCTGCTGAGTCCTTTCTATATCTGTGACAGTTTCCAGCCAGAGCTGCCCAGTATTTTGAGGTACTTGAAACTAGATTAAAAAAAATTCACTTCCTTCTGGGTGGCTCAAGAAGTCAAAAAGCAGTTTTCATTTTTTTTTAATAGCACTTAGCTTTGAGTAGTCAGGTCACCTGGGGGTCTTACTGGCGCCTTGATGACATTAAAGGCTAGATCTAAGGATCTATGAAGCACTCCCGCTTGAAAGGAGGAAGAATACACACAACCATTTGTAGGAGGAATAGTGGAGATAGACCAACCCAGAAACTGTATTTCAGAATAAATTCATTCCTTTGTGCTTCAAGGCCCCTCATACTGATACGATGTCACCAAAGCTGCTCCAGGGCTGTTACCTGCTAGTCATGGTCCTGGGGCACATCCCTTTGCTCTCCTTCTCAGCATACTGCAGCAGCAGAGGCAGGGTGTTAGGGGGTGTGCAGACTCATCCCTTTCTCTAGACTATGAGTTCTTTGGATAGGAGAGACCACATTTCCCCCAAGGAGTTTGTGGGTATTCAAGAGAAAGTGGTTGCCGAGCACAGGGAGTGGGAGGTGGGCTGGAAGAAGCCACCTTTTCAGGGCTTTGCTTGGGGACTTGGAACTGCCTGGATTAGTCACTAGGGAGAGTTTTCAAAATCTTTATGGTGTCATGATTTGTTAAATCTTGTCCACATCAGAGCCTGTGGTTTTTCTGAATGCCTTAGAAAGTTAGCCGCTCTGGCCAGGTGCAGTGGCTCACGCCTGTAATCCAAGCACTTTGGGAGGCCAAGGTGGGAGGATTGCTTGAGGCTGAGAGTTCGAGACCAGCCTGGGCAGCACAGAGAGATCTCGTCTCTACAAAAATAAAAAAGGCTGGGCACGGTGGTGCATGTCCGTAGTCCCCACTACTGGGGATGCTTGAGTTTGAGGCTGCAGTAAGCTATGAAGGCACCACTGCCCTCCAGGTTGGGCATCAGGGCAAGATTCTGTCTCAAAAATAAATAAATAAGTAAATAACTAAATAAAGTTAGCTTCTCCTCTGTGGCCCCAGAGCTCTTGTCTCAAGACTTCACATGTTGACTCCTTCATTCAGTGAGTGCTTACTGAGATCCTACCAGGTGCTGGGCACAAGAATGAACGAAACACTCATGGCTCTTACCCCCATAGAGTTTACAGACAAGGGGAGAGGCTTATAGTCACCTGGACTGAAATGGTGCCCCCAGCACACCATGAGCTCCTTGAAGGTACAGATCAGGTTGTATTGAGTTTTGCAAATTTTCATTTATTTTATTTTAAACTTTATTATGTAATTTACATGCCACAAAATTCACCATTTTAAAGTGTACAATTCAGTGCTTTTAATATATTCACAAGGTTGTGCAACCATCACCTCTATCTAATTCTGGGACATTTTCATTGCCCCAAAAAGAAACCCTATGACCATAAGCAGCTGCTCCTGTTTCTCCTCCCCAGTCCCCAACGGGTAAGATGGTAATCACTCATCTATTTGCTATTCGGTGGATTTGCCTTTGGACATTTCATATCTGCAGATGGACATTTCATATCAATGGAATCATGCAATATGTGGTCTCTTTGGCAGACTTACTTTAACTTAGCATAATGTCTCCAAGCTCTTCCATGTTATAGCATGTATTACTACTTAATTTCTTTTTATGGCCCAATATCCCATTGAATCCATTGCATAGAGATACTACAGTTATCCATTTATCAGCTGATGGATGGTTCTACTTACTTTTTTCTTTTTGAGGCAGGGTCTCATTCTGTCACCAAGGTTGGAGTGCAGTGGTCCAATCACAGCTCACTGTGGCCTCTACTTCCTGGGCTCAGGTGATCCTCCCACCTCAGCCTCCCAAGTAGTGGGGACTACAAGCACACACCACCATGCTCAGCTAATTTTTTGTATTTTTAGTAGAGATGGGGTCTCGTCATGTTGCTTAGGCTGGTCTCCAATTCCTGGGCTCAAGCAATCCACCTGCCTAGGCCTCTCGGTGAAGGGATTACAGGCGTGAGCCACCACACCTGACTGGTTCTATTTACTTCTGTATTTTGTCCCTTAATATCTTTCTCCCTCCCTCCCTCTTGCCCTTCCTTCTTTCCTTCCTCTCTTCTCTCGTCCTCCTTCCTTCCCTCCTCATTCTTTCTTTCCTCTTTCAAATACTTGTTATTCCACACCTACCATGTTATGGACACTGTAATGAACCTTCTGATGAAGGTTCCAGTCTAAAGAAAACGAAAAAGCACCATTTTAAAAAAGTTTTAAATAAATGCTTTGGTTTAAAATAGTTTTAGATTTACAGAAAAGGGCCGGGCCAGTGGCTGATGTCTGTAATCCCCGCACTTTGGGAGGCTGAGGTGGGTGGATCAACTGAGGCCAGGAGTTCAAGACCAGCCTGGCCAACATAGTGAAACCCCATCCTTACTAAAAATACAAAAATTAGCCAGGCGTGGTGGCAGGCACCTGTAATCCCAGCTACTTGGGAGATTGAGGCAAGAGAATCACTTGAACCTGGGAAGCAGAGGTTGCAGTGAGCTGAGATTGTGCCATTGCACTTCAGCCTGGGTGACAAGAATGAAACTCTGTCTTTTTAAAGTAACTCTCTTTTTTAAGAAACTCTCGGCCAGGCGCGGTGGCTCACACCTGTAATCCCAGCACTTTGGGAGGCTGAGGCGGGCGGAACACGGGGTCAGGAGATCAAGACCATCCTGGCTAACACGGTGAAACCCTGTCTCCTAAAAATACAAAAAATTAGCCAGGCGTGGTGGTGGGCACCTGTAGTCCCAGCTACTTGGGAGGCTGAGACAGGAGAATTGCTTGAACCTGGGAGGCGGAGCTTGCAGTGAGCTGAGATTGTGCCACTGCACTCCAGCCTGGGCGACAGAGCAAGACTCCATCTCAAAAAAGAGATTTACAAAAAAGATGCGACAGGAGTACAGAGTTTGTGTATCTCATACCCAGTTTTCCCTATTGTTAACATTTTACGTTACTCTAGACAAGTTCAGGGTGGCGTGGCCATAGGCTTACATTACTGTAGTCCATTTGTTGCAACTAAGGAGCCAGGATTGTTACATTACTGTTAACTAAACTCTATACTTTATTCATATTCCACTCATTTTTCCTAATGACCTATTCCTATTCCTGGATCCCATCCGGGGTGCCACATTGCACTCAATCATCATGTCTCCTTAGCCCCCCAGTCTGTGACAGTTTCTCAGGCTTTCCTTGGCTTTGGTGACCGTGACGGTTTTGAGGAGTAGGGGTGAAGTTCTTTGTAGAACATCCCTCACTTTGGGTTGTTCTGATGTTTTTCTCCTGGTTAGGCTGGGGTTACGGTTTTCTGGGGGAGGACCACCCCAGAGGTGAATAAAGGCACCATTTTTAAATTGCTGTGAGGTGCCCTGAATTAAGAATTGAGACCAAACCTACCAGGGCTATTCAGAAAAAAATCAAAGAAATCTTACTTTTGAGATCTTTAAATGGTAGTGGTGGGGTATAGAAGGATTCCTTGGAAATTTTTTCCTAAGGAAGTTTTTTGTTGCCTATCATCATGGTGGTGACTAAATGAGCCTTTATCTGACATATAGACAAGGTTTGACATTTGTCCTTTTCCTCCCCATTGGCTCTAGAGTGTGGCCTTGGGTGAGTCAAGCCTTCTTCCTTGGCCTCTATAGAATTGGGAAGTTGGAACTAATGACATTGGAGGCCTCTTCCCACTGTGACAGCTTATGCTCTAATAGGTGGCCCATAACTCCCCTCAACATCTGTGAATTCCAAAGTTGGGCTCCCCTCTGCTCCTCTATCAGTCCAGGCTGTTTGTATTCAGGTGACATGTGCCCCTAGGGACATGGCCCATCCCAACCCCCTTTTCAAAGCCTTCCTTGCAGACAAACACACACACAAAAACAAGCCCTAGATATTTGCAGCATGGATCTCCACCTCAAGGGACTCAGTGAACATTCCAGGGCAGCAGTGCCCAGAGCCGGACTCCTGCCCTGGCCATCCCTGCAGCCCTGCTGACACAGCGCAAGCGCCAGCGTGGGCAGGGTCACAGACAGACCTACACACCACACCATGCTGGAGGCTTTTTCACCCCAAGGGGCTGTTTCGGTTCAGCAGCTCCTGTGGCTTGAGTAAGTTAATCACTGATGACAAGAGATTAATTTATAACTGGACAGCAGACAAGATAGTCCAGGCTTTGGTGGGGTGGCACTGAACTGTGGTGCGGGGCATTGCTCAAAAGACACCTGGTCTGCAGCTTGGTGCAGAGGCTGGGAACTTCAGATCCTCACTGGTTCCCCAGAGGCCACTTGGTCCAAAGAGAGGAGCCATGTGCTGAGGACTTCTGTTTCCTCCCTCCAGCATATTTACTTGTAGAAAACATGTCCAGGCAATAGGCAGGCCTGTTAGAAAAGTCCAGTGAAGAGAGAGCACCGGCATGCCAACCCAGCCCAGGCCCGTTGGAGGAAGAGGGAGGGGGTGGGGAGAGAGGAAGTCATGGAAAGATGTGGAATGATGGATGGGAGCCTGGGGTGAGAGTTCATTCCTGTAGCCTGAGTCACCCAGTGTGTGGATTCTCCCCTCCAGCTCAGGCAGGGCTCAGGCAGGTCTTTGAGGATCTGCCCTCCCATCCCACAGGCATCCTCTCTGTTGTTTCTAATGTTAGCCTCCTCATTCTGGGCTCAAAAAAAAAAGATGGAAGTGCAGCATGATGTGTAGGCCTCGGGGCCCTGACCTTCATGCTCCAGATACTGCTTTTATATTAAGTAAAATGACCCTTCTCTGCCACGCTGGAGATACATGGCTGTAGATATTGGCTTTAGGGACTACTATTTTTGCCAGCTTCAGTAGTCTCCTACATCCAGCCAGGATAGTTTAGAGTTCTTAAATCAGGCCTATTTATCAAAGAAGTCCATGGCAATACTTCCCTGATGGCCATGGGACCCCAGGAGCCCACAATCTAGCTAGAGAAAGAACATGAGAAAGAGGAGACAGGAAATGGGACTGAAAATAGGATGGAAGATGCATGAAAAATGGGGGTGCAGAGGAACTCCTCTGGGGGCTGCCAAAATGTGGGCTTCTTACCTAAAAGGGCTCTGGGAGCCCAGCTGAGTGGTGGGTGACTTACGCTTGATTTTCCCCCAGGAATGGATTCTTGTCATTTGGATTCAACCCTGCTACCCTGTCCCCATTTGTTCACCCCATGTGCACCAATGTCTCTGTCTCTGTCTTTATGTCATTCCCTTGACCCAGAATGCCCTTCCCAGCCATCAAGACCTGGCTGGGACGTCATCTGTGCTGGAAAGCCTTCCACAGATCTTTATGTGGGACCTCAGGATCCTTCTATTTGGTCCCCGTGCTTCTTTGTATCTATTGCAACAGTACCTGTTGGTTCTGATAGGCAGATTCGTGTCACCTGGGCGACCTTGTTAAATACACAAATCCTAGCCCTGAATCACAATCTCTTGGGATGGGTTTTGGGAAGCTGTTTTCATTGGTCTTCGTATGTGTTTTGAATGCCTAGCCAGGGTTAGATGTGTCTTTTCTGGACTGTGTCTCCTGGGGGTGGGCACAGAGCTTACATCATGGTGACCACATGTCACTGTGCCCAAACAGCCTCCTAGGCCTGGCGAAAAGGGATGCAGAGTGCAAGGCCCACACCATTTAATTCACACCATTTTAATTCATTCATAGTTCCTGCTTCATGCCCCAGACACTATGCTGGGTCCTGGGGATACAAGAGCAAAACCCAACATAGTTTGCCTTCACACAGCTTCCAGTCTAATGGGGGAGAATAGAGGTGACTCAAATTCCCTACACTCACATAATTACAAAGTGCAGCTTGGGTGTTGTAAAGGAAAAGCAAAGGTGCTCAGAGAACCTGCAACGGGGACTCTGATGTAGGCTGGGAGGTCAGGGAAGGCTGAGCAGAGCCCCAAAGGAGGGGCAGTAAAGGAGGGGAGGGGCTGGAAACAGTCTCTTACTGGGGTCTTCTCAGAACTGTGTTCATTTAGGCCACCTGGGAGGCATTAGGGTGTAAGCTCCTCTACAGACACCCAAGATGGTTTCCCCAACTTCTCCCCACGCCTGCCCCGCCACCCAGCCTTCACTTCTGCTTTCCTGCCATCTGCTCTTGCTGTGAGCCTTTGGGAGCTGTTGTGTTTGTTAACAAAGGAAAGACCCATTTTTCCATGCCGAGTGGCTGCCTGCTAGCACAGACATTGCCTCTACTGAATTACCAAAAGGTGCACCTCCATTTGAACTGACCTAACCTTGCACTGAACACATGACTTGGCCGGTGGAGCTCAGGCTGGATTTAAGCAGCTACTCCTGCCTCCCCTACCCGCTCTTGGCGCAGTGCCCTTGTACAGTGAACAACTTGGACAACCTTCTGTAGTGGCCCTGCTGCAGTCTCCTCTTAGGCAGAAAGTTCTGGCTTCTTGGCTCACCCTCACAGCTAGAAGATTCCTTTATCCCAGAAGGAGATAATTACATCTTCTATGGCATAAATCTGTTTGGACATTTAGGGAAGAATTTATATGTATTTTCTGAAGGACTGGGTGTTTTTCTGATCTAAATTGAAATGATGATTCTTTTAAATATGATCCAAGAGAGTCCTTTCATATGGTAATTCACGCACACTCTGGCTGATAAGCCCTAGACTTGGCAAAAGGTTCAAAGCAGAAATTGGGTTCAGATGAGGCACGGGGATGCTTTTTGATCTGATTTTCTTCTAGCCACTGACATGGGGAGAATTTTGGCCTCTGAGTGGCAGTGGGCCCCAAAAAGCCTGGTAAAATAAGATCCTTTTTCTCTTTCTTTCTTTTTTTTTTTTTGAGACAGTCTTGCCCTGTCATCCAGGCTGGAGCACAATGGTGCAATCTTGGCTCACTGAAACCTCTGCCTCCCAGGTTCAAGTGATTCTCCTGCCTCAGCCTCCCAAGTAGCTGGGATTACAGGTGCACACCACCATGCTTGGCTAATTTTTTCTTTTTTTTTTTTTTGTATCTTTAGTAGAGACGGGATTTCACCATGTTGGTTAGGCTGGTCTCGAACTCCTGACCTTGTGATCCACGCGCCTCGGCCTCCCAAAGTGCTGGGATTACAGGCTTGAGCCATCGCACTGGGCCAAAATAAGATCTTTTTAAAGAAAGTCTGAAATGCCTAGAAAGGGTAGAGGAGTCCTTGCTACACTTGGCTTTAGAAAAAGAAGCCTTTTCTGGGAGAAGATAACTCTCATCACACACTAAGCAAGTCAGAGGATCTGAGCTGGAGTGGCCCTTGAGAGCTATCTCATCTAGATCCTTCTTTTTGCCCTTGGGAAAACTGAGGCTCAGAGAGAGGAAGTGGATTGGCTTAGGTCCCACAGTGAGTGGCAGAGCCAGGATCACAGCTGACAGGTCGTCACCTTGAGGGTCGCTGTTCCCCCACACAGTGGTGCCAACAGGGTCCCCTGTGAGGATGGTGCAAGCTCAAAAGGTGACTGTGTGTGGGAATGGTGAGAAGGGGACATCATCCAGTACCATAAATCATGGTGTCTCCTCAAGCCCAGTGTGGCCCCTCCTCTTCCAGATACAGAAAGCTGCTTCTGCTACTTAAGGGACAGGCATCATCTTCAAGAGGTAACACTAGGAATAGAGTGAGAACTGGGAATGGTGGAAGCGGAAGACAGAAGCTGATCTTATGGACACAGAAGAGTACGTAAGTGAATCACAGGCCATATCACAGTTTCATCAGTGATTATAATAATTGGTTTTGGGCTGGGGGAGGATTGATTGTCAAAGTGACATCCTCTTTTAGGTGCCATATTTTTCCATGTCTGACATTGGAAAAAGGACTTTCAGTTGTGAGGATAAGATGAGCTCAACGGGTGCTCAGGAAATGGCAGCATCTCTTGAGAGATTCTGTTAAGGAAAGTGGGGGAGGAAAGGAACTAGATATAAGTCTTCTCCTTTAATACTTTAAGGAGGTATGGTTCTCCTTATCTCACAGATAAGGAAACAGGGCAAATTTCCTGCCCAAGGTCACACAGCCCAAATGCAGCAAAGCTCAGCTCTTCTGGTTCTGGGCCATTCCCCCTACTTCACCTTGCAGTGCCATGCTAGCTTCTCTTAGACTTCCGGTTAATTTCCATCAGTTTCAGCTGATTCATCCTTTCCTCCCAGGCCCTGCCCTCCCTCCTCAGAGGACCTGGGGCAGACATGATCCCTGAATTCACATGCATGGAATAGAAGTGTGGCGCCTTGCCTGTAAGCTTGGACTTTGGGAGATGAGTGTGTTGGTGGCTTAAGCATTTGAGAATGCTGGAAATGGGAGTCCTTTTTCCAAAGCTGTGAGATCAGGGGATGTTCTGAGACAACACCCAGGGTTGTTTGTTTTTAACTCTAAGATCATCCTGTTTTCCATAGGCCTGAGCTCCATCAGCAAGCCAGGACCCTCTTCTGATCCATACTCCAAAGTCAGCATAAACATCTCCAGCCAAAGCTGTTCCTTGTTCTGTCAGTAACACAGTTCCCGAGGAGACCAGGGCCTCTTTCCTTTCATTGACTCCTGGTTGCTCCGCTTCTGGTGACGACACAGGGGCAGCGTCAAATGAAGACCATCATCTGTCCTACAGACTAGGCAACTGTGAATTTTTCATCAATCCTGATTTCTCTAATGAATTGCAACATGATCTAACTCCAACATGCAAAATTCAACATTTCCATTCCCTATTTGTTAAGGGTGCAGGTGAATATGAAAAGGCAAATTCAAAAGGTGAACCTTCCTATCTCTGAAGGGCACGTGCAGGAGCCTGAACCTGGCTGGGAGCCAGGAGACCTGCATTTTGGTCCTGACTCCCTCTCTGCTGCCTGTGTGCTCTTGGGCAAGTTGCTTAATCATTCTGGGTTTACATGCTTGTTAAGGACTCTTTCAGTGCAAATATTTTATAATTATAAACACTGAGAAGATCCACTCAATAATGTAGTTCCTTTGTAATGCTAAATGTCACACATGCATCATGGCCTATGATACCTGATGAGTTTAGAATTTTTTCTTGATTGGAACAGGGATGGCTGTTTAAAACAAAAGACTTGAGTCCTTTCCAGCTGGGGCCCTGAGTCTGTGGGTTTGGTAAGTCAATCAGGCTGGAGAGTCACAAGCAGTTTACCCTGTCAAAATACTAGCCATTTGTTTAAAATCTGATCCTCAAGATGGAGTGGTATTTCCAAACTCCACTGAGTTGGAGCCTCAGAACTAGAGAACTGGATAATAGAGTTAGTCCAGCACATGCTTCTGCTTTGCTAATACCTTCCGATTTTGTCTAGTACCCCTTGGTAGTGAAATATCTGTTCTGGGTCTTTCCAAGGACAACCACATCTGAGTGGGGAGAAAGCCGACATTCAGGATGCTGGAAGGGTGGGTGGCATGATTCAGATCAACAGGGCTGACTTTCCACTGTTTCACCTCACTTGCACTGTAGCCACCAGTTCTGGGACTCCTCAGTTGACAGATGTGGAGACCCAGAGTCAAGGAATGATGTCCCCTAGGACCCCTAGGGAATTTCACACAACCAGAGTCAGCACCTGGCTGCCATCAGCCTAAGGCTGTCACTCGAGAGGGCTTCCTCTCCAGATGAATACAAGCTGACTTGAAGGGTAAAAGAGTCTAAAAAACATACCGTTATCTTAAGAACAACTTTAACACATGTAAATAGAGGCCCAAAGATTTTTTATTTCTATTTTCAGTCAAACACATATCAAAACCCGGCATGTTTTCAAACACCACGGTGGGCACTTGATTTGTATTTCCTGAAGCCACCCCAGTAAGCCACTCTGAAATAAATTAAAAAGAATGGTCAAGGCTGAACGCACACTGAGGTTTCCATGTGCTCAGCTCAGCAGATTCAGGTATGACCCCTACAGAGCTTGGACTCTGAACTGGCACTGACATTTTGTACGCTCAGCGACCATTTCACACAATGAATTCATCTGTGTAATTGTGCCTAGCTGTCCCCAGATTAACTCCATGTTTGCATGAAGATCAAAATGCTTACTTTTCAAAGTTTGGTTTTCTTCCATTTCTGTCTTATCTGGGGAGGCATTCATGCTTGGAATTTCCTGGGCTTTTCTTTTTTAAATCTCATGGAGAGATTGAGAGTGTTAAGGGGGAAAGAGTAGGGGGCAGGGGTAGGGGGCTTGCCTTTTATTGTTCTTTTTTTGAAACAATTGGCAATTTTTCTTCACTGTTTTAGTGTTCTCTTGTTAAAGACAACCCAGACCTCAGAGTAATAGCATTCTCGCTTGCCCCCACCCCTAAATCCTACCTTAGTCAGAACATGAGCTAGAATTCTGCATCATTAAAGACAAATTCAGCCGAGGCAGGTAGATCATGAGGTCAGGAGTTCGATACCAGCCTGGCCAACATAGTGAAACCCCGTCTCTACTAAAAATACAAAAACTAGCCAGGTGTGGTGGCACGTGCCTCTAGTCACAGTTACTTGGGAGGCTGAGGCTGGAGAATCACTTGAACCCGGGAGGCAGATATTGCAGTGAGCCGAGATTGTGCCACTGCACTCTAGCCTGGGTGACAAGCAAGACTTCGTCTCAAAAAAAAAAAAAAAATTCGATTGGGTTATCAGTTACATAAAGAGTGTACAACTGAAGTACCTACCTTGATAAGTACTTATGTCTGCTTTGCTTATACCTTCCGTTTTTGTCTAGTACCACTTGGTGATGAAATATCTGTTCTGGGTCTTTCCAAGGACAACCACATCTGAGTGGGAAGAAGGCCCACATTTGGGGCACTGGTAAGGTGGGGTGGCATGATTCAAATCAACAGGGCTGACTTTCCACTGTTTCACCTCACTTGCGCTATTCTAGGAGAAATATTGGAAGGCACGCTGCACCTTTCTTCACAATGGGATCGGCAGGTGAAAGCAAGACGTTTGAATGGAGTGGAGTGTTTCACTTAATCATTAGCACTGCTGACATCAATGAAAAACAAATAATGCGTGTCGTCGGCATGAGCACCTACAGTGATTGGAGGCCAGGTTCTTAGTAAGCTTTATGATGAGGTAGGGGACAGATGGGATTCAAAGCGGAGCCGAGGAAGCAGTGTGGCTTGTATTTCAGCTGCAGCGTATGATTGTTTTTGTGGTCGAAGAATCCAAACTGTGCCAGCTATTTCAAAACAACATCAGGAGGGCAGAGGTGTGTTTTCCAGCATCCCTAATGGGTGCCAGGAGACAGCCTTGAGAACAAACACATCTTTTCTTGAAATAGGGAGCCAACTATTTACTTATGCAAGTAATACGATAAAAAGGCATTATAAGTTGAGTTGCAGCTCCTGAGCTTTGGACCGACCCCTAGACTTGTTTCAAAAGGCTCTTTCTGGAGGAAGAGAAGTCCTGAGGCTCTCAGGTCAAGCCCTGGCTCCAACAACAATTTAAATCAAGTAAAAGCCTCCTTCGCCTATAGGTGGAACCAGCCCAGGCAAACGCCATTAAGACAGCTTCCAAACAAAGATGCCGATATTACCATTTCAGCCTGAACCTGCTTTCAAAATCCATTTTGCGAAATGGTTGAAGTTGGACAAGCAGAACTATAGCATTAATGGGACCCTAACGAAAATTCATGCATTCAACTCATTCATTCAACAAATATTGAGTGGGATGTGCCAATATCTATTGACTGGGAATGTGTAGTATGACTCCCTGGCATCATTAAATGTGAATGTAAATGCAAGAGCAGCTGGTATGCTTGTGCTTTCTTCACAAATGTTGTTCAGCTACACAGGGTCAGGTGCTAAGTAAGCAGAGTTGGATTTAACCAGGGCTGTGGTTTTGGCAAAGCAGCATGAAGTGAAGGAAGAGAGAGTTGAGGATGTGCAAGGAAGTGATGGAGATGAATAATTATGGGATTGAAAAGTGAATTTTATTTTATGTTTTTGAGACACGATCTTTCTCTGTCATCCAGGCTAGAGTGCAGTAGCGGGAATATGGCTCACTGCAGCCTTGACTTCCTGGGCTTAAGTGATCCTCCCACCTCAGCCTCCTGAGTAGCTGGGACCACAGGTGCATGCCACCACTCTTGGCTAATTTTTGTATATTTTGTAGAGATGGGTTTTCATCACATTGCCCAGGCTGGTCTTCAACTCCTGGGCTCAAGTGATCCACCTGCCTTGGCCTCCCAATGTGCTCGGATTACAGGCGTCAGCCACTGTGTCTGGCCTGAAAAGTGAATTTTATTGAAAAATAATTTTGTTTTTTAATGATTAATAGCCTTGAGTCCAGAAGACTTGCATTCTAAGCCTAACACTGCCATCTACTAGCTGAGCGATCTGAAGCAAGTCAAGCTTCCTCTCTGGGACCAAGTCACTTCTATAAAATGAGGTGGCTGGACCAGGAGCACTAGGAGATAGAGAGGCTCTGCATATGATTGAATGAGTCATATGAGGTCCCTCCTGCTGAAGGTCACGGGTCCAGTTTTCTTTCTGCTTTAGTAGACTGGGAGCACTGAGTATAGGATCAGTTTTTTTGTTTTGTTTATTTGTTTCTGTTTTTGGTTGTCTTTTGTGGTTGTTGTTGTTATTGAGATGGAGTCTCGCTCTGTCGCCCAGGCTGGAGTGCAGTGGTGCAATCTCGGCTCACTGCAACCTCCGCCTCCCAGGTTCAAGTGATTCTCCTGCCTCAGCCTCCCGAGTAGCTGGGACTACAGGCGCCTGCCACCACACCCAGCTAATTTTTTGTCTTTTTAGGAGAGACGGGGTTTCACTGTGTAAGCCAGGGTGGTCTCGATCTCCTGACCTCGTAATCTGCCCGCCTTGGCCTCCCAATGTGCTGGGATTGCGGGTGTGAGCCACCATGCCTGGCCTGTTCTTTCTTTTTTACTGGGGTGCAGAAAGAAACAAAGACTCAAGGGCTTGTCAAAACTTCTATGCATGTGAAATGATAGAAGCTGACTTAACAGGAAGCAGCAGTGGCCAAATGACTCAGCATCTGATTTGCACAGAACTCCTGTCTCTTGAACTGTGGCGAGGAGACATTTGCTATGGGAGTGACATGTTTTGCTGTGACAAGAACATGGAGTGTACTCCCCTGCCCTTGAGAATGTGACACCATCATACCTTATCAGACCCCATTTGTGAGCTATTGACCTCAACTACTGGACTCTAAAATACAGTCATGCACTGCAAAATAACATTTTGGCTTATGATAGATGGCATATATGACAGCGGTCCTGTAAGATTATACTGTAATACTGTATTTTGACTATACCTTTTCTACGTTTAGATATGTTCAGATACACGAACACTTACCCTTGTGTTACAATTGCCTACAGTCTTCAGGACAGTGAATGCTGTACAGGTTTGCAGCCTGGGAGCACAGGCTCTACCACATAGCTTAGGTGTGTAATAGGCTCTACCATCTAGATTTGTGTAAGTGCACTTGATGATGTTTGCACAACGGCAAAATCGTCTGATGTATTTCTCAGAATGTGTTCCCTTTGTTAAGCAACGCCTAACTTTACATATAAACCCAAGAGTTTGACAGACACTTTGAGACCTTGGGCTGTGGCAGGGCTACACTCTGTCTGACTGCTTCTCTGAAGAGTGAAAGCTCTGGCTGAGCTAAGGCAACACCCTATTAGCTTTTGAGCTAATTTCCAAAGCTTCACCCAACTCCGGTACACTCTCTAGCATGGTCAAGCCATCTAGCTGAGAATCTCTCTATAAAGCTACGCCTCAAGCTTCAGTCAGACTACTTTCCATAGAGGCTTGCTTTCATCCTAAGTGAGCAATTAGAATTTAATAACTGTATTCTAACAGACTGGAACTCACTCACTATGTGGCTAAGAGACCTCCTCTATTGAGTGTATTCCCTGTGAGATTTGTTTTCTTATTCTCCCCACTTAAACACTGTGAACAAAAAAAGAAAGAAAATCTCTTTGTATGGCAATAAACTGGGTGACTCGTGAAATCATACTCTGAGCATCTCATTATTATTATTATTATTATTATTATTATTATTTTGAGACAGAGTCTCACTCTGTGGCCCAGGCTGGAGTGCAGTGGCGCGATCTCAGCTCACTACAACCTCTGCCTCTGGGGCTCAAGAGATCCTCCTGTCCCAGCCCCGCTGAGTAGCTGGGACTCTAAGCGTGCACTACCACATCTGGCTAATTTTTGTATTTCTGGTAGAAACTGGGTTTCGCCATGTTGCCCAGGCTGTTCTTGAACTCCCGAGCTCAAGTGATCTACCTGTCTCAACCTCCTAAAGTGCTGGGATTACAAGAGTGAGCCACCATGCCTAGCCATCCTTATTTTAATCATACAAGACAGTATGATTCCATATATATGTCCAGAATACGTAATTCTATAGAGACAGAAAGCAGATTAAGTGGTTGCTTAGGCCTGGGAGGGATGGGAAGACAGAGAGATAATAGCTACAAGGGCATAGGGTAACTCTGTGAGGTGATGAAAATGTTCTAAAATTTAATATAGTGATGGTTACACATACCTATGAATATACTATAAGCCATTGAATGTACACTTAAAAAATAATGTGCATAATCTACTTCTAGGTATATATCCAATAGAAATCAAACATGTGCTCACCAAAAGACAGGTACTAGGATATTTGTATCATTTCCAATATTTAAAATACCCAAATGTCCACCAACAATGGAATAGATAAATAAGTGGTGACTTATTTGTAATTATACAATAATGAGAGCAAAGGAACTATGATTATGCCCAGCGATCTGAATGAATCTCATAAAACAATGTTCAGTGAAAGAAGCCAGATTTTAAAAGGTATACTGTCTAATTCCATTTATATGTACAAAATAGGCAAAACTAATCTATGCTGTTAGAGGTCAGGAGAGCGGTCAGTTGGTGAGGGTTAGTGACTTAAAGAGGTCATGAGGGAACTCCTGGTTTCTGGTCATGTTCTGTGTCTTGATTTGAGTGCTGGTTACGTGGGTGTGTTCAGTTTATCAAAAGTGCATCAAGTGGGCCTTAAAATATGTGTACTTTTCTGGCTGGGTGTGGTGGCTTTGGGAAGCCGAGGTGGGTGGGTCACTTGAGGTCAAGAGTTCGAGATCAGCCTGACCAACATGGTGAAACCCCGTCTCTACTAAAAATACAAAAATTAACCAGGCATGGTGGCACATGCCTGTAGTCCCAGCTACTTGGGAGGCTGAGGCAGGAGAATGGCGTGAACCTGGGAGGCGGAGCTTGCAGTGAGCCGAGATCACACCACTGTATTCTAGCCTGGGCGACAGAGCCAGACTCTGTCTCAAAATAAATAAATAAAAAATAAAACATAGTCTCTTAACTTAAAAAAAGCGAGGCAAAGAGATTTCAGAAAGATGGAACCTACCCATTCAGTGGTGGTGTCTTGATGGGACTTTCCGTGAGCCATGACATCATGCACCCCAGGCTGTCCTGCCTCCTGCTTATTCCCAAGCCTGTTTCACCAGCCACACACTGAATGCATGCACCATGGAAATCTTTTCAGTACATTTCTTTTAGCTGTTTGTTTATGGAACGGGGTCTCACTGTGTCACCCAGGCTGGAGTACAGTGGTGTAGTCATAGCTCACTGCAGCCTCGAAACTTCCAGGCTCAAGCAATCCTCCCACCTCAGCCTCCTGAGTAGCTGGGACTACAGGCACGCACCACCATACCTGGCTAATGTGTGTGTGTTTGTGTGTGTGTGTGTGTGTGTGTGTGTAGAGACAGGGTCCTGCTATGTTGCCCAGGCTGGTCTTGTACTCCTGTCCTCAAGCAATCTTTCTGCCTCAGCCTTCCAAAGTGCCAGTATTATAGAGGTGAACCAGTATGCCCAGCCCCTTTTGGCTTTTTAAAAGGCACTTGGTAAAGTTAAATATCTATACATTGAGACTTAATTAACTAAGTTTTGAGACTAGCAAAGTAGGAATGGAGGGAATTTGGTGAAATGGTAGAAGCACTTACCAAACACCCACAAAAACACTATGCTTAATGGGGAAATTTTACTTGCGGCCTCTTTAAGATTGAGAAAGAGAAAAGTATCACTATCTCTGCTGCCATTTAACAGAGTATTAGAACTCATAGATAGGCAAAGCTACAAGATAAACAAAAAAATAAGTGTATAATTGGAAAGGGAAGAGATAAAACAATCATTATTTATAGATAAATATAATCATCTTCCAAGAAAACCCAATAGAATCAACAATGGATTAGAATTCGTAAGAGAGTTCAACAAGATCACCACATACAAGATCAATATACATTTTTTTTTTTTTCTGTAGAAATAAGGTCTCTTTTAGACTGGTCTGGAACTCCTGGCCTCAAGGGATCCTCCTGCCTTGACTTCCAAAAGCACTGGGATTACAGTCATATACCACTGTGCCTGCCCACAATATGTAAATTTCTGGCCAGACACAGTGGCTCAGGCCTGTAATCCCAGCACTTTAGGAGGCCGAGGAGGGCGGGTCATCTGAGGTCAGGAGTTCGAGATCAGCCTGGCCAACATAGTGAAACTCCGTCTCTACTATAAATACAAAAATTAGACAGGTGTGGTGGCAGGCACCTGTAATCCAAGCGACTCGGGAGGCTGAGGCAAGAGAATCGCTTGAACCTAGGAGGCAGAGGTTGCAGTGAGCTGAGATCACACCACTGTATTCCAGCCTTGGTGACAAGAGTGAACCTCCATCTCAAAATAAATAAATAAATAAATAACAACAATAATAATAAAGAGCTGAAAGTAAAAACAAAAACAATTCTCAAAAATGAAGGAGAAGTAAAGATGATGTAATTAATAACCATCAGACTTGCACTACAAGAAATGCTAAAAGTTTTTCAGGCAGAAGGAAAATGATACCAAATGGAAACTGGCATCTATACAAAGATGAATACCAGAAATAATAAATGAGCGGGTAAATGAAAGATGTATTTTCTTATTTTAGATTCTCTTTAAAATATAATAGAATCGCTAGTGGGCTGGGCTGGCCAGGGTTGGGGGAGACGGCTGAGGCTAAGGCTCCACACTGAACAGCCTTGGTAGCCCTCCTGGCCCCTATCTTGGAGTGGATAGACCCCAACCCCAGGGAACTGCCGCAGTGCCTGTGGTTCACTCAGCTGATGTTTATTGAATGTCTATGAGGCCAGGCCCTGGGGGTGTATAAAGAACACAAGAAGAGGCCGGGTGCAGTGGCTAACGCCTGTAATCCCAGCACTTTGGGAGGCCGAGGCGGGCAGATCACAAGGTCAGGGGTTCGAAACCAGCCTGACCAACATAGTGAAACCCTGTCTCTACTAAAAAAAATACAAAAGAGTTAGTCAGGCGTGGTGGCACACGCCTGTAATCCCAGCTACTCAGGAGGCTGAGGCAAGAGAATTGCTTGAACCTGGGAGGCAGAGGTTGCAGTGAGCCAAGATCGTGACATTGCACTCTAGCCTGGGCAGTAAGAGTGAAACTCCATCTCAAAAAAAAAAAAAAAGAAAAGAAAAGAAAAGAAAAGAAAAAGAACACAAGAAATAGAAAACCTAAATAACTCTATGTCTATCACATTAAATTTGTAATTTAAAACTTTCCCATAAAGGAAAATCTAGGCATAAATGACTCCATTGGTGAATTCTATCAAACATTCAAAGAAGAAATGGTTCCAAATTTATCTGCTGTTTTGGAAAATAGAAGAGGCTGGAACCTTTCCAGCTAATTTAATGCAAGCATGACCTTGATACCAAAACCAGACAAATACATTACAAGAAATGAAAGCTCCAAACCAATGCCTTCATGAACACAGATGCAAAGTCCTTAGCAATAGCCAGGTGTGGTGGCATGCCTATAGTCCCAGCTACTCAGGAGGCTGAGGTGGGAAGGTCCCTTGAGCCTAACAGTTCAAGTCCAGCTTAGGCAACATAGCAAGACCCTGTCTCTAAAAATTAAAAAAAAATAAAAATAAAAATAATAAAAAATAAAATAAATAAATTCTTCACAAAACATTAGCAAATCGAATCCAGAAATATACAAAAAGTAATGCAGCAATATAGAAAAGAGATGACACACCATTACCATTACATTCCCAGGAATGTAAGATTGATTTTGGCTGGGCATGGTGGCTCATGCCTATAATCCCAGCACTTTGGGAGGCCAAGGCAGGCGGATCCCCTGAGGCCAGAAGTTCTAGACCAGCCTGACCAACATGGCAAAGCCCCATCTCTACTAAAAATACAAAAAAATTAGCCAGGCGTGGTGGTGGGCACCTATAATCCCAGCTACTCGGGAGGCTGAGGTAGGAGGATTTCTTGAACCTGGGAGGTGAAGGCTGCAGTGAGCCAAGATCGTGCCATTGCACTGGGCAACAAGAGCAGAAGTCCGTCTCAAAAAAAAAAAAAGATTGATTTAACATTTGAACATCAATCAATATAATTCATCATATTAAAAGAATAAAGGAGAAAGTTATATGATAATCTCAATAGATGCAGAAAAAGGGTATGATGAAACTCAACACCGATTCATGATAAAAACTCTAGCAACTGGGAATAAAAGGAAATGTTCTTAATCTGATAAGGGATATGTTTTTAAAAAGTATAGCTAACAATGTTACATAATCTGTTATAATAATATATAAAATATTATGTAATATATAATAATGTTATATAATAATATAAAACTATAGCTAGCATAATAATGGTAATTGAAAACTTTACTGTTAACATCAGGTCTGAGGCAAGAATGTTCACTATGACCATTTCTATTATGCTGTGGTTCTAGTCAGTACAATAAGGCAAGAAAAAGAAATAAAAGGCTTACAGATTGCAAAGGAAGAAGGAAAATTGTCTTTATTTACAAACAACATGATTGGCTGTGTAATCTACAAAAAATCTACTGAACTAATAAGTGAGTTTATCAAGGTCACAGGACACTTGGTCAAATATTATATATTTCAATAGACTAGCAAAAAAAAAAAAGGAAATTGAAGTAAAAGAAAATACTACTTAGAATAAAAACAGGGCTGGGCATGGTGGCTCATGCCTGTAATCCCAGCATTTTGGGAGGCTGAGGTGGGCAGATCACTTGAGGCCAGGAGTCCAAGATCAGCCTGGCCAACATGGTGAAACCCCATCTCTACTAAAAATACAAAAATTAGCCATGTGTGGTGGCTCACATCTGCCACCCAGCTACTTGGGTGGCTGAGGGAAGAGAATTGCTTGAAGCCAGAAGGCAGAGGTTGCAGTGAGCTGAGATCACACCACTGCACTCCAGCCTGGGCAACAAGAGCAATAATCCATCTCAGAAAAAAAAAAGAAGGGTGAAAGTATAAAATAGAAGAAAATGCAGTGTCCTGTCTTTGTAATCTAGGGTAGGGAGTGTGTTCAATCTCTAAAGATAAAAATTGAAAGATTTTATGTTAACGTTAAGAGTTTCAGTTCAAATAAGGACACCATGGACAAAATGAATAGATGTATACAGAATGAGAAGACAGGTTCACAATATCTAAAATAAACAGAATAATATGTAGAAAAATTGAGACTATGTATAAACTCTTGCAATTTAATAAGGAAAAAGATAGCAATCTAATTAAAGGACAAAAGGATAAGCAATTTTCAGGATATTACCTATATACCCCTGTATATATAGGAAAAGATGCTCAGATTCACTAGTAATCAGAGAAATGTACATTAAAACACCCATGAGGTAGCCCTTTACAACTGTAAGATTGGTAAAAATTCAAAAACTTATTAGTGTCATGTTGGCTGAAATGTGCATCTGTTTCTGAACTCTCTGATACATACATACCTCATGATCCAGCAGTCTTGCTCCTGGTAGAATGCTCACACAGATCACTAAGGAACATGTATGAAAATGTTCATTGTATGTTACTCATGGTAGCAGGGAGAACGTCCATTCTTGGAGTATGGAGAGGTAAAATGTGGTAGACATACTCCATGGAGTACTTCACCACAATAACAAAATACAAAACATAGAAACATGGATAGATTTTAGAAATATAGTTCTGAAGGAGAAATGTAAGAATTATATTGCATTCAAATGAATAAATGAAATATGTATTATGTTTACATAAAATACATGTACATATTTTGCAAGAACACATAAAAACCAAGAAAATACACATTAATTATTCAGCAAGTATTCATTGAGTGTCTGTCATATGCCAGCCAATGTTCTAGGCTCTTGGCATTCAGCAATGAACAAAAAAAAGATCCCTGACCTCATGGAGCTTGTAGGTAGTACAGACAAAAAACAATATTCATGATAAAGAAGTCAATTATATATTGCATTAGAAAGTAATAAGAACTCTGGAACAAAAGAAAAAAGTAGGACAGAATGAGGAGGATTGGGTATTGGAAGGGCAGTTATGAGAGTCTTCACTGAGAAGATGGACAGTGAGCAAAGACCTGAAGGAAGTGAAAGAGTGAGCCATGAAGACATGTAAGGGACAGTGTTCCAGACAGAGGGGAGAATTGGTGCAAAGTGTCTGGGGTGGGAGCGTACCTGATGAGTTTGAAGAACAGCAAGGAGGCCAGCATAGAAAGAGAGAGAGCAGAAAGAATGAGGGAGTGTGCCAGGAGAGGGGAGTCAGAAAGGCAATGTGGCAGGGGTTAGGGGATCATAAAGAGCCTCAAAGCATATTGTAAGACTTTGAGTTTTTCTTTAAGTGAGATGAGTAATTATTGCAGAATTTTGAGCAGAGAAGTGGACATGGTCTGACTTGTATTTTATTTGAATGTGTTACGTTGTGGATTTCTAAGTTTATCCTATGTACAGTTCATTGAGCTTCTTGGATGTGTAGATTCATATCTTTCACCAAATTTGGAAAGGTTTTGGCCATTATTTCTTGAAATATTCTTTCCTCCCATGCCTCTTCTCTTTCTGGGACTCCCAAAACGTATATGTTGACATGCATGATTGTGTTCCACAGGTCTGTTAGGCTCCCTCTGTTTTTTTTTTTTTTCCCCCAAGACAGAGTCTCACTCTGTCACCAGGCTGGAGTGCAGTGGCACGATCTCGGCTCACTGCAACCTCCGCCTCCTGGGTTCAAGCGATTCTCCTGCCTCAGCCTCCTGAGTAGCTGGGACTACAGGTGCATGCCACCACACCCAGCTAATTTTTGTATTTTCAGTATGTTGGCCAGGGTTTCACTATGTTGGCCAGGATGGTCTTAATCTCTTGACCTTGTGATCTGCCTGCCTCAGCCTCCCAAAGTGCTGGGATTACAGGTGTGAGCCAGTGTGCCTGGCTGGCTCCCTCTTTTTTGAATTCTGGTTTCTTTCTGTCCTTCAGGCTGAATAATTCCAATTGACTATTTTCAGGTTTGCTAATTCTTTTTCTTTCTTTCTTTCTTTCTTTCTTTCTTTCTTTCTTTCTTTCTTTCTTTCTTTCTTCTTCTTCTTTTTCTTTCTTTCTTTCTCTTTCTTTCTTTCTTTCTTTCTTTCTTTCTTTCTTTCTTTCTTTTTTCTTTTTTTTTTGTTTTTTGAGATGGCATCTTGCTCTGTTGCCCAGGCTGGAGGGCAGTAGCATGATCTCAGCTCACTGCAACTTCCGCCTCCTGGGTTCAAGTGATTCTCCTGCCTCAGCCTCCTGAGTAGCTGGGATTACAGGTGCATGCCACCACACCTGGCTAATTTTTGTATTTTCAGTAGAGATGGGGGTCTCATCATATTGGCCAGGCTGGTCTCAAACTCCTGACCTCATGATCCACCTGCCTTGGCCGGGATTACAGGCATAAGCCACTGCACCTGGAAGTTTTGCTAATTCTTTATTCTGCCTGTTTAAATCTGCTGAGGAACACCTCTTGTAAGTTTTTAATTTCAGCGATTGTACTTTTCAGCTCTAGAACTTCTATTTGGTTTCTTTTTTTAAATATAAATTCTGTCTCTTTATTGATATTCTCTGTTTGTTTAGACATTATTCTCTTGGTTTCCTTTAGCTCTTTGAGTATATTTAAAACAGTTAACTTAAAGTTTTTGTTTAATAAATCCAATGTCTGCACTTCCATGGGATGGTTTCTATTGATTTCTTTTTCTCTTTTCTATAAATTGCCTTTCTTGTTTTTTTGTATGCCTTGTAATTATTTTCTTGAAAACTAGACATACTGAATATTATAAGATGGTAACTCTGAAATCAGATTCTGCACCCCATTTGCTGCTGTTGCTTACTGCAGGCTGCAGTCATCAATTTGTTTATTGACTTTTCCAAACTAGCTTTGTAAATACTGCATTTCTTGTCATGTGTGGTCACTGAAGTGTTTTCTATTATCTCAGTCATCAGTTAATGGCCTGACCTTAAATGCCGCTTTATTTAGCAGTCTCTTTCTTCATTCCACACTCCTTTGGTTACTATAGTTTTTTTTTTATTAGATTCTAGAGATCCAAAAATTTGATTCCGTCAGTTGCTTCAGTAAATAGACCAATTCTTGGAGCTTCCTACTCTATTATTTTCCATAATGTCATCCCTGATATGTTTTTAAAGCTCACTCTGTTCAAGATATATTGTTTTAGTTTGTTTGTTTGTTTTGCTTTGCTTTGCTTTGCTTTGTTGAAACAGGGTCTCGCTCTGTCACCCAGGCTGGAGTGCAGTGGCACAATCACAGCTCACTATAGCCTTAACTTCCCAGGCTCCAGAGATGCTCCCACCTCAGCCTCTCAAGTAAGTGGAACTACAAGCATGAGCCACCACGCCCAGCTACGAAAAAAATATTTTTTTGGCCAGGTGCATGCCTGTAATCCCAGCACTTTGGGAGGCCAACGTGGGCAGATCACAAGGTCAGGAAATCAAGACCATCCTGGCCAACATGGAGAAACCCCGTCTCTACTAAAAATACAAAAATTAGCTGGGCATGGTGGTGTGTGTCTGTAGTCCCAGCTACTTGGAAGGCTGAGGCAGGAGAATAGCTTGAACCCAGGAGGTGGAGGTTGCAGTGAGCTGAGATTGTGCCACTGCACTCCAGCCTGGCTACAGAGTGAGACTCCATCTCATAAATAAATAATAATAATAATAATAATAATTATTGTTATTTTTGTAGAGACAGAGTTTCCCTATGTTTCCCAGGCTGGTCTCAAACTCCTGGGCTCAAGCAATTTTCTGTGCCTTGTCCTCCCAAAGTGCTGGGATTACAGACGTGAGCCACCACACGTGGCTCATGATATACTGTGAAGTGAAAAAAATCAAGGTGTAGAAACGTGTGTATGGCATGCTACTATTTATCTAAAGGTGAGGGGGGTGGCTATTGGCTTATAAATAGTGAATGTAAAACCACAAAACTTAAAAAGAGCGATTATACACCTATCCCTGATGAGAATAGATGTGAAAAAAATCTTAACAAATTATTAGCAAATAGAATTCAGTATTATACCATGACCAGGTGGGATTTATTCCAGGAATGTAAAGATGGTTCAATATTTGGAAATTAATCAGTGTAGTCCACCGTATTAGCAGGTTAACGGAGAAAAAAAATCACATCATCATATAAATTGATGCAGAAAAAGTATTTGACAAACATTTAACACCCACTCATTTTGAAAATTCCCACAAAACCAGGAGTAGAGGGGAATTTCCTCAACTTGATAAGTGTATCTACGGAATATTTATAGATAACATCATACTTAATGGTAAAAGACTGAATACCTCATCCCTAAGATCAGAAACAAGGCAAAGATGTGCACTTTACCACTGCTATTCCTATTTGCAGGTGACATGGTTTTCTGCAAAGAAAATCCCAAGGAATATACAAAAAAATACCTTCTATGACTAATACATGAATTTAGCAAGGTCAAAGGATATAAGATCAACATATAAAAATTAATTGTACTTCTATGTATGGGCAATGAACATAGAAAAACTCAAGTTAGAAACACAATACTATTTACATTGCTTTAAAAAAGAGAGAAATACTTAGGCATTAAGCTAACAAAAGATACAGGACTACAGATGTCAACTGGGATATTTCATTTACAATAATGGATTGTCATTATTGCAATTCTGTGAGGGATGTGACTTAAGTGTACAACTTAAGTGGGTTGTAATCGGGGGCTTTAGCAGTCTGCCTTTGATTTTGCCTGTGGATTGAGATAATGCTAATTTAACTTTTAACACTGTGAATGTTGTGACCATGTTTTCTAGAGCTCAGATAATGAAAACAAGAATTATTATAATACCAATGCCAATGATTACCACACAATATAATACCAATGACATCGCTGGGGAAAAATGCTAAATGACTGTATTATCTTCACAAAAGATGGAAGGACACATACATTGAATTGGGGACGTAAAGAATCAAAACAGAATTCCACAATATGCAGAGAAGAATCTGGGCTTGGGCACAGTGAAGTTGGGCATATGAAAGCACACATGAAAACTAAATCTCACAAGTCCAGGATAAGATGGGCGAGTACTTCTACATCAATAAAAAGGTTTTTTATTTTCCAAAAAGACACCAATCCTTGGTCAGAAATGGCATCTGCTGAATTGGCTTATTCAGGACAGTTCTCCGGGTGGCCTTGGACAGAATTGATTTTCCCTTCTTTCTTACTTGTAGTACTCAAGAATAACTGTGTAGAATGTACTGGGAGAGTAATATCCTGAGGTAAGGACAAATTGTCTGGGACAGTTCAGGTTCTGTTCCAGTTCCCCCTCAAAACAAGGTGACCTTCAATGCTTTGGCTCAGCAAGTACCATATCTCCAGAGTATAAAACCCAGGGTGGGCTGGTTTCCAGGTCCCTCTACTACGGTGCAAGTGAGGCATGCACAGATGAGATTCTAGCCACCATATGGAGCTTTCCTGAGTTTTGGAGGACTGTGTTAGGCAGCTTTTTTTTTTTTTTTTTGAGACAGAGTCTCATTCAGTCACCCAGGCTAGAGTGCAGTGGCATGATCTTGGCTCACTGCAAGCTCCGCCTCCCAGGTTCACACTATTCTCCTCCCTCAGCCTCCCAAGTAACTGGGACTACAGGTGCCTGCCACCACGCCTGGCTAATTTTTTTTTTTTTTGTATTTTTAATAGAGATGGGGTTTCACTGTGTTAGCCAGATGGTCTCGATCTCCTGACCTCATGATCTGCCCATCTTGGCCTCCCAAAGTGCTGGGATTACAGGCGTGAGCCACTGCACCCGGCTGTTAGGCAGCTTTTGTGTTACTATAAAGCAATACCTGAGATTGGATAATTTATAAAGAAAAGAGGTTTAATTGGTTCATTGTTCTGCAGGCTGTGCAGGAAGCATGGTGCCAGCATCTGCTTCTGGTGAGGGACTCAGGAAGCTTACAATCATGGTGGAAGGCAAAGGGGGAGCAGATGAATTACATGGTGAGAGTGGGAGCAAGTCTGTGGGAGGGGGGCTGCCAGGCCCTTTAAACAACTAGATCTTGCATAAACTAACTTGAGTGAGAACTCACTCATTACCATGGGGATGACACAATTCATGAGGGATCCACCCCCATGAGTGTATGAAATACAATCATCTCTTTCCAGCAGTCCCCCAAAGTCTTAACTTGTTCCAACATCAAGTCCAAAATCCAAAGTCCAAAGTCTCATCTGAGACTCAAGCCCAAGTTCTTTCCACCTATGAGCCTGTAAAATCAAAAGCAAGTTATTTACTTCCAAGACACAATGGTGGTACAGGCATTGGGTAAACAGTCCCATACCAAAAGGGAGAAATTGGCCAAAAGAAAGGGGTAATAGGCCCCATGCAAGTCTGAAACCCAGAGGGCAGACATTAAATTTTAAAGCTCCAACATAATCCTTGACTTCATGTCCTACATCCTGGCATGAGGGGTGGGCTCCTAAAGCCTTGGGCAGACCTGCCCATGCCCATGTGGCTTTGCAGGGTGCAGCCCACATGACTGCTCTCATGGATTGGAGTTGAGTGCTTGCAGATTTCCAGGCAGAGGGTGCAAGCTGCTGGTGAATCTACCATTCTGGGGTCTGGAAGGTAGTGGCACCCTTCCCACAGCTCCACTAGGCAATGTCCTGGTGGAGAAATCTGTGGGGCTCCAACCCCAGATTTCTCCTCAGCATTGCCCTAGTGGAGTTTCTCTGAGGGGGCTCTGCCCCTGCAGCAAGCTTCTGTCTGGGCACCCAAGCTTTTCCATATATCCTTGAAATCTAGGTGGAAACCACCAAGCCTCCCTCATGCTTATATTCTGAGTATCTACAGACTTACCATCACATGGAAACCACCAAGGTTTATGGCTTGTGCCCTCCAAAGTAGTGGCCCAAGCTGTAGCTGGGGCCCTCTTAGCCACAGCTGGAGCTGGAGCAGTCAGAATGTGGGGAGAAGTGGGACCCTGGGCCTGGCCCCTGAAACCATTTTTTCCTCCTAGGCCTCTGGCTCTGTGATGGATGGGCTCTCTCCAAGATCTCTGAAATGCTTTCAAGGTCTTTTCCTTGGTGTCTTGGATATTAGCACTTGACTCCTTTTAGTCATGCTAATCTCTCCAGCAAGTGGTTGCTCCACAGTCTACTTGTATCCCTTTCCTGAACTTTCCCTTTCTCTGCCACATGGCCAAGCTGCAATTTTTCCAGACTTTTACACTCTGTTTCCCTTTTAAATATAAGCTTCAACTTTAAGTCATTTCCTTGCTCCCATATATGATCATAGGCTGTTATAAGAAGTCATGCCACTTCCTGAATGCTTTGCTGCTTAGAAGTTTCTTCCACCAGATACCCTAGGTCATCGCTCTTAGGTTCAAACTTCCACAGATCCCTAGGGTCTGGACAAAATACAGCCAAGTTCTTTGCTAAGGCATAACATGGGTAATCTTTACACTAGTTCCCAACGACTTCCTCATTTCCAAGACCTTCTCAGCCTGGCTTTTGCTGTTCATATGTTTATCAGCATTTGGATCACAACCACTTAACAAGTCTCTAAGAAGTTCTAAACTTTCCTTCATCTTGCTGTCATCTTCTGAGCCCTCCAAACTCTTCCAACCTCTGCCCATTACCCAGTTCCAAAGCCACTTCCACATTTTCAGATATTTTTATGGTAACACCCCACTCCTCAGTGCCAATTTTCTGTGTTAGCCCATTTTTGCATTGCTGTAAAGAAATACCTGCCAGGCGCAGTGGCTCATGCCTGTAATCCCAGCACTTTGGGAGGCTGAGGTGGGTGGATCACGAGGTCAGGAGATCGCGACCATCCTGGCTAACATGGTGAAACCCTGTCTCTACTAAAAAATAGGAAAAATTAGACGGGCATGGTGGCAGGCACCTGTAGTCCCAGCTACTCGGGGGGCTGAGGCAGGAGAATGGCATGAACCCGGGAGGCAGAGCTTGCAGTGAGCCAAGATCGTGCCACTGCACTCCAGCCTGGGTGACAGAGCGAGACTCCATATTAAAAAAAAAAAAAAAAAAAAAAAAAAAAAAAAAGAAGTACCTGAGGCTGGATAATTTATAAAGAAAAGAGGCTTAATTGGCTCATGATTCTGCAGGCTGTACAGGAAGTGTGGTGTCAGCATCTGCTTCTAGTGAGGGCCTCAGGAAACTTACAGTCATGGTGGAAGGTGAAGAAGGAGCAGGCATGTCCCGTGGTGAGAGCAAGAGAGATAGAGGAGGGAGGTGCTAAGCTCTTTAAATAATCAGATCTCATGTGAATGACCAGAGTGAGAACTCATTGAACTCATGAAGCCCTTCAAGAGGGATCCACCTCCATGATCCAATTATCTCCCACCAGGCCCCACCTCCAACACTGATAATCACATTTCAACGTGAGATTTAGAGGGGATAAATATCAAAACCATAACAAGGACCAGCTCCAAATGAATTCTATGCTTCTGCTGTCCCTTGCTGCCTATCTGTAAGTAACAAACCTGCTTCAGTAACTTGTGTATGTGAGTGTTCTGTTTCACAGGACTAGGGTCATTGGTAAAAGTCTAGCCCCAGGATGCAATGAGCTGAAGTGGTAACCAGTGCACAGTGGACCTGCTTTGCAGCTTGGGCATGCCACGCAAATAAACAGGACTTATCATTTGTTCCCTTGATTGCTCTGAGACTGAGTAAAGTTACTCAGTTTCCTGATGCCGAGGTTGCAACTGAAATATCCTGTAGGAGCGAAAGAGGTCCGTCATGCTTTCCACAGCACATCAGGCAATCCATCCAATCACAGCAACACTACCAAAAATGATCCCCTCTGCTCTCAGCTACTTTAATTTGAAAAATGGAGTTTTGGCTTGGTGTGGTGCCTCATGCCTGTAATCCCAGCACTTTGGGAGGCTGAGGTGGGAAGATCATTACTTGAGCCCAGGAGTTTGAGACCAGCCTGAGCAACATAGCAAGGCCTTGTCTCCACACACAAAAATTAGCTGGGCATGATGGCGGGCGCCTGTAATCCCAGCTACTTGGGAGGCTGAGGCAAGAGAATTGCTTGAACCCAGGAGGCGGAGGTTTCAGTGAGCCGAGATTGAGTCATTGCACTCTAGCCTGGGCAACAGAACAAGACTCTGTCTCAAAAACAAACAAACAAACAAAAATTTAACTGTTCATCTTACTGTCTATGAAGATTTTCTAACAAATTCACAGAAAAATGTAAGACAAAAGATTGTCAATATCTTATCCAAATACAAACCAAACCTGGTCCATCTCATCTTTCATAGTCAGCAGACAGGGCAAACAGAAATTCTAGCAAATATCATTCAGTCTATAAGCTTCTTACCAAAAAATAAAAAAGATCTCATCTGCTAAATCCTGCACACCTGTACACAACACCATGAAAAGAGGGATGATTTACTGACCTATGATATTGAGGCTTTCATAATGGAAGTTTTTTTTTTTTTTTTGGTCTGTTTGTTTTTTGAGACAGTCTCCCTCCATTGCCCAGGCTGGAGTGCAGTGGTACGATCTCAGCTCACTGCAACCTCCGCCTCCCAGGTTCAAGTGATTCTCCTGCCTCAGCCTCCCGAGTAGCTGAGATTACAGGCGAGTGCCACCATACCCGGGTAATTTTCGTACTTTTAGTAGAGAAGGAGTTTCATCATGTTGGCCAGGCTGGCCTCAAACTCCTTGACCTCAGGTGATCTGCCCACCTCAGCCTCCCAAAGTGCTGGGATTATAGGTGTGAGCCACCACGCCCAGCTTCATAATGGAAGTTTGAGGTCACTTTTCCGTTTCTCCAAAATGTGCAGAAGCAATTTATAAAAAGTTTTTACTTTATTATTATTATTATTATTATTATTATTGAGACAGAGTCTCGCTCTGTGGCCCAGGCTGGAGTGCAGTGGTGAGATCTCGGCTCACTGCAACCTCTGCCTCTTGGGTTCAAGCAATTCTCCTGCCTTGGCCTCCAGAGTAACTGGGATTACAGGTGCCTGCCACCATGCCAGGCTAATTTTTGTATTTTTAGTAGAGATGAGGTTTCACCATGTTGACCAGGCTGGTCTCGAAGTCCTGACCTCAGGTGATCCGCCTGCCTTGGCCTCCCAGAATGCTGGGATTACAGGTGTGAGCCACCGTGCCTGGCTAAATTTTTTACTTCATATAAATGAAGGAGATGGCTTAGACATGTGCCTCCAAAATGTTTCTCATTGTTGCTATCCATAGCAAAAATATGAAAATCTTGACCTGATGTTAAATCACATGCTGAAAGGGCGAGATAAAAAGAGTGTTCTTTTCTAATTTGGAAATACATTAAGGATTAAGGATGAAAATGGAGAAAGGGATTACAGTAATGTAGAAATAAGTTCTGTCTCCAAAACTGTCTGATGATCTGTGAAGAGGCCGTAAGGATGAACTGACTGCATCAGACATGTTCCATGCCATGTGTAGGTTGTGACAGAATACTCATACAGTAAAATAAAGTGACTTATATTTTGGAAATAAGACTGCTTCAGAATTAAAAAAAAAAAAAAAAGAGCCACCAGAAAAACAGCCAAATTAAATAAGATTTCCTTAATTTCTTTACTAAAACTATAAGTTATTTTGAATCCAACTTTGATTTCACAAGTTTGAATTATTTCTGGGCTTTAAAAGCATTTTCCCCTAGAAAGAAGAGTTAAACTTCTGATGATATCCAAGGTACTTCCAAGCATTTAAAAATGACATTTTAGACATTGATAGTCTATAAGATAGATTTATATCTTATGGATACAAGATGCAAAGGGCCTGATTGATAAATACATTGCTGCTCCACCAAAACAAGCCTGTAGACACAAAATAGGACATTTTTGTTCTGGGCGCAGTGCCTCACGCCTGTAATCCCAGCACTTTGGGAGGCTGAGGCAGGTGGATCACCTGAGGTCAGGAGTTCGAGACAAGACTGGCCAACATGGTGAAACCCCATCTCTACTAAAAATACAAAAATCAGCTGGGCATGGTGGTGCACGCCTTGTAGTCCTAGCTACTCAGGAGGCTGAGGCAGGAGAATCGCTTGAACCTGGGAGGTAGAGGTTGCAGGGGGCTGAGATCACACCACTGCATTCCAGCCTGGGCAATAGAGCAAGACTCCATAAAAAAAAAAAAAAAGTAGTAGATGGACATTTTTGAAGAGCTATAAACTAATTTCTACAAGCCTAAACACCTGCTGTGCCTAGTTAGTATAAAATTCTAAATATTCTAGGCTCAGATGTTTTTGTTGAGAGGATATTGAGTTTGATATCATCACATTGAAATGACAAGAGAAACCAGTGTAATCCAGGCTTGACAACAGCAGAACTGCAGGTCTAACTGGATCTTACATTTGATTGTCTACAGTTTTCCACTATCTAAAAGAAATAGAACATGTCCCAAAGGCTACAGGCAGTTAGGAGGAGTGTTACCAGAATAGAAAACAGGAAGAGTCGTATGATCTTACTATGACATGCGACGCAAAGAAACATGTCACTGACCAGGCGCAGTGGCTCACTGTAATCCCAGCACTTTGGGAGGCCAAGGCAGGAGGATTGCTTGAGCCCAGCAGTTCAAGATCAGCCTAGGCAATATAATGAGACCTCATCTCTACTAAAAATCAAAAAAATTAGCTGGGGGTTGTGGCCCATGCCTGTAGTCCCAGGTACTCAGATGGCTGAAGCAGGAGGATTGCTTGAGCCTGGGAGGTAGGGGCTGCAGTGAGCTGTGATCATGCCACAGCACTTCCGCCTGGGCAACAGAGCAAGACCCTGTCTCAAAACAAAACAAAACATGTCATTGCTGTTTTAAAAAAGTTAAATATAGGTAATATCTGTTTAATTAGTCCTATTATATTTGTGTTCTCCTTTTACAAAATCTTGCATGTATGTATCTTAAGAATACACAGTAATGGCTGGGCACAGTGGCTCACGCTTGTAATCCCAGCACTTTGGGAGGCCAAGGCAGGGGGATGACAAGGTCAAGAGATTGAGACCAACCTGGCCAACATGGTGAAACCCCGTCTATACTAAAAATACAAATATTAGCTGGGGGTGGTGGCGCACACCTGTAGTCCCAGCTACTCGAGAGGCTCAGGCAGGAGAATTGCTTGAACTGGGGAGGCAGAGGTTGCAGTGAGCCGAGATCGCACCTGTAGTGGCACTCCAGCCTGGTGACAGAGTAAGACTTCGTCTCAAAAAAAAAAAAAAAAAAAAACACAGTAGTATAGACTATAGAATTTAAATACCTGATAAAGAGTTTTAAAAAAGAGTTAAAATAAAGCTGGTGCAGTGGCTCACACCTCTAATCCCAGCACTTCAGGAGGCCAAGGAGGGCAGGTCACCTGAGGTCAGGAGTTCAAGACCAGCCTGGCCAACATGGTGAAACCTCGTCTCTACAAAAATACAAAAATTAGCCAGACATGATGGGGGGCACCTGTAATCCTAGCTACTCAGGAAGCTGGGGCAGGAGAATCGCTTGAACCCCGGAGGAGGAGGAGGTTGCAGTGAGTTGAGATCATGCCACTGCACTCCAGCCTGGGTGACAGAGCAAGACTCCATCTCAAAAAGAAAAAGAAGTTAAAATAAATGGACAGAAAGAGACTTTATAAAAATAGTGTTTATTCACACATATCATTTGTTTAATTGCTCCACTATTAATTAGTACTAATTGCCACTTTTAACTTGTCCTATTGTTTGGCTTAAATAACAGCATTTATGGATTAGAAAAGTAAATAATAGAAAATAACATAGAATTTCAAATAAAAACCTATTTTCATATTTTTACATTAAAGTAATAAAATGCGTATATATGACATATAATATTATAATGCTTTTTATATTTTGTCTGGTATAGATGTATCCCTCCTGGCTCTCCAAAAAGTTGGTCACCAGAGGGTGAGGGGACTCACCACCTCTGCCAGCCAGCACCAGGGTAGAGCTCACTTTGAATAGCTCAAACAGTGTCACCAGGTCCACACTGTCTCTCTGGGCCCTTGGTTCCCCTCCCAGCCTGTGCTTGTATTATCCTCACCCAGCAAGCCTAGCAATGAAAGCGCTTCTGTCCCAGGCATAGGCTTGAGATAGAGTCTCATTGGGTGCCTTTGAGTCACACGCATGTCCCCAAACTACTTGCCGTCTCCAAAGGGAGTGGCAGAGCCTGGATCATGTGGGATCATTGCCTCCAGCGTGAGATGGTGGCTGGGGGGAGGCAGCCCCCTCACACCCTTTCAGATAGTGGATAAGTGGTTCTCTACTGGGAAACTGAGGCGCCCTTCTCAGAAGGGGGAAGACAGGCTGTCCATTTCCCCTTCGGCAGGGAGCCAAAGTGCTTTCTGCTAAACCATTTTTGGCCAAATTCCTGGAGCCACACAAACATACATCCATCTTCTCACTTAATGTATCCTATGGAAATGATCTATTGACGTGCCTCACTTGCTGACTGCACAGTGAGCTCTCAAAGACAGGGACAGCATCTGGCTCCCGCTGTGTCCTCAGCACCCTGTCCTCAGCCAGGCGCTTAACAGGTGCCTCAGGATATCCCTGGGTTCCTCTTCTTGCCTCTTGTTCTCAGCTCCCAGTTCACTTGTTCCTTGCACAATCTCTACAGATGTGCACAGCCTTCACATCTGTAGCTCAGCACAGACCTTTCCTTTGAGTCCAGAGCTGTGAGTCCTGCCATCTTCAGGACTTTAAATTCAATGTCCCACAGGTGGCTCAAACTCCACACATGGGAAATTGAACTTGCTGTCTTCACCCTATTCTCCTCCTCCACTGTTCCCTTTCTCAGTGACAGCTCTATTGTTCATTCAACCAACTACGCTCTTATCCTCCACAATTGGTCAATGCCCAGGTATCATTGGTCCTGCCTCCCACATACCTTTCAAATCTTCCCTCCACCCCTATCCTCTTCATTCCACTGCTCTGCACTGCCCTGCCCCAGGCCTCAGCCTCTCTCCCCCGATGGCACGCAGGCATCCTGTACCAGAATGCGCTCCCGTAGAGCAGCGATACAAGGCTCCAGCCTAAAGCCCCTTGGTGCCCCCCATTAACTTCACACTCAAGCCCAAACCAGCAGCACGTCAGCCCTGCAGCCTCCAGCCCCGTAGTTCTGCCCAGCTCTGGGGCTCCAGCCCTTCCAGGAGCCTTGCGTTTCCCTGGGAGTGCATGGCTCCCTGTCTGATCCCTTTCTTCAGGTGGCTAATTCCCTTTTGTCCTGGAAGACCAGCCTTACTACCAAGAGGCCCCCCATAATACACAACCCATCCCCTCACACTGAGAGCCCTGCCTCTGGGCTCCTGCGGCCCTCTGTGCTTTTCTCTTCCCTGCCTTTTCCCACATTTCATTCATTCACTCATTCATTCATTCATATTTTCAGTGGTACATTGGATTGTGTGCCCACTGTTATACTCGACAATAATTTTACTTATGTGGTAAAGCTCCTGTGGTTAGACAGATGACCCCTACCTACCAGTCTCTCCCTCTGGAGTGTAAGGGCCAAGAGGGCAGGGATGACATTCCTTATCTCCGTGACTCCAGCCAAGGTTACTCCGGGCCTGGCACCTAGTACGTGCTATCAATTGTTCAATGAACGGATCAACAGACTAGCTACAGCAGAGATTAACAAACTTTGTAAAAGGCCGGATAGAAATTATTTTAGACTTTGCAGGCCATGTGATCTCTGTCTCAACAAGAAAGCAGCCATAGACAGTACATAAATACAATTTTGTTTACAAAAGCTGGATTTAGCTCGTGGATTGTAGTTTGCTGACCTTTGAGCTACAGAAATGAACTTCCTGCAGCACTTGGGAATAACTTCCGCCCCCCACCTTCCTCCCCAGTGAGACTTGCTCCTGTCTTCTGTCCCCTTCTCAGCCTAGACCCCATGGCCCTTCCTCCAACCCTCCAATCTTACTTCCTGCCCACCTTCCACCCCCCATTCCCAGAGGACTGTCCATGTCGTGTCTCCCTTTTCAGACTCAGAGCTCCTTGTGGACAATAATTTAGCCACTTTTCCCTGACCTCCTCCAGCCCAGCCACCTGGATTCTCCATCACTCCCACACTCACATGATGACCAGCCCTATGGACAAGGCAGTGACAGGCAGATATTTCCTATGAATAGCACTTCCTCAGCTGAACAGTTGGAAAGCACATTTTTCTGCATGCTTTCATTCCTTTGTCAGCCCCTGTCTCTTCTGCCTTTCCCTAGGTTCCCTGAGGCCTTTGCCCTCGAGACTCGGCCCTCCTGGTTCCTTCCCTGGCTAATGCATGGGGCATCTATCTACAGCCTTGGTTCCCAGGAAGATGGTGGGTACTTGTCAGAGTTAGTTGCTGTGATAAACTCTCTCTCTCTCTCTCTATATATATATATGTATATATATGTGTGTGTGTATGTATATATGTATATGTTATATATGTATATATGTTATATGTTATATATGTATATATACAATTATATTATATATGTATATATACAATTATATGTCATATACGTATATATACAATTATGTTATATATGTATATATACATATGTACACATATATACATACAGAGAGAGAGTTCATCACAGCAACTAACTCTGACAAGTATATGTGTATATATACTTATATATACATATGTGTGTACACACACATACACACATATGTATGTATTGTACACACATATACACACATATGTATGTATGTGTACACATATATATGTACACACATATATATGTATGTATGTGTACACACATATACACATATAGGTATGTATACATACACACACACACACATACATATATAGAGAGAGAGAGTGAGAGAGAGAGAGAGTTAATCACAGCAACTAACTCTGACAAGTACCCACCATCTTCCTGGGAACCAAGGCTGTAGATAGATGCCTATATATGTGTATATATATATGTATATATATATATATAGAGAGAGAGAGAGAATATATATATATATATATAGAAAGAAATATATATAGAGACAGAAAAAAATATATATATATATATTTTTTTTCCGGACAGGATCTTGCTATGTTGCCAAAGCTGGTCTTGAACTCCTGGGCTCAAGCAATCCTCCTGCCTCGACCTCCCAAAGTGCTGGGATTACAGGCACGCACCACCACTCCCAGCTAATTTTTTGTAATTTAAGTAGAAACGAGATTTCACTGTGTTGGCCAGGCTAGTCTCAAACTCGTGACCTCAGGTGATCCACCTGCCTCAACCACCCAAAGTGCCTGGGATTACAGGTGTGAGCCACCACACCCAGCTGTGATGCTTAAATTTTATGTGTCAACCAGACTGGGCCACAGGGTCCTCAGATAGAGCAGGGGAGAAAGAGTCACATGGAGATGGGTCTGTGATCAATCATTGGCTTCCTCTTTGAGGACCCAGAGGCTCCCGCTGCCCCACATGAAAGTGGGGTTCTATAACTAACAAGGAAGGGGGAATGGATGTCAGGGATAGGCAACCAGTGATCTCACCACACCTGGGATGCTCCCTTACAGGGACAGAAAGTAAGGGGATGCCTGAAAGCCACCATGTGTTCTACAGCTAGCCCTGGGGCTGGAGAGCAGGACAAGGGGGAGTGAGGGCAGCCCGGGCCTGTGAAAAGGAAGGAAGAAACGCTGTGGACGTCAGCCAGGCATGGAGAGGCAGAGCCACGGAATGCCAGAACCAGAGTTACCCCCGGTTACACAGATGGGGGAACTGAGGCCTAGAGGGGCCCTGTGACCTGTCCAAAGCCACATAATGCTGTCTCCTGCCTCCAGGCCAGGATATTTCCCTGTATTAGAGCTGTTGTGTTCACTGCTGGCCGTGGTAGGTCCTCACTGCTGTCCTGCTCTAAATGGCAGAGTGTGGCTCTGGGCCCTGGGTGCCCACAGGGACTGCCTGGAGCCGGCGGGCCAAGTGTCTTCACACGAATTGAGAAGCAGGAGTAAAGGACCCACCCTGAGACAAACCAACCGACTTAACATATTTAGAAGTAGGGGAAGAGACAGGGAAGGACAGACAGAATTCCTGCCTGTCCGGTCCAGGACCTGACTCCTGCCAGGCTGACCTTCCTGTCCGGGTGAGGGGAAGGAGGCGCTCATGCTCTTTCTGCCTGGAGGACAAAAGAGAACCAGACAAAAGCAAAGGGCAGAGCATAGGTAGGAGTTTCCAAGGGGCACAGGCGAGGAAGGAATCTCTTACCTAAGAGGGTTTTCAAACATAACAGAAAATTGCCTAAGTGTGCTGGAAAATAAGGCAGCATGGCTGAGAGGCAGGAGGAGGAACAGGGTGACCCCGGGATCAGCCCTGGTGGTGGCAGCCCAGGCTTCTGCTGTGTTGACCGGTGATGCTGGCCCTGACCATGGCTGCAGTTAGCACAGTCGCCACCAGGTGGCAAGCATGCCCATTTCTGAAGGATTGGCTGCTGGAACTCCGATAACTGGTTGGTTGATGGATTTGTTTATGCATCCAGCATTTATTTATTCAATCGTCATTCATTCATAGTTTTGATTCCCCCCAAGCATTTTTGACTCATTTGTGCCAGCAGGCATTGTGCTAAGTGTGAGGAGGAACCAAAATTGGCCCAGAAGAGGTGGCTGTTGTGGGCACCTCAGAGGGCCCTCCCTGCTCAGCAGCCCCGCGGGGGTGCCCGGACCAGAGTGGGCCATGGCGGCCAGGTACCTGTGGGTCAGGCCTGCAGCTGGCGGGGCCTGCTGCCTGGATCGGATCCCACGGCAGCCACTCGGGCTGGCGCCCCCTGCCCTCCGTTCTGCAGCGGAGCCAGCGGGCAGTGGGCCCTGAGAGAGGTTTGGCTGGCCTCCCGTGCTGGGCTCAGGCCGCCCGCAGTGGGGCTCAGGTGCAGCCGCACAGTGGTCCCTGGGGCTGAGGTTTTCTCCATCTCTGTTCTTCCTCCAACCAGGCTCAACCTCAAACCGCGAGTCCACCCCTCTGCCCCCCTTCTCCCTTCCCTCTGCTCTGTTCTGCAGTGTTTCTCAGACGTGTACCTCTCCAGGGCAGAAAGTGGATCCCTGGAACAGGACTGGGTCCCGGGGCCTCAGGGTCACCGGACTCCTGCTTTCCTCAAGCCTTGCTCCTGCCCCTCCCCTGCTTCCGGCTGTGAGGCCAGCATTCAGCCAGAAGCATCCATGTCTTGGCTGTTGGCTCTGTCCCCACATGACGCATAGCCCCAGGAGGGCAGGGACCTCAGCTGATTCACTGTTGAAGCCCCAGGACCTTGCGCAGTGCCTGCCACAGAGCAAGCCTCAACAAAGGTGGGCTGCATCACTCAAGGAAGGGGAGTGAATGCAGCTGTGCAAAGAGGAGAGCCACAAGCATCTATGGGAGGGCGGGGCAGGCGTGGATGCTGCAGGACACATCAGAGCGTGCCTGCGCGCCCCGAGACTGCCCTGTGTTGAATTGGAGGAGCCCCTGGACCCGCTGCAGTGAGGACCTTAGGATCCCCCGTTTGCTCCATAGGACTCCAAATCCAGCAGGGGTGGAGTCATTTTTGGGGGCCCCCAGAGGACTTCCTTGGCCAGCAGCTGCAGTGCCCAGTACTCCAGGAGAGTGTCAGCTGCCACTCTGTATTGCTTCCCTCCTCCCCTCTCCTGCTGCCCCAGCTTCCTTGGCAACTGGGAACACTGCCCCCCACCCCAACTACTAACCCAGGCCCCGTGCCTTCTGACTCACAGCAGCTCAACAGGAAAGCATCTGGTCATGCCCACAGCCCTGGCATCTGGCCCACATGAGTGGCACCCCTCCCCAAGACCTTTCACACAGTTTCTATATTAGGGTAATGTCCATTGAAATCTCTCCCACCTCACCCCCAAGAAACCCCCCTGTGATACGTGGGGATGGCATAGCGCCCCGCCGCGCACCGTGCCAGGTGGAGTGGGAGTCCTGATCCTACCGGCTCATCACATTCCGCACATTCCCAGTGGGCAGGGTGGAGGAGGGGCTGGCCAGGGAGGAAGAATGCCGCTTGCCTCTGACATCCTGTGTCTGGGTTTGCTTCATCCCTACCCTCCCTGCCTGGGCTCAGCTCCCCTCCATGTACCTCCTGGGCCCTCACACCTTGGACCCCTGTCTAGCTCCCACCTCTCAGGGCTGTCTTCCCTTTTCTGACCTATCCTTCCCCTCCATTTTCTCCTCCCTCGCTCAGCCCTCTCCTCTCTGTCATCCTGGAGTCTGTGGTGAGAAGAGGGGAGGCCAGGCTGAGTTCCACACAGGCCACTGTCCCTGTCCTAGACAGCCAAGCACACTGGGTTTTGTATGGCTGCAGCTCTGCGCCATCTCCTTGTGCATCCAGGACTTGCCCTCTCTGGCCATGGGCTCCTCCTGGGAGCACTGGGCTCCCAGGGTCCCAGTCCTGATCTCTAAGCTCCTCCCAAAGGCCTTAGTGGGGATGGAGCAAACCCCGATGGTCTAGGTCTCCATGCTGCCCTGGGGAGATTTCTCCCCAAATCCTCCTTCCAAATGGCGCAGGACTAGATTTGAGGGTCAGCTGCTCACCTGCCTCCCACCCCACCTGGACCCTGCTCATCTCTTCTTTATGCACATCTGTGGGCATTGGGACCAGTACCTGGACAAAGTTGTCCCATTCCTGAAATACCTACGTACTCCTCCCTCTGCCCTCTGGTCACCTCCCAGCTCCTGACCACAGTGCAGTGGCCGAAGTGGAGCTTGGGCTCCAGGAACCTCGAGTTCCAGTCCTGGCTCTGCCACTCACTTGCTGTGGGACCTAAGCTAGTCACCACCCTGCTCTGAGCCTCAGCGCTGGGGGGAATGACAGGAATGGACCGGTAGCCTCATGCTCCAGAGCCAAGGGGGACACCCAGCAGCCCCAGACCAGACAGATGTTCTGACCAGGTTTTGATGGAGGACATAGATGGAGTCGCCAGAGAGGTGTTCCCCTTTGGAGACAACTCTGTTTTGTTTCTTTTCTTTTTCTTTTCTTTTTTTTTTTTTTTTTTTTTTTTTTTTGAGATGGAGTCTCACTCTGCCACCCAGGCTGGAGTGTAGTGGTGCAATCTTGGCTCACTGCAACCTCTGCCTCCCGGGTTCAAGCAATTCTCCTGCCTCAGCCTCCCGAGTAGCTGGGATTACAGGCACCTGCCACCATGCCCAGCTAATTTTTTGCATTTTTAGTAGAGATGGGGTTTCACTATGTTGGCTAGGCTGGTCTAGAACTCCTGACCTTGTGATCCACCCGCCTTGGCCTCCCAAAGTGCTGGGATTGCAGGTGTGAGCCACTGGCCCTGGCCTGTTTATTTCTATATTTATTTTTAAGAGATGGAGTCTCGCTCTGTTACCCAGGCTGGAATGCAGTGGTGCCATCATAGCTGACTGCAGCCCTGAACTACTGGGCTCAAGTGATCCTCCCACCTCGGCCTCCCAAAGTGCTGGGATTACAGGCAGGGTCCAGCTTCTGCTTTGCTTTTTTTTTTTTTTTTTTTTGAGATGGAGTCTTGCTCTGTTGCCCAGGTAGGAAGGCAGTGACGCGATCTCAGCTCACTGCAACCTCTGCCTCCTGGGCTCAAGCGATTCTTGTGCCTCTCAGCCTCCGGAGTAGCTGGGACTACAAAGTACACCACGACGCCCAGCTAATTTTTGTATTTTTTGTAGAGACGGGGATTCGCTACGTTGGCCAGGCTGGTCTCGAACTTCTGGCCTCAAGTGATTTGCCATTCTCGGCCTCACAAAGTGCTGAGATTACAGGCGTGAGCCACCACACCTGGCCCTGTTTTGCTTTTTAATTGAGCAAGGGGCAGGCCACTCACAGGGGTTCCCCAACCTCAAACCAGTGCTCCCTACCCCAGCCCCTCAGACCCTTCTCTTATCAGCAAGGTATGTCTGAAAAAGTAGTACTATGAAGAGTATCTGAAATACACACACACACTCCATTAGGTTGAGTGGTGAAATATTCAAAGCTTTCTACTACCATCAGGAGGCAGCTGAGGAGCCCACTGTTACCACTCCATTCGGCATTACCCTACAAGGGAGGCCTCAGGCGAGGGAATAAGGCACAAAAAACATTGTGAGAATTGTAAAGGGAGAAAGAAAACTGCCAATATTTAGATGACATAATGGTCCACAGACAAAATCCCCCCAAATATACAGACAAGCTATTAGAATAAATAAGTAAATTGAATAAGCTCACTGGATACAAAATCAGTACAAAAAAATCAAATGTTGCTGGGGTAGGCAAAGATTTCTTTTTTTTTTTTTCCTTTAAATAGAGATGAGGTCTCACTATGTTGCCCAGGCTGGCCTTGGACTCCTGGGCTCAAGCAATCCTCCTGCCTCAGCCTCCTGACTAACAAGTTTTCCTAAACAGGACACAGAAAGTACTAACCATAAGGAGAAAACTTGATAAATTTTTCTCCATTGAAATTAGAATTACTAAGCCAGATGTGGTAGGCCACGTCTGTGGTCCCAGCTAGTAGAGAGGCTGAGGCAGGAGGATTCCTCGAGCCTAAGAGTTTGAGTCCAGCCTGGGCAACATAGTGAGACCCTGTCTCTAAAAGTGAAAAAAAAAAAAAGGAACCAATCAAATGTTTTTCTACCAATGCACAATTAGGGAAAGGAATTAAAAGGACAACATCATTTATACACCATAAAAATATCAAATACCTAAAAATAAATCTAACCCAAACAGTGAAATCTCCCTCACTACACAGAAAACTTCAAAACATCTTTGATAAATACTTAAAAATATCTAGGCCAGGTGTGGTGGCTCATGCCTGTAATCCTAACACTTTGGGAGGCGGAGGGGGGCAGATCACTTGAGCCCAGGAGTTTGTGACCAGCCTGTGCAACATAGCGAAACCCCATCTCTACAAAAAAATAGAAAAATTAGTCTGGTGTGTTGGCATGTGCCTGTAAGAGGCTGAGGTGGGAGAATCACTTGAGCACGGGAGGTAGAGGCTGCAGTGAGCCATGACTGTGCCACTACAGTCCAGCCTGGGTGACAGAGTAAGACCTTGCCTCAAAAAATAAAAAAATTTAAAGATAATCTAAATTAATGTTCATTGATTGGAAGGCTCCACCTTGTAAATCCTACCCAAATCAATCTATAGACACAATGCAATTCCAATCAAAATCCTGGCAGGAATGTGTGTGTGTGTGTGTGTGTGTGTGTATGCAGAAATCGATAAGTTGATTCTAAAATTTGTATGGAAATGGAAAGGACCAAGAATAGCCAAGACATTCTTCAAGAAGAGCACAGCTGTGAGACTTCCAGTACTAGATATTAAGACAACATGGTATTAGTGCAAGGACAGAATAGAGGGCCTGCAGTACAGAATAGAGAGCCTTGAAGTGAATCCACCCAAATGTGGGGATTTGATTTCTGACAAAGATGATACTGCTCAGCTATACTGGGGAAAGGATAGTCTTTTCAATAAATGGTGCTGGGCAATTGGATATTCATGTGGAAAAAAGGTATCTTGATCCCTATGTCACATCATACACAAACATAAAATTCTAGATGGAATATAGATCTAAATATAAAAGGTAAAACCGCTAGAAAAAAACAGAATATATTCATGACCTTGGATAGGCAAAATTTTGTTGTTGTTTGTTTGTTTTTTGAGAGAGGGTCTTGCTCTGTCACCCAGGCTGGAGTGCATTAGTGCAATCCTAGCTCTCTGCAGCATCAACCTCCCAGGCTCAAGCAATCCTTCCACCTCCACCTCAGCCTCCTGAGTAGCTGGGACTATAGGCAGATGCCACCACCCAGGCTAATTTTTGTATTTTTTGTTGTAGAGACTGGATTTCACCACATCGCTCAGGCTGGTCTCAAACTTCTGGGCTCAAGCGATCCTCCTGCCTCGGCCTCCTGGGTAGCTAAATTTCCTAAACAGGACACAAAAAGTTCTAGCCATAAAGAAAAAAAAACTTGATAAATTATTCTCCATAAAATTTAGAACTTCTAAGCCAGGCACTGTGGTGTGTGCCTATAGTCCCAGCTACTTGGGAGATTGAGGTGGGAGGATTACCTGAGGCCAGGAGTTCAAGGCTGCAGTGAGCTATGATTGTGCTGCAGCACTCCAGCCTGGGTGAGAGAGCAAGACCCTATCTTTATAATCAAAATAAAATAAAATTAGAACTTCTGTTGATCAAAAGTCACCATTAAGAAAGTGAAAAGGGGCCGGACCTGGTGGCTCACGCCTGTAATCCCAGCACTTTGGGAGCAAGGCAGGTGGATCACCTGAGGTCAGGAGTTCGAGACCAGCCTGACCAACATGGTGAAACCCCGTCTCTACTAAAAATACAAAATTAGCTGGCCGTGGTGGTGCATGCCTGTAATCCCAGCTACTTGGGAGGCTGAGGCAGGACCTCCTTGAACCTGGGAGGCAAAGGTTGCAGTTAGCCGAGACCGCGCCATTGCACTCCAGCCTGGGCAACAAAAGCGAAACTCTGTCTCAAAATAAATAAATAAATAAATAAATAAATAAAAAGAAAGTGAAAAGGAAAGCTGCAGAGTTGCAGGAGAAATTTGCACCACAAAAGGCTTGTAACCAGAGCATATAAAGAACACTAATAGATCAATAGGAAAGAGACAGATAACTCAATAGAAATGGGCAGGCAACATGAACAAGCCTGCCACAGTAAGGCTTTCCAGATGCCCTGTAGTCATAAGGAAAGATGCTCGATATCATAAGTCACTAGGGAAATGCAAAAGCTACAATGAACTAAAATGAACAAGACTGACTGCTGAAGATTGGCAGGGGTGTGCAGTAAATAGGGCTCTTGTACCAGCTGGCGGGAGCATGGGTTGGCACAACCACTTTGGAAAACTTTATGACGGCACCAACTAAAGCTGAGCATATGCAGCCCCTATGACTAGCAAGTCCATATCCGGGCATGTATCCAACAGAAAAGTATTCATTGTGCCCCAAAAAACATGCAAAAGAATGTTCACCACAGCACTATTATCAACAGTCCTAAACTGAAAAAATCCAGATGTCCATCAGCAGTAGAATGAATAAATAAATGGTGGTGTATTCATACGAGGGTGTCCAGCAATGCAAAGAAACAAAGTGTAAGTACAAGAAACAAGACGGGTGAATGTCATAGGCTTAATGTTGAGCAAAAACTGCCAGACACAGAAGAACACAGATTCTATGATTCTGCTGATCAAAAGTTCAAAAACCAGCAAAACGAAACTATGGTGGTAGAAGTCAAGATGATTGCTACCTTCTAAGAAGGAAGAAATTGGGAGGAGATATAAAAGGGCTTGGGGGATGCTGGAAATATTATATTTCCCAACCTGGGTTCTGGTTACACAGGTGTGTCCATTTGGTGAAAGTCCATCCACTTTTCTGTCTATGCGTTACACTTCAATTAAACATTTCCATTAAAATAAAATAAAATGGTGGCCCAGAGAGACTCATTAACTTGCCCAGAATCACGCAGTTCTTACACAGGAAGTTAAAAGTCTTAGGTTCCTATTCCTTCTTCGTTCCTCACTCTGTAAGGTTCTGGGCAAGTGATCTTCTCTTTCTGGGGTTCACTTTCCCCAGTTGTGTGGAATAGAAAACACACACACACACACACACACACACGTACGTTATTGCAAAAGCTGGCAGCAGAACTAGGAAATACCTTGCTGGGCTCTCTTGGGATGTGAAACAGAGAGAGAGAGACAGAGAGAGAGAGAAAGGATCTAGCTAATAGCTTGGGAGAACTCTCGGTTTCAGGAGACCACTCAGGAGAGGATTCCTGGGATAGATGTGGAGAGAGAGAGACAGAAAGACAGATAGAGACAGAGACGGAGAGAGATTGAAAACCAAGAAAATAAGGTGGTAGGCAACCAGAGGGAGGTGGCAACATGGGTTTGGGAGCTGGATATTCAGTGATGGGTGGAAAAGTAGCCCCTTCTTCTCCATCACCCCCATCCCTCAGGAATGATCCCCCACCCTCACTGCCTTGGGTGAAGAGTATTTAGGGAGGAATTAAAGGGAAGGGGGGCTGCATTCCACACCTGGGCTGACACAGTTCAGAGCAAACAGCCCACAGGTGAGAGGCAGAGGGCAGTGGGAATGCAGCAAGGACAGGTCAGTGAGGCCGGGGTGAGGGCAACACTCACGCCACTCAAGTATGTGTTGTTTTTTTTTTTTTGAGCCAGACTCTCACTCTGTCACCGAGGTTGGAGTGCAGTGGCACGATCTCAGCTCACTGCAACCTCCACCTCCCTTGTTCAAGCGATTCTTCTGCCTCAGCCTCCCAAGTAGCTGAGACTACAGCCACCCACCACCATGCCCGGCTAATTTTTGTATTGTTAGTAGAGACAAAGTTTCGCCATGTTGGCCAGGCTGATCTTGAACTCCTGACTTCGAACTCCTGACCTCAAGTGATCTGCCCACCTCGGCCTCCCAAAATGCTGGGATTCCCACTGCGCCTGGCCCTGGGGGGTGTCTTCTAAACGTGAGAGTGGAAGGAGAACCTGGAAGTTTGGAGGACTCAGGTTCCCAGGTGACGGAGCCTTGGTTTTCACATAAAAGCAGCAGGGGAAATTAGATGTGGTTTAGGGCCAACCCAGCCCAGCGAACTTTCTCCAAGCCCCTGCCCACACTAGCTCAGGGCTGCAGAAGGTCAGCCCTGCTGGCCAGACATGAACACAGACTCATGGAGAATGTTGGAGGCCAAAGGCCAAAGTGGCTAGAAAAAGCCATGGCAATTTTCCTCACTGACATCTGGAGGCTTGAAGGAGAGAGCTCTCCCCACCCCACCCATTCCCCACCCAGACCTGTCCTTGGATGGAAGATTCTGACCCCCAAAGAGGCAAGGGATTCCACGCAGGTCCCAGTCCCCAAGGATAGAATCATCTGGCCCTGAGCAGCCAGGAACTAGTGGCCTGCTGATTGCAACCCATCAAAGAGCAGCTGATACTGAAGGCCAGGGAGGTGAGGGGGGAGAAAGAGGTTTACCCATAATATCATCTGCCTCTCACCATTTGGAGGCTGCAAAGATTCTGAAGGCTTTGATCGGGCTGGGCCTCACCTCTGACTGAGCTGTCGCCAGCATGACCGCAGTCCACCAGCAGGAAAACTGCAGGAGGTGGCACTTTAGACTGTAGTGCACAGCTGAGGCCTGGAGAGGCTCCACCACATACCCAAAGCTGCACAGTTGGGAGGTCATGGGCTGGGAGGAGAAGAGGCCAGCACTCTAGGGGAGCTGGCAGGAATGCTAGGAGCTGTTTTGCTCCTGGTGGTGAGGGAAGCTCCAGGCGGGGGGAGGAGCAGTGGTGAACATTGCCCCTAAGAGAGATGGGAGACTGCTTTGATGGAACCCTCCTCATCAAGGCTTATCTCCAAATGCCACCTCCTCCAGCCAGCCTTTCCAGATGTCCTCATCAAAGAGGCTGTCTCCTTCCTCATCCCCATCCCCAACCCCCTAGCATAGAGACCATACCGAGTCCTGTCTCCCAGCCCGAGTGGGGCCTTGCCCTGCCTGTCTCCTCTGAGCACTGACTGGCATCTGAGTAGCAGGGTGGATGGGCTCCGTGGGCTGTCCTCCTCAGGGAGCCTCACATGGACTTTGAGCAGGATAGCTGCTCACCAGCACTTAGGCCAACCAGAGAAGAGCTCCGTGCACCTCTGCCCAGCCCCAAGCTCTCCTTGGGAAAGCTCCATGACAGGTGAGGTCCAGCCCAATCCAAGGCTTCAGAATATCTGCAGTCTCCAAATGGTGAGAGGCAAATGAGATCATGTGGGTAAACTTTTCTCCCTGCTCATCTCCCTGGCCCGCAGTATTGGCTCCCTGCAGCCTGCTGCCTCCTAGAAGACTTCCTGAGGGAGGGAAAGAGGGTGGCAGAGAGTAGGAGCCAGGGACAGACAGAAGATCTTCCAGAAGCTGGGAGAGGAAAAGGAGAGCTTGGGGCTGGGCAGGGGGTGTTTAGCTCTCCCATGATGGCCGTACTGGCCTCCAAAACCCTGATGCCAGGGTGGATCTGCCCTCCCTGCCCTGGCTCAGGACTTGCAAAAGGTGTGGAAGGACCAGCTGGTTGCCCCATCCTGGATGGGCAGGAATTTGGGACCCCTCTCTGCCTCTCAGCTCCCACCCTCCCCTGTGGTCCAGTCCCAGCCTGGAAAGCCCTGTGCAGGGGAAGAGAGGTGGTGAGTGAGTAGGGGTCCCATCCTTTACAAGAGCCCTTTGTCCCAAGGGGCCTAGAGTCTCTCAGGCTGACGGCCCCTCCCGGGCTGGCCTGGAGGCAGAATGAGGGCTCCCCAGAGGGCAGATGAGACAGTGTCCCTCATTGTCCTCAGGGGCCGTATGGGGCAAGGGAGCAGGTGTTTACCCACTCAGGAGAGGCTTGGTTGAAATCCAGGTTTATCTGCTTAAACCACATCGAGGGGGAGAGGGAGGCTGTTTGTTCCTGTTTCCACCCCAAACTTCCCAGGGCAGGGGTGGGGGCCTGCAAAGGGCAGGGAAGGCTGAGGGCCTGGGCCCTTGACACTCCAAGGACGTCAGCCACTGCTTCACCTGGCCTGGTTCCCTTCCTCCCACCAAACCTCTTTTCAGTGAGTGGCACCTGGATTCCTGTCCAAGCCTGTCTGTGCAGACATGAGAGATGAAGAGAGAGGGGGACAGAGAGACAGAGGGAGACAGGAATAGGAGAAGGAGGTGGGTCATGGAGGCAGAGCTGGTAGAGCAGGGGAGAAGACTCCAAGAGGGACTTGGGCAGGGTCCTGGGAGTGGGGCCCAGCCACCCAGCTTGGGAGGGGCAGCACAGGGCTGATTGTCCAGGGCCCACTGCAGCCTCCCCGAACCCTCCAGTAGTTTGGGTGTGGGATGTGGCTGTGTGCCCTGGGAGGTGGCCGGCGGGCCCAGGGCAGTGTCCCCACTCCTGTCAAGCTCCTTGGGTATTTTTTCCTGTCGGTTCTGCCTCTAGGGACTGCTTCCCGCCCAGGATGTAAAGCAGGCAGCAGCTTGTCTGACCCAGCCTGGCCCTGGGGGAGCCCCCATTCTTGGTAGCTGGATAATCTGAGCCAGGGAGACAAGAGAGACTGCTCCCACCCCCATCTCAGGAGCCTGGAAGAGCAAGGCAAGAGAGACTGCTCCCCGCCCCTTGCTTCTCTACCTCTCCTTGGAGAGCAGGCCATAAGCATCTGGGGTGCAGCCAGATTCCTGCCAGGCGGGTGGGCTCGGGGAGGGATTGCGGCAGGCAGCGGGCTACTGTTCTCCTGCACTGCCTCCCAGGCTCCTGCTTCCCCTGGCCAACCCTCCCTGTGTCGAAGGCCTGCTTGCCTGAGTGAGACATGAGTAATGGACACAGCACAGGGACTGACCCAAGGGCCTTGGCTGCAGGCCCAGCACTAGGAACACTGTAAATATTTGGGGGAATTAATGATGCTCCTTCTCCCCAGCCAACTCTCTCCTGCAACCCAGAAGGCTTATGGGAGGAGGCCACGGTGTGCATCCCTCTGCCTCCGAGCTGAGACAACATTAAGGATATAGGGGTCCAGACTGCTGGGTCCTTGACTGGATTTGGCCACAGACAGGAGAACCATATTTGTAACGTGGCTGCACCATCTCAGCCACCCCCCAAGGCCTCCAGGCCGGCCAGCATCTCCTCCAGCCTGGAGACCCCAAGCCTTCTCTCTCAGGCACAGAATCCCTTGTTAATGGGTGTTCTTTCTGAAATCTAGCTTCTGCCCTTCCAGGACCCCCTTCCATGGTTCTGGGATGGCAATGAATGGGTCTGCCCTTTGGGTAGTTAATGGTGCTCCTCATCCTGCTCTGCTGCATCCCCTCCTGGAGAGCTTCTGCCTGCTGTCACCCTGTCCAAGGGCCCAACCCTGGTGGATACCCCTAAACTTCTTGGGGTCCCCTTCCCTGCCTTAGTAGAAGCCTGGAGCAGGCACGGCATCTCTACCTTTGCTGGCATTTCCTCCTCTCCTGTGGCCTCAGATCGAGACAAGGATGTTGTTTGAAAGAAGTCTGTGAACACTCACCATACCAGGCAGCTGGGAATTTTGAGGTCATCTCAGGGTGCTCCCTGTCCCCACTCCTACGGCCCTGAGAGAGGCTGTGGATGTGGGGCTGCACTGGGTTGGGCTGTGGAGCAGGAAAGCTGGAAGAAGGCAGTTGTATGTGCTTCTCCAATCTTACTCTCTTGTCCAGAACTTGATTTCAAATCTAGTTTCATGAGACTCCTTTGACCCACTTCTTTGGATAATATTGAGCAAGTTATTGAAATCCTCTAAGGCTCAGTTTCCTCATCTGTCAAATGGGGAATTGAGGATTTTTCTGAGCATCAGATGAGATATGCATGCAAAGCACTTAGCATAAGGTAGAATGCATAGTAAGCACTCAACAAATGGTAACCAGTATGACTAAGACTTTTAAGACTTAAAGACCAATTTTCCTTCTCCAAATTCCCTCAGCTCCAAGCTCCAGGTGTGTTTCTCATGGCCTGGGAGAAAGAGAGCTGTTCTGGAAGAAGGCACCTTGGGATGGGACAAGACACTCTGCTCCAGCCTGACTGGCCCTGATCAGGCCAACCTGCTTCACCCACTGTTGCCCCCACTGCCAGGATTACATAGGCCCCCAGATCCGGTGCCTTCCTCCCACACCCACCAGCCTGGCCAGGCCGGTGCCTATCCCACTTCCAGGAAGAGGGACATAAACACAGCTGGGGTGGACGAGGGCCCCCAGCATCCTCTCCGGAAGCAATGAAGCAGTCAGAGGCTTCAGGATGGATCAGGGAGAATCTGGGAATTCCTAGGACTCAGGTCAGGGAGTCCAGGGAGTCCAGGGAGAGGAGAAGCTCCCCTTCCTAGAGCTGAGGAGAGAAGTGGCAGGGTAGTCCCCTCTGAACACTGTGTTTGGATCCCTACCACCTCTGCCTCCACAGCTGGTGGGTGTGAAGTGCTATCTCATTATGGTTTGAATTGCATTTCCTTGATGACTAATGATATTGAACATCTTTTTGCATGTCTATTGACCATTTGTGTATATCTTCTTTAGAGAAATGTCTATTCAGATCCTTTTTAACCATTTCACTGGCACGAAGCCACTAGGCTGTCCTCCTGCTTTCATGTCCCCACCACAGCCTGGCTTCCCTCTAGGTACAGCTCTACCAGGTCCTTTCCCTGCTTGAACCTTCAATGGCTCCCCACTGCTTGCAGCCAAACTTGCTAAAAAGTGTGAAAAGTGTTTTGTGAGAGGTTAGAAGAGGTTCTTCTGAAGATGATTCCATGGTTGAACCACGGTCAAAGGTTTAGAAAATGATACATACTCTAACCCACTCCAGGACTTTGCCAATGCATATTAGCATATAAAAGGCTCGGAGAAGTCCCAAAGCAAACAATCCCCTCTAAATTTCTTGTTTAGAGACAGAGTCTCTCTATGTTGCTAAGATGATGCTGGATTCAAACTCCTAGGCTCAAGGGATCCTCCTGCCTCAGCCTCCTGAGCAGCTGGGACTACAGGCATGGACCACCATGCCTAGCAACAATCCTCTGCTTAACCCAGCATTTCCCAAACTGGTTTGATGATAGATTCACACCCCCTACTTGTATTTATTTTTTACAGCTTTATGGAAATGTAATTCACATGTCACAGAACTCATTCACTTAAAGTGTACAGTTTGGCCAGGTATGGTGGTTCACACCTGTAAGCCTAGCATTTTGAGAGGCCAAGACAGGAGGATCACTTGAGACCAGGAGTTGGAGTCCAGCCTGGGCAAAATAATGAGATGCTGTCTCTGCCAAAAAAAAGTATTTAATTTTATTTTAAGTTCCGAGGTACATGTCCAGGTTTGTTACACACGTAAACATGTGCCATGGTGGTTTACTGCACCTATCACCTAAGTATTAAGCCCTGCATTAGCTGTTTTTCCTGATGCTCTCCCTCCCCTCGCCCTCTCCCCTGCCAAGCCCCAGTGTTGTCTCCCTCCCTGTGTCCATGTGTTCTCATTGTTCATCTCCCACTTATGAGTGAGAACATGTTAGGTTTCCTGTTCCTGCATTAGTTTGCTGAGGATAATGACTTCCAGCTCCATTCATGACCCTGCAAAGGACATGATCTCATTCCTTTTCATGGCTGCATAGTAGTCCATGGTGTATATGTATCACATTTTCTTTATCCAGTCTATCACTGATGGGTATTTGGGCTGGTTCCATGTTTTTGCTATTGTGAATAGTGCTTCAGTGAGCATACGTGTGCATGTATCTTTATAATATAATGGTTTATATTCCTTTGGGTATATACCCAGTAATGGGATTATGGGGTCAAATGGTATTTCTGATTCTAGGTCTTTGAGGAATCGCCACACCGTCTTCCACTTCCAGTGGTTGAACTAATTTACATTCCCACCAACAGTGTAAAAGCATTCCTATCTCTCTGGGGCCTCACCAGCATCTGTTGTTTTTTGACTTTTTAATAATTGCCATTCTGACTGGCATGAGATAGTATCTTGTTGTGGTTTTGTTTTGCATTTCTCTAATGTCAGTGGTGTTAAGTTTTTTTTTTTTTTGAGATGGAGTTTCGCTCTTGTTGCCCAGGCTGGAGTGCAATGGCGCAATCTCGGCTAACCTCAACCTCCACCTCCCCACAACCTCCACTTCCTAGGTTCAAGCAATTCTCCTGCTTCAGCCTCTGGAGTAGCTGGGATTACAGGCATGCACCACCATGACCGGCTAATTTTGTATTTTTAGTAGAGATGGAGTTTCTCCATGTTGGTCAGGCTGGTCTCAAACTCCTGACCTCAGGTGATCTGCCTGCCTCGGTCTCCCAAAGTGCTGGGATTACAGGTGTGAGCCACCGCGTCCAGCTGAGCTTTATTTCATGTTTGTTGGCCGCATAAATGACTTCTTTTGAGAAGTGTCTGTTCATGTACTTTGCCTACTTTTTAATGGGGTTGTTTTTTCCCCGTAAATTTGTTTAAGTTCCTTGTAGACTCTGGTGTTAGACCTCTGTCCAATGGATAGGTTGCAAAAATTTTCTCCCATTCTGTAGGTTGTCTGTTCACTCTGATGATAGTTTCCTTTGCTGTGCAGAGCTCTTAAGTTTATTAGATCTCATTTGTCCATTTTTGCTTTTGTTGCAATTGCTTTTGATGTTTTCGTCATGAAATCTTCACCCGTGACTGTGTCCTGAATGGCATTGTCTAGATTTTCTTCTAGGGTTTTTATAGTTTTGGGTTTTACATTTAAGTCTTTAACCCATCTGGTTGGGCGCAGCGGCTCATGTCTATAATCTCAGCACTTTGGGAGGCTGAGTTGGGTGGATCACCTGAGGTCAGGAGTTCGAGGCCAGCCTGGCCAAAGTGGTGAAACCCCGTCTCTAGTAAAAATACAAAAATCAGCTGGGTGTGGTGGCAGGCACCTGTAGTCCCAGCTACATGGGAGGCTGAAGCAGGAGAACCATTTGAACCCCGGAGGCAAAGATTGCAGTGAGCCGAGATCTTGCCACTGCACTCGGAGCTGGGGTGACAGAGTGAGACTCCATCTCAAAAAGAAAAAGGAAAAAAGGCTTTAATGCATCTTGAGTTAATTTTTTGTATAAGGTGTAAGGAAGGGGTCCGGTTTCAATTTTCTGCATATGGCTAGCCAGTTCTCCCAGAACCATTCATTAAATAGGGAATCCTTCCTCATTGCTTGTTTTTGTCAGGTTTGTTGAAGATCAGATGGTTGTAAATGTATGGTCTTATTTCTGAGTTCTCTATTCTGTTCCATTGGTCTGTGTGTCTGTTTTTGTACCAGTACCATGCTGTTTTGGTTATTGTAGCCTTGTAGTACAGTTTGAAGTCGGGTAGCATGTTACCTCCAGCTTTGTTCTTTTTGCTTAAGATTGTCTTGGCTATATGGGCTCTTTTTTCGTTCCCTGTGAATTTTAAAATATTTTTTTCTAATTCCGTGAAGAATGTCAATGGTAGTTTGATGGGACTAGCATTGAATCTATAAATTACTTTGGTCAGTATGGCCATTTTCATGATATTCATTCTTCCTATCCATGAGCATGGAGTGTTTTTCCATTTGTTTGTGCCCTCTTTGATTTCCTTGAGTGAGCTTGGTGGCACAGACCTGTAGTCCCAGCTACTCAGGAGGCAGGAGAATCGCTTGAGCCTTGGAGTTGGAGGCTGCAGTGAGCTATGATCACACCATTGCACTCCAGCCTGGGCAACAGAGTGAGACCCTGTCTCAAAAAAATAAAGTGTACAATTTAATATTTGTTTGTTTTTGTTTTGTTTTATTTTTGTTTTTGTTTTGTTTTTTGAGATGGTGTCTCACACTGTCACTCGGCTGGAATGCAGTGGCATGATCTTGGCTGACTGCAACCTCTGCCTCCCAGGTTCAAGCGGTTCTGATTCTCCTGCCTCAACCTCCCAAGTAGCTGGGATTACAGGCGCCTGCCACCACACTCAGCTAATTTTTTGTATTCTTAGTAGAGACGAGGTTTCACTATGTTGGCCAGGCTGGTCTCAAACTCCTGACCTCGTGATCCGCTGGCCTCAGCCTCCCAAAGTGCTAGGATTACAGGTGTGAGCCACCACGTCCAGCCAATTTCATGGTTTTTTAGAATATTCACAGATATATGCAACTATCATTACAATCAATTTTAGAACATTGTCATCACCCTGAAAAGAAACCCTACATACTTTAGCTATCACCCCCAAATCACCACCCTCCTTTGCCTGCTCTCAACCCTAGGCAACTACTAAGCTGCTTTCTGTCTCTGTATTTGCCTGTTCTGAATAGTTTATATAAATGAGGCCATACTATATATGGCCTTTTGGACCTGGCTTCTCAAACTCAGGATCATGTTTTCAGGATTCATTCATATTGTAATATGTGTCAATACACTACGATGTGTGTCGGCACTTCATTCCTTATAGCCAAATATAGTCCATCGTGTGACTGTGCCACATGCTGTTTATCCGTTCACCAGCTGTTGGGTACTTAGATTGTTTCCACTTGGGTGCTATTATAAATAATGTTGCTGTGGACATTCATGTACAGGATTTTTGTTTGTTTTTTGAGATGTAGTCTCACTCTATCACCCAGGCTGGAGAGCAGTGGTGCAATCTCAGCTCACAGTAACTTTAGCCTCCCGGGTTCTGGGTTCAGGTAATTCTCCTGCCTCAGCCTCCTGAATAGCTGGAATTACAGGTGTGTGCCACCACATCCAGCTAATTTTTGTATTTTTAGTAGAAATGGGACGGGGCCAGGCTGGTCTTGAACTCCTGATCTCAGGTGATCCGCCTGCCTTGGCCTCCCAAAGTGCTGGGATTATAGGCGTGAGCCACCACACCTGGCCCTCATGTACAGGTTTTTGTGTGAACACATGTTTTCATTTTTCATGTGTATATACCTATGAGTGAAATTGCTGGGTCACATGGCAACCCTATGTTTAACCATTTCAGGAAATGCCAGACTATGTTTTGAATTGATTGCACCATTCTACCTTTCCCCAGCACCATTTAGGGCTCCAATTTCTCCACATCTTTGCTAACACTTTTTTTTTCTTTTTCTTTTTCTTTTTCTTTTTTTCTGAGATGGAGTCTCACTCTGTCACCCAGGCTGGAGTGCAGTGGCACGATATTGGCTCACTGCAACCTCCGCCTCCCGGTTCAAGCAATTCTCCTGCCTCAGCCTTCTGAGTAGCTGGGACTACAGGCATGAGCCACCACATCTGGCTAATTTTTGTATTTTTAGTGGAGACGAGGTTTTGCCATGTTGACCAGGCTGGTCTCGAACTCCTGGCCCTAGGTGATCCACCCACCTCAGCCTTCCTAATTGCTGGGATTACAGGCATGAGCCACTGCACCTGGCCATTGCTAACAACTTTTATCTAACTTTTTGGTTCTAGCCGTCCTTGTGAGTATGAGTTTGCATCTTATTATAGTTTTGTCTTGCATTTCCCTGATGGCTAATGGTATTGAGCATTTTTTAATGTGCTTTTTGGCCATTTCTATATCATCTCTGGAGAAAGGTTGGTCTATTCAGATCCTTTGCCCATTTTTAAATTGGGTCATCTTTTTACCACTGAGTTATAGGAGTTCTTTATATATGCTAGATACAAATCCCTAATCAGATATTTATCTTGCAAATATATTCCTCCATTCTGTGGGTTGTCTATTTTGATAGAGTTCAGTTTATCTATTTTTTTCCTTTGTTGCTTGTGCTTTTGGTTTTATATCTAAGAAGCCATTGCCAAATCCAAGATCACAAAGATTTACTCCAATGTTTTCTTCTAAGAATTTTATAGGTTTAGGGCCCAGCACGGTGGCTCACGCCTGTAATCTCAGCACTTTGGGAGGCTTAGGTGGGCAGATCACCTGAGGTCAGTAGTTCAAGACCAGCCTGGCCAACTTGGGGGAAACCCTGTCTCCACTAAAAATACAAAAATTAGCTGAGTATGTTGGTGCATGCCTGTAATACCAGCTACTCAGGAGGCTGAGGCAGGAGAATCGCATGAACCTGGGAGACGGAGGTTGTGGTGAGCTGAGATGGTGTCACTGCACTCCAGACTGGGCAATAGAGCGAGACTGCATCTCAAAAAGAAAAAAAAATAATTTAATAGATTTGGCACTTATATTTAGGGCTTTGATCCATTTTGAGTTAACTTTTGTATATGGCCTGAGGTAAGGGTCCACTTCATTCTTTTGCTTGTTGATATCCTCCTTGTATCTTTGTAAAACACCCAATAGCATCTTATGGGACTCTGGTGGTCCAGGAAACACTAACTGGAAAATGTTGATGAGGTCCAAGTTTCTTAGTCTGACACAAAGCATCTCACCATCTGCCCCCAACTTGTCTTTTCCCAATTTCTCTGCACTGGCCTCTTGCTATTCTCTAGACTTGCACTGGGGTTTTTCTGTCTCCGTGCCTTAGTGTGTGCTGTTCCGTAGGTCAGCCCCACGCACACATCTTTGCCTGCTGAAATTCATTCATCCTCCAAGGAAAAATAATAGCTAACATTTATCAAGTGTTCAAGACGTACCTGACATTTTTTTCTAAGAACATTATTTGTGTTATCTCATTTAATTCTTGCAGTGACTCTATGAGGCATATACTTCTATTATACCCATTTTACAGATGAGGAAATCAGTGTTCAAGGTGGTCAGGTTAACTTGCCCATTGTTATGCAGTTAGCAAGTGATGGGGGAAGAATTTGAACCCAGGCAATCTGACTTGAGAGTCCCTGCTTTTAACAAATCACTACTCTCCTACCAGTCTTTGCTTATCCCTACAACCCTGTCCACCACTTTATTTGTACTAAAGTGTATTTACTGAGCTTCACCCTGTATTTCACTGAAATAACAAGTTAGTGAGTGAGTAAAAGAATGAATAGAACTGGATTGTCAGAGTTAGAAGGGACCCAAATAGTGGTATGCATTCCAGCATAATGACCCGACTTGATGGATGGCGAGGTCTCTGCAACTTCTCCAGGGTCACAAGGTAGGGACAGAGGCCACATCAGGGCCCAGGTCTCTGCCCCTCCTGCTGGGCAGTGTTGACACCATGCTGGCTGCACCTCCATGCAGCGTATTACTTGAGTATCTCCTTTGTTTCAGACTCCAATCTGAACTCAGTCCGAGGCAAACAGGACAAGACCCCTGGGACCCTGCCCTGTATCCCTCCTCCAGGGAAGGAGAGTTAGGCCTGGCAGAGCTGCTCCCGGGCTTCAAGACCCTCCGGGTTCCTCCCCCATGCAGGGCCATCCCTGGGGTCTCAACCTAGCTTTCTCTGTTTCCTTGGAGGGAGCATCGGGAATGAAAGGCGGCAGGCAGCCAGGGGCACAGGGTGGGGCGGGAGGAAGGGCCCCAGGTCCGGTTCATTTCCTGGCACCGTTGTTTGCTGCATGCCCCTGGCTTCTGGTGGCTGTTTCCACCACGCCCACAGTGTCCCTCCCTGGCTGAGTGGGCAGCTGGCCTGGGCTGGAATTCTCCCATATCCTCAGCCTCCGTCGTCTCTCCGCTGGGGCCCACTCTTGGAGCCCAGCAGATCTGGGGGAGAATTCTGCTCCTCGCACTGCGCATGACCTTGGGCATGTCACTTTGCCAGTCTGGGCCTTTGTTTGCTCTTCTGGAAAAGGGGAAAACATGACTGATCTCACAGGCTTGTCATGAAGAATCAAGGATAATGTACATGAAGGCCTGGCACAGTGAGATTTCCAATGAAAACGACTATCCCTTTTTCTCTGCCTACCTCTCCCAATTTCCCTCACTCTTCCAGGATGCCCACTTCCCCCTGCCTCCCCACCTGTGTTGGAGTCTCAGTCTGAGCCCTAGGTAGAGCCTTTTCTGGGGTCCTCTGTGATGGGAACACCTTCCCCAGGTGCTGATCCCTCTGCCAACTCTTGGGTACCCATAGAAACACACATGCCTCACAGTGACGGGACCTGAGAGGACCCATGGGGACATCGTGTTTCAATGGACCAGAGGAAGTTCAATTTGACCACATCATTAATGTCCATCGAAGCAGAACACTGTAGTAGCAGCCATTGGCAGGGTGGAGAAAGAGGGTCTGAGCTGGCTTTCCTAGAGGTCAGAGCTCCTGGTGGAGAGAGAGCTGCTGCCACACCCTTCCACCATGGCCACCATCATCCCAGTAGAAAATAGGCAAACAAGACAAGACCCCTGGGACCCTGCCCTGTCTCCCTCCTCCAGGGAAGGGGGTTTATTTTCTATTTATTTTACTATGTGCTGGGCACTGTCTGAGTCTTCATTTACTCTCCACAAGGGTTCTATGATTGGGGTGCAATTATTAACTCCATTTTACAGATAGAGGAACCGAATCATGGAGAGCTGAAGCAACTTCACCCAAGCTAATAGGTGACCTAATGTGGCACATGCTTCATCAGAGGGAGAAACAGAGCTATGCTGAACTGGAAAGCATCTGCCAAGACTTGGGAAGCCTGGAAGATGGTGGATTTCAGCTGGCCTTGAAGGAAGGGGAGCTTTCAACAAGCAAGAGGAAGCTAGAGTGTTGCAGGGAGAGGGCCCACCAAGCAAAGGCCTGGAGAAAGTGGCAGGCAGGTGTTTGGGGCGTGAAGACCTGCCTCACAGGCTGGGGTTGTGCAGACAGTGGCGGACAGGGGCTGAAGGTGAGCCTTGAGAAGGCCTCATGGCACTGCACACCCACCGTCCCTGCCAGTGTGCAATCATGGCCTGCGTCCTGGCCCCACTCTCAGGCCATGGGGTCCCCCCTACCCCAATGCACATTAGCCTCTAACTGGCCTCTGGTCATCTCTGAGCCATAGTTTCTTTATTTGCAAAGAGGTAATAATAGCCATGCCCAACTCTCAGGGCCGTGGGGAGGGTTAACTGAGCCATCCATGGGAAGCACCTGGCGTTGGGCCCAGCACACAGTGCCCTTCCCTTCCCTTCAAGTCAATCGTCTCCTGGCTCCAGGAGGCCATCGTATTCCCTGATCTGACCCCACTCAAAACCCAACCCTGGATATCTTACAGAACCAAACCCAAAGCCCAGCTCCCCAGCCCAGAGTTTGAGGTCCTTTGCAAACCACCCTGCTCACCTTCAGGTGTAGAAAGGAAGGAGGGACTTTCAGAGAATGAATGAAGTAGGGACCCCTGGAGCTGCAGACAGGGTCACCAAGAAGCTAGAATGAGAAGAGGGCTGGAAGGAAGAGCAGAGCTGAGGAGCTACAGCCCAGGGTGCAGGTGGTGAAAGGCCTATAGAAATTGGGGATTAGGGCCAAACAGGCTCACGTCTGTTATCCCAGCACTTTGGGAAGCTGGGGTGGGTGGATCAATTGAGGTGAGCAGTTTGAGACTAGCCTGGCCAACATGGTGAAACCTCATCTCTACTTAAAAAAATACAAAAATTAGCTGGGTGTGGTGGTGGGCACCTGTAATCCTAGCTACTCTGGAGGCTGAGGCAGGAGAATCACTTCAACCCAGGAAGTGGAGGTTGCAGTGAGCCGAGATCATGCCACTGCACTCTAGCCTGGGTGACAGAGTGTCTGTCTCAAAAAAGGAAGAAAACGAAAGAGAAGGGAAGGGAAGGGGAGGGGAAAGGGAAGGGGAGGGGAAGGGGAAGAGGAACGGGAAGGGGAAGGGGAAGGGAAGAAATTGGGGATTAGGAGGGTTATCTTGGGTGAGCTTCCTGTGGGCCCAGCCTGACCACACAAAGCCAGGCTGGCACAGCCTGGTCAACATCAAAGCCAAGGCCCCAGAGAAAGGCCTCTAAGAATTTTCCTCTGTTCACAGGTTTGGCATGGACCACCTTGTTGTCCCTCTGGGCTTCAGTCCTCCTGTCTAGCTCCAACCCTATCCCAGGGTCTTTGGCAAATCGCCAGCTCCACCTAGCAGGCCCTAGAGGTGGTAAAGACTTCCTGGCTGTCCTTGCTGCTGCCCTCTTCCCATGTCCCCTGCATCCCACCTGCCACCAGCTCCTGCTTAGCTCCTCCGCTAAATGTCCCTCGAGCCTATCTACATTTCCACAGACCCTTGCCCCTTCCCATTTTCACCCCCACATTAACTCCCAGGTGGATCTCATTAACTCCCAATCAGAGGGAGCTTTGGACCCACAAAGGCTGTTGGCTCATTCTCTTGCGTGAATCCATCAGCTCCCCTCAGTTCCAAGGCCAGCAAGCCAAAGCCTAAACTGGGACAGGCACCAGTGTTTCCCTGAGCACGTCCCTATGTCCCTCATGTTGCTCTGCCGTGGTTTCTGCCCCATTGCCCTGCTCCTGTTGCATCTGGCTCCCCTCCCTTCTCTCTGCTGTGTGGTGGGCCGGGCTCTCACTCTGCCTCTGGGTCACACCTGCCAGAGATGCTGCCCAGGGTGGTTCTGCCATTGAGGGTGTGGCCCTGACACCCCCCAAGCCCTATCTGACTCCTCCACTCACGGGGGTCCCTGACGTCCATGACAAGGTGGGTAAGGGTCCTCCACAGGGAGAAGGCCAAGATCTTGGGGGATTGTTTTCTGAGGACGTGAAAGCCCCTTCATCATTGCCCTCATCCTGCTAACAGCCAGAGAAGCAGGTGCCACGGGCCCGGCTGGAACCCCTACCCACCCCACCTGCCCCCACTAAATCATTCTTTATCCCAGCTCTTCCCCATGCTCTGGCCCTCCTGACCCCCGACCACCTTAATAGTTGCCTGACTCGTTTGTACCTCGGGGCCAGAATCTCTGTGGGCAATGCCGTCACATCCCACCCCTTCCTGCCTGGGAGCACCCAGCAGTACTCTGCCAGGTAGGGCTCCTGCATTTAAACAGGAGCCTTTAGGGGGCAAGGGCCAAACCCATAGGAGGGCTGCCTAATAGTGAACATGTCTGTGATCCTGGCAGGAAAGGAGAGAGCCATTGTGGGGATGGGGAACTTTTGCTGCCTCCCAGATCAAGCTCCCTAAGGGCGCCTTGCCCCGGACATCAGACTTGGGGTCCCAAGAACAGGGCGTGTGCCTTCCCTCAGTCTGCTCTAGGAGAGTTAACTCCTTAGTTTGGCTGGCGCTTGCAAGCAGGTTTCAAACCAGCAGTAATTAGTCCCACGGGGTGAGGTCAGCAGTGAGGGGCTTGTGGGAGCTGCGATGAGGGGTGAGGGCTGGGAGGAGGCTTCAGCCTGAGTTACTGAGGGCCTCGGTCCATTCAGAGCAGGCAGGGAGGAGGAAGTGAGTCAGTGGGCACAGCGATTCATGCCTCAGAATTCTGACTTTCTTTTTCAACCCACTGAGCCAAGACCTTTGTCCCAAGAGGATCCTAGGGTGGGGGAGGGGACAGGAGGCAAGGGATATTAAAGAGACAGGGCTGGCCTCTTATTCGCCTGCACTGGGCTCCTGTTTTAGTGCCATAGAGTACGTGGTGATCGAACTCAGATGGACACACCGTGGTTGAAGACCTGCCATGTGATGGAGAAGCTGCCATGGGGGCTGGGAAACACAGGGGTCAACACTGAGCATAACCACCACCACTTAGGGGGAGAGTGGCTGACTTCTGGGCCCCAGTTCCATTTCAACAAACCCATGAATTTGGCATCTTTATGTGGAATTTATAGATGAAGAAGCAGGTGAAGGGACTTGTCCAAGGTCACAGTCCCACTGGTCTAATCATACTGCAAGCCCGAGCGAGAAGTCAGTGCGAGTGCTGGACAACTCAAGAGTGACCAGGGATGGGGGTTGGCGTGGGGGTGGGCAAAGGCTTTACTGAGGAAGTAGAAGCTCATGAAAGATTTTGAGGAACAAGTGGAGATTTTCCAACTGAATAAGTGGGGAAAGGGCATTCCAACCAGAGGCACTGGCATGTGCAGAGGTTGGGTGGCATGGGCTGGCCTGGTGCTGTCATGCCAGGCCTCTGCTGAACTTCAGTGGGGATGGCACCAGGTTCAAGAGGCCGAAGAAGAGACCCAGAGTCCGTGAATGAGATATAGGGTTTGTGGGGAGCTTACATGCAGGGACAGTCCAGTGGCAGTGGGCCAGACAGAACCACAACCACTTGCAAAATGCATGGCGTTTATATAGCATTTTCACTTAGTACCCTGCCCCAGCAACCTCTACCTGGCAACCTACATTTAACCCAAAATAAAAGACCTCAATCCCCGATCCCCTCCATGGCTCAAATTCCACAAGAGATGGGCCAGGGGCTTAGATGTTCCTCATAGATAAGGAATGAGTCTCTGGATTGCCCACTCTCGGATTCCTTAGCTCCAAATTCCGAATGCAGATTCTTCTTGAGTTATTGCTGTCAGGTGTATCTGCCACGCAGGCGTGTTCGTGGAATCCTGCTGGGAGTGGGGACCAGGCACTGAGACAGAGGCTATTACAGGAGGAGCCCCTTGTTGAGGAAGAAGGGAAGATGCTAAGTACTTCTGGATACATGGAGTCCAAGGAGCCTGCGGCCAGCCAGAGGTGGCTGGCAAGAGTTAAACACCAAGGCTGGAGCCTGGCGGGTGTCATCAGCATGGAGGAGAATGTTAACGAACAAGGGGTCAACTGGGGAGACATAAGAGATGAGAATCACAAACAGAGGCCCAAAGTGGACTGAGGAATCTTGCAAGAGGGAGAGAGTTCTAGGAAGGAGAGGGTAGAGAGGAGTTTAAATAAAATACAGATGGAGAGGTCAACAGGTCGCTGCTGCCACTCTAGAAAGGTCAGAGGGCAAGGGGCCAAAGTTGACCATAGTGTTTGCCCATCAGAAGAGCCTGGTGCCCGAGGAGAGAAGGAGGCTCCAGTGAGATGGAGGGGGCTGAAGGCAGATTGGGGAGGTGGAAAGGGCACGATAAACCTAAGGGCAGGATCCCTACTCCAGGGAAGGGTGGACAGGTGACTCAACTCAGAGGATGTGACTTCTAGGCTGTGACCTCCTGGAAGAATACAGGGTAGCCCAGATGACTGGGGGTGGAGAAACAGCAAAAGGCTGGAGGCAAGAGGAATACTGGCTCCATCGAGGAACTGCAAGGTGCTCTGTGGCCTGGGTGAAGAATTAGAAGGGGCGAGGGGCAGCGGGGGTGGGGGTTGGAAAGATGAGCAGGGCCATCTAAGGGATGGCATTGTATCCTGAGGGAACCATCAGACGTACCAAGTAGGAAACAGACTCGGGTAGATTTGTAGGAACCCCACTCTGGCTGCCAAGCAGGTGGTAGGGAGAGTTGGAGGCAGGGAGGGCAACAGGAAGCACTGGCAGTCATCCAGGGAGAAGGGGCAGAAAGGAGCAGACACACTGGCAAGACAGCAAGAAGGCAGAATCAGGCACACAGTGATTGGCTGATCTGGGTGAAGAGAAGGAGGAGCAGACATTCAAGCTTCCAGCGGGGATGAGCCCCTGGAGCAGAGCACTCGGGTGCCCCAAGTGATGGTGCTTGAGGAACTTCCAATCAGGAACATGGATTCAGCAACTGAATCCACAGGGCCAGAACTTGGGAGGGTGCTGATATGGGAGTTATCACCATATGGTCTGAGTTATTAAGAGCCAATAAGATGGGCTGGGCATGGTGGCTCACACCTGTAATCCCAGCACTTTGGGGGGCTGAGGAGGGAGTTCAAGACCAGCCTGGCCAACATGGTGAGACCCTGTCTCTACTAAAAATACAAAAATAAGCCGGGTGTGGTTGTGTGCGCCTGTAACCCCAGCTACCTGGGAGGCTGAAGCAGGAGAATTGCTTGAAACCGGGCAGCAGAGTTCGCAGTAAGCCAAGACTGTGCCATTGCACTTCAGCCTGGGCAACAGAGTGAGACTCCCTCTCAAAAAAAAAAAAAAAAAAAGAGCCAATAAGATAATTTTTACCCAAATATCAGAAAGGCACAATGGAGAGGACTTCCCACTTCGGTATTTTAGTCTTTATTTCTACCTGAGCAAATAACCACGCTTCATCTAGTGCACGGCAGATACACTCCTGCATCCATTAGTATTGCACTACGAAGAAGGCAACCAAACTCAGCACTGATGAGCCATGAGGACGATGGCCCCAATAGGGCAGGTCGGGGTTGGCCAGCCACATGGATTGACCCGACCAGAAGTATGCGCCATGTCCAAGGTGGACGCCACCATCGTCCATTCACCCAGCTACTCCCAAGGGCCTTACTTGACCCTGTTTCCAACCACAGGACCAATCACAGCCACTGGTGGAAGGATAAATACAGACACACACACTTCTTACTCCTGCCCCTGAGGAACCGGCTCCGGAGGAAAGCCCATCATTGTGGAGTTGGAGAAACCTGGGGTGTTACCAGCCACACTGGGGAGGTATTCATACCTCCTGCACCTTGGGCATGTCAGTATTTTCAACCATAGCCTGGGAGGCATCTACACCTCCTAGGGTTATTAGAAACTAACATATATAAAAGGCTGCACACATAATATGTGCTCAATAAATATTTGTTTCCTATCTATATTCAAATATACATAAAACATTCAGACATGCAGTCGCATAGGCAAACACCTGTAAATGCATAAGGGCCCATGTGCACAGACACATGTTTTGATCATCATACATGTAGGAACCCTCTACCCCCAGTGGAGTGTCTAGGGAGTTAGTGGGTAAAAGTAGATGAAGCCCTGCCCCTGACCTCTCCAGATTTCCCACCTGAGCACAGAACCCTACCAGTAAAGAGGCTTCTCCACAGGAAATGGCAAGGCCCTTGGGGGGTGGTGACTCAGCCCTGACGCCTCCTGGGCTCCAAAGGGCCACCTTGACTTGAGGTTGAGAATGCTGTAGGCATGGCAGAGTCCTAATCTCCCAGCCAGGAGAGAAGGGGACTCTGGGGGCCCGGGCAGGGCATGTGCAGCAGGGCCAGGCCTTGGGCAGTAGGAAAGGAAGAGAGAGACAGAGGGATGGCAGGCAGGGAAGTCCCCACATGTTTGGGGCCTACTCACCACGCCCTCATAGAGATCATTGCCTATTAATCCCCAGAAAGCCTCTGCGCTTTCCCTCCTTCACTTCCAGCAGCCCTCTCGCCCCACACCTGTCTCTGAAGTCCCAGTCAAATCAGTACCCTGGGCCTTTCTTACTCATTCCCTCTCTTCCTCCCTCGGCCCCTGCTCCTGCTCAGCCCACTCCTTGGCCAAATTATTACAGTAGCTGCCTTCCCCCACAACCCAGTCTCTCCTGGCAAAGTCAACTTCATGTGGCAGCCAGAATGTTCTGACAGCCCCCTTTGTCCCACAAGCACCACCCCTAACATACAATGCAAAGTGGGTTTACCCTGTTTAAATTTGAGAGCATCCAGAACATGAGGCCACATCCTGGCCTCCTCTAAGACATCCCCGGGTTGGGACTCAGCCCAGGATTGGTACACAGTAGGCTGTCAATGAATGCTTGAGCCTGGCAGATTCTGAGCCAGGGGAATCACCTGGCAGACTCTGAGCCAGGGGAATCACCTGGACTAGGCCTGCATATGGGCCATAGGAGAAGGAAATCTGATAAGCCCATTCAAGCTTCAGCACTCTTCCCTCCCTCCCTCCCTCTTCAGTAATTTGCATTTTCAATTCAAGTCAGATACACCCCTGACTCTCAGTCCAATAGCTGAGATTTGGTACACTTTGTTGAACAGATATTAGAAGGCTTGGGACACAATGAATGTAGATCGGGGAACAGCGAGAGATTCCTCTCCAGCCCTTTCATTGCACACATGGGGAAACCAAGGCCTGGAACAGGAAGGTAACTTGCCCAAGGTGAGAAGGCAGAAGAGAGCTTGCACCCAACTGAGGGGCACACCATTGCAATTCCTCGTTATTTTTCCAGCAGCTGCCTGTGTGCTTCACGTCTCTGTGCTGATCTGCCCCTGAGAGGTGATGGTGTCCATTGGTGTGCTCTGGGGCTCTGGGAGAGTGAGATGAGAGGGCTGGGGAGAGGGCAGGTAGAGGAAGACTTGTGGGAACACAGCAAGCGCTAAATAAACAGAAGCCGCCTTTGTGGAATATTGACATTGTCATTGTTCCAGCTGGGAAAACTTCACCTGAACCAGGACCCAATTCTTCTGCCTTTCTTCTCCAGCTCCTTTCTTTCCCTGTTGTCCAGATACACCTCCTCCAAGGAGCTTCCTTGACCCCCCAGCAGAACTCCCCGTTTGCATGTTGTTACGGTCACCTGCAGAGGCAGATGGATCCCATCCAAGGTTTGGTTTGAATGAAGACTGACAAACGCCACCCAAACACCAAGAGAGTATGAAAAGGTTCATTAGTTACAGAATTGAGGCCTCCAGGGGGAGCAGGGCCAGCCTTTCAAGCAGGTCCCAAATGTGTTGGGAGAGCCAGGAAGGAGACTGCCCTGGGTTTTTATTGTGGTTAAGGAGTGAGGGTTCCCTCAGGAAGGGGCTTGTGAATATTCCCCCTCAAACACCAAAGGAGGGTGCGCCCAGACTTTCTTATCAGCTTGTCCAGGTGTAGGGCACAGAGAAAAGGGAAGGGTGAGGCTTAAAAGCTGTCAGCAAACATCAACAAATGGACTTAGACTCCTCATTACACGTACTATTCCTGTGCCCTTGTTTCTCTGTCTATGTTTCTAGATGGGTCTCTTCTCCATGGGGAAGGGTTGACAGATAAAGAGTTGACATGATAAAGCCAACTGAGGGATGAGATGATCCTACAGACGACGGTGCCACTGAAACCAAAGGACCTTGAGATTTCTCTTTCTCCATCTCTCCAGCTGAGATCCTTCTAGTCTTCATGTCTCCCTCCACTCCCACTCCATCTCCCCAGACTGGTCTGACACTCCTCCACATTCTTTAGCTCAGGCCCTCCCCCTACCAGTTGCCTCTGCTCTGCTCCACATTCCCTCTGGACACTCCCCTGGAGTGGAAAAACCATCCCTCATCCCTTTCCGGCTCCCAGTCCCAGGATCGGACATGCTGGTCATTCCTGTTTGGGATGTCCAAAGAGATAAGGCCTGGCATGGGGCCGATCCATCATCACAGGACTCTCAAAGCTGTTTCAGGCAGGATCCTCACCCACATGGGGTTTCCACCCTAAGCCCCTGCCCTTCTTACCCTGGCTGGCTCCCCTTCTCCAGGAACATGGTACAGGACTCAGGAGCCAGGCAGAGAGCAAAGATCACTGTTCAACTTCCATCCAGGTCAGCTTCCTGTTCCTTGACCCCACGTGTCTTCTAATCCCTGCAGGCCTTGGGCCACAAAGCAGACCGTGAGAGAGGCTGGGTGGCTCTGGAAGTCAGAGGTCAGGAACAAATCCTGTTCTAAGGGCCGTCAGAGACAAGTGTCTTCTCCCCAAACACCACAGAGAAAGCTGTTATCGCAGCTGCTTTTGTTTAGGCATGTCTAGCTGTCTGACAACCATCTGCCTGGAGTTTGTCTCTTAAAGACACAGCTGTGGTCAGCGGCTTCCAGTCCTAGCTCTGCCTCCCATAAAATTCAGATCTTGGACAGGCAGGCAACCTCCTGAGGCTCTTTTTTCTCCTAAGTCAAATGAATATCATAATCCCCATCTCACAGGGAGGCCGAGAGGATAAAATGAGCCTGCCTGTGAAATCGTAAACTGTAAAGCTAGGCTGGGACCCTTTCCCAGGCTCTGAATCTAATTTTGTACTCATAATTCTTATGAGTACAAAATAATTTTATTCTTAAAGAGTGCCCCAAATTGCACAAGCTTCAGGCCCCACCAAACTTGGATGTGCCCAAAGTAGTGTACAAATGTTAATTATTAGCATAAGTAGTTAAGGGCTCCAGGGTCAGATAACACAGGATGAAAATCCTAGTTGTGTGACCTCTGCCAAATTGCCTAACCCCCCGAGCCTCATTTTTCTCATTTTAAAACAGAGATAACACTCCAAAGATTGTTGTGAGGATTTAACATTTGTGAAGCATTTAGCATAGTTCCTGCTGCGTATGTGCTTAATACATGGTGTTTTTTTCTTATTATTTTAAGAATAGATGGAGAAAAGAATGCTCGGGGAGGCCAGGCAGGGTGGCTCACGCCTGTAATCCCAGCACTTCGGGAGGCTGAGGCGGGGGGTGGGGGTGGGGGTGGGGGTGGATCACAAGGTCAGGAGTTCGAGACCAGCCTGACCAACATGGTGAAACCCCCATCTCTACTAAAAATACAAAAATTAGCCGGGCATGGTGGCGGGCGCCTGTAATCCCAGCTACTCAGGAGGCTGAGGCAGGAGAATCGCTTGAACCCGGGAGGCAGAGGTTGCAGTGAGCAGAGATCGCACTCTGCACTCCAGCCTGGGAGACAGAGCGAGACTCCATCGTCTCAAAAACGAAACAAAACAAAAAAACCAAAAACAATGCTCTGGGGAAAATGGGTCTCTGAGCTGCAATAAGAGAAATGTGAGTTAGATCCAAGAAAGTACATAGTAACCTTTTTTTTTTTGAGACGACGTCTCACTCTGTCACCCAGGCTGGAGTGCAGTGGCGCGATCTCGGCTCACTGCAACCTGCGCCTCCCGGGTTCAAGGGATTCTCCTGCCCCAGCCTCCCAAATAGCTGGGACTACAGGTGCCCGCCACCACGACCGGCTAATTTTTGCATTTTTTTAGTAGAGACAGGGTTTCCCCACATTGGCCAGGCTGGTCTCGAACTCCTGACCTCGTGATCCACCCTCCTTGGCTTCCCAAAGTGCTGGGATTACAGGCGTGAACCACGCACCTGGCCAGAGTAACCTCTTGAAGTTCCCTTTCAATTTGATTCCTTGGTGGAGGAGACCTTTAGTCTCCTCCCACCTACCGCCACCTGGCCCTACCCACCAAACACCTGATAGGGGCTGACGTCCGAGCCCAGTCTCCAAACACTGTTCGAGCTTGAGTGGGAAGAGGGAGCCTCTGGGATTCTGCTGGGCTGGGCTGGGCCTTGAAGGCAGAAGTGGACGAGAAATGGATACGGTCTAGGCTCAGCTTCCTGGCTTCGCAGTGCGTTCTATGAAGGAGGGACTCATTTGTACCTTGACAGTCATCCTTTGATACCAGAAGTCGCAGCCCTTAGGGGGAAAAATGCTTTTTGGTAATTATAATTAGCAACATTTGGTTGTTACCACTGCTAAATATGTCTGTCTTTGCTGAGGAGCCAATCTCAGCTCGGATCAGGGTGAGTGGATAGGAGAAATAAATCTCGGCAAAGACAGCGAGGGGCCTGGGTGCGAGGAAGAACTCCCAGAGACCGCCAGCCACTTCTTGGGGACTCACAGCGCTGCGGAGGCGAGACCAGCATTCCAGCCAGCCGCGCGCGGACCTCGGTTCCCAGATGCGCCAATGCCAGGTCTCTCCAGCCGGGCTGGCCTTTTCAGCAGCAGCAGCAGCCGCAGGAAAGCGGCCAGACAAATCCCACCCCCGGCCCCGCCCGTCACATCCATCTTGCTCCCGAGGCGACGCTTTCTCGGAGAAGCGAGGGACGGGGAGGGGAAATCTAAGCCTTTGGGGGTTGCCGACAGGTGTTTGGGGGAGAAGGCGGAGCTGGGGTAGGGAGGATGAGGAGGGAGGGGCGGTGCTGCCCCTTTAAGAGGCGGCGGCCGTGCCGGGACCTTTTTCTCTTTCCCCGGAAGGAAAGCGCAGTCCGGGCTGGGCGCGCAAGGTGGGGAGGTGCGGGACTGGGCGTGGGGAGGCGGGGCGCGCGCCGGGCGACCCCTCCCTCCTGTCCTCCTTGCGGTCGACCGGTGCGCTTGCCAGATCCGCCGCGGAGCCGGGATCGAAGGCCACAGCGCGGCCAAGGGGGCGCGGCCGGGACAAGCTGGGAGCCGGTTGCCCGGAGCAGGGACGGCGGCGACCCGGCCGCTGGAGAGGCGGGAAGATAGACCCACGGATTTTAGGAGGGGATCCGAGAGCGCAGCTGTGAAACTGGCTGGGGCTGGGGGCACGAAACCGATCAGCACTACGGAGCGCAGCGGCCGGCGGGTTCCAGTGTCCTCCGGCGGCGCCGGGAGCAGGTGAACAGGTCCTCACGCCCAGCTCCGCGCCCTCACGCGCTCTCGCCGGGACCCCGCTCCCGCTCGCAGCCATGGGCCCCCGCCCCAGCCGCGCGCCCCGCGCCCCACGCCTGATGCTCTATGCGCTCGCCTTGATGGTGGCGGCCGGCGACTGCGTCGTCTCCGCCTTCAACCTGGATACCCGATTCCTGATAGTGAAGGAGGCCGGGAACCCGGGCAGCCTCTTCGGCTACTCGGTCGCCCTCCATCGGCAGACAGAGCGGCAGCAGCGCTACCTGTAAGTGAAGCTGGAGGGTGCGGGGTGGGCGCGAGAGTGTGCGTGCGCGGGATGCGGGTCCGGAGCGGAGTCGGAGCCCAGGGCAGCTGGCCCTTGGGAGCCAGGATTAAGGGGCGGCCCTCTGGCTGCTGGGGGTTGGCGGGAAGTGGAGGATTGGGTGTGGGGTCGGGCAGTAATCATTGGCAAGTGCTGACGGGGCCAGAACCTGTCTGGACGCCACCCCTCCGCCCTTTAGCTCTCTCATGAGAGCGGAAGTGGGGTCCTGGTGGCTGAGTCCTCTCCCATTCTGTGAACCGAGTACCCAGCACTAGCCTCTTCTCTCCAGGGCTAGGAGCTGGGGTAAACTGCAAGATAAACACCCAGCTGACTCCCCCCTTCCCCTACGCTTGGGGGAAAAATGAGCATATACATTTAAGCACCTCGCTGGTAGTCTGCGGCCACGCCAGCCACACCCTCTGCAGAGCCAGACTGGATGGCCTTCTCAACCGCTGGCTTGGCGGATGGAGGGTGAGGTGATGGGTGAGTCTGGGCGTTTGGAGCTGTCCATACGCTCCCTCTGACGCCTTGAGGACAGGGGCAGTGAAAGAGAGAGGAGGACTTGTCCCAACTCTGGCTGGGTTTCCTCCTGCCCACCCCCAAGCAGTGGCACTTTCCCCGCAGACATCTTCCCTGCATTCCACAGATTCGTGTTGGATCTTCAACCCTGAGTGTGTTTGTTTTGGTTTGAAGAGGGAAACAGTGTTTTTCTCTTTCTTCTGTTCTCCTTCCCCAACAGCTGCAAGGAGGAGGGGAAGAGTATGCACAGGGGAGGAAGGAGGAGGAGGTTGCACCCAGCCACCTCGGTCCCCCTCACTCCACCAGATGCCCTCATGCCCAGGAGCATGTCCAGGCTTCAGAGGTCTCTCTGTCGTGGCCTCAGAGCGTGCCAAGGTTGGCGGTTGGGGGAGGTGAAGCTGTCCAAAGAGGGACGGTGGTTAGGACAGGTTAAGCAGGTACCATCCACCTCTTTGGGCTGGGTGGTCTGCCAGGCATCTGCCCCCACCTAGCCTCTGCCCCCACCTGGCCTCTGACCCCACTGAACAAGAAGACATGGTCACATCCAGGGTACACTGGAATCTCTCCCTGCTCTGGCTGGGGCCTGCAGAGCTTGAGGAAGTTTAGAATGTCCAAAGTCCAAACTCTGCCCCGGCCTTGGTTCTGCCCTCCTGACCCAGCCTACCTACCTGCACTTAACCTCAACTCCATCTTGCTCTTGCAGAGGCTAGGGCTACCACACCCTTCCCAGCCTGGCCCCAGCAGCTGCCACCTGGCCTTAGCCAACCCTCTATCTTTTGGAGATCCTGAGCCACCATGAGCACAAGTTTCTACATCAGCTCTTTCTGCCTTAACCGAGAAAAAGATTGTCAGACTTTCAATGCCAAATCTGCATGATATAAGATAACATAGGTAAAGAGATCAGACTGGAAAGAAAGAGTCAATAATGATTCCGCAACCCCTCTCCCTTTTGCCTGGTGACCTTGAGCAAGATATTTCCCCTCCCTGGGCCAGGTTTCCCCCAAAAGGGGTTGTACCTAGATCTAGTGCTCTTTCCCACTGCTGCTGGCCTGTGAGAGGCAACTTGATAAAGTAGAGGGAGAAGAGGCTTGGAGGTCCCATGGCCAGTGTCCTGTCTCCGATCTGTTACCAATACCTGAACCTGAATTTCCGCACATGTTGGAGGGAGGGGAACAGCATGCCTTCTGGGATGTTAGTGGGGCTGTAACAAGATAAAGTGCATAAAATCCTCTGCACATGTGCCTTTCTCCAAGGAGCACCTGAAGGCTCTTGCGCTGAGACCAGAACCTGGATGCACCCTCATTACCCATGGGCCCCGCCCAGGGTGGCTGAGCAAAAGGGTTCTACTTTTCTATCTGGGAAGCTGAAGCTGACATTCAGCCTGCCAAGAGCCCAGAAGGTTCTAAAGCTAATGAACCTCTGAGGGGCAGTTCTCTCCCTTGAGTATCCTCAGTCTTTCCTAAGGGTGGTTCTGTGTCTTGGCCCTTCTCTTCATCTCACTAAATTCGACCCCTTGGCCATTTGGGAGAACCAGCTGGGCTTAGCTGCAGCCAGCTGTGTAGCCAGATGCAAACAGCTGCCTGAGTGCACAACTCAGAGGAACTAACTAGTAAGACGAGCTGCAGCCTCATATTCTGTTAGCCTGAAAGTCTCTTTGGAAAAGTGGGATGGTTCATGGTCTTGGACAGGCTCTTAAACTGGGGTTCGTAGAAGGTTTTCAAGGAATGCAGGGACTCCCTGAAAGTGTACCCAAAATCATAGTATTTGTCCACTGCCCTGGGGGTGGGAGGAGGGGAGAGCGCAGTTTTCATGTTCTCCTTTCAGAAGCCCTCAGAAATGGTTAGAAACCCAGAGGTGGGACCCTCTTTGCTGCCCCATCACCTTCATCTCTGGACTGGGGTTCCTGGCCCACAACATAGGGGACTCGCCCTAACCCAGGGCCCAGTCTCCTAGTCTGTGGAAATGAGGGGTAAGGAGCAGGCAGAGGACCAAGGTGCTCTGGGCTTCTTGGCAAGATGCATGAGGGGTTCCTTGGAGGGACAGGGACTGTTCTCTGGGAGGTGGTTACTGACACCCTCTCTGCTCCAGCACCTGCACTGACATTCCCTCCTGGGAATCCAGGCATTCGGGTCTGGCCTGACCCTGTGGGCCTATGGGGATACTGCCGGTCCTTCTCTCTCTTTCACTTTTGCTTGGAAATGGGGGTATCTGGGAAGCCCAAGGCAGGGTGGCTCCTAGAAATGAGGTCATGCCTGAGGTACGCAGGAGCCAGGCTCACCTGCCATGCTCTCCTAACATCATGTTTCCCTGGGCAGAGCGGGTACCTAGCAGCCTCCAAGGCTCGTGCCAGCAGAAATGGGCACAGCAGCTGTGGCTGGAGGCAGAAGGTCTGCTCGTGTAGTATCTTTTTCCTCTGGCTCTACCCAGTGACCATTCTAGGCCAAGACACTTTCAGCTGGGCAGGAGTAGGGGAAGCCTGATCTTGTAGAAAAAGCAGCAGTGAAGGGGGCTTGGTCAGAAGTAAACAAAGAAGGAAGATGATGCCCTTTGCAGTGAGAGGGATTGAGGTTAGATGACACTTAGAATGCCCTCAGGGGTCAAATATAGGAAAAATACTGAAGAGCCAAGGAAAGGGAGAAGAACTGAGAAAAATAGCTTTGTTCTTTTTTTATCTGAGGCTTAGCCAGCGCTCTTTTTCCTGTCCTTTCTCATTCTCTCTCTCCCTTTAGCTTGTTGCTCTGGTTCTAGGGCTGAGTCACCAGTGGGGAGAGGGGGCTGGGTGGGCAGCAAAGGAAGAGTAGGGAAAGATGTGCAGGGCTGCAGTTTCAGCTACCACAGGAGCAGCCTCTGGGGAGATGGCTAATTCGGGCAGCAAGGCTGGCATAGAGCTGGGATCCAGGCATCCCAGAGCTGCCCCCACCCCTTCTCTGGGGCTCAGAGGTGGAGCAGGCACCCTCCCCACCTGCCTCCTGGCTGGGGGTAGGAGGGGAACACAGGAGGCTAGGTACCCAAGGAGTGAGGCCCTGCCATGTTGGCCTGAGTACTAGATCCTTTGGCCCCCTCTGGAATCCTCCCATGGAGCCACCAAGTGCCTCCCTGAGGTGACAGAATCTGGGAAGGTGAATCTTACAGGCTGCTTCTCTGAGCATTACCCACCCCAGTGTCCCCAGGGGCCTTCTCCTGTTTGAGGTGAGCCAACCTGGTACCCTAAATTCTCCTGGGTACTGTGCTGCGCCCTTCTTTGATTCTTCTGCTTTCTCCTCGGCTGTTCCATTAGCTTTGAACTGCCCCAAGGGGAGTGATAGGGCAGGGGTAAGGAAGGGCTTTTTCGGAACTTGGAGCTCAAGGGGCTCCACAGAGGCCAAGAGGGGCTGTTTGGCTGGAGCCAATGGGAGGGTGAGGAGGCAGCTGTTGGAAAGCCCTTGAGTAGTCACCTCACCCATCCCACTCCATCTGGGGGGCTGGGGGTCTCTGCTCCCCCCAGTCCAGCCTGACTCCAGGAGAGGGGCAGTCCCATCTCCTATCTTCCTTGCTCTAAGAGCTCCATCTAGGCCTCCCTCCACCTAGTCTTCCTCCTTCTGGCTGCAGCTGAGGGGGATGGGTTCAGTACTGCTCTGGAAGGGGTCAGCTTTTGGATTTTGCGATCTGGACCAGACCCAAAAGCAGGTGGCTAGCAGAATCGCTCATTTGCATACTAATTTGCATTTCGTTTGCATACCAGTAAGGTCCCTCTCACCTTCAGGATTCTCCAACCCCCTCCGCACACACCTGGGTGTGTGTGACTGGAGGAAGCTGGAACCACCCTCTGCACACCCGCCTTCCCCCATCCATGTGCAGGCCTCTGGCTGTAGACCCATTGGATCCTGGGCTGGGAGCCAGAGGGCCTTAAAGGGCCTCTGAGTGGGCCAAGTGGAAGCTAAAAATACTCTGGGGGGGTGAAGGGGGGGCTCACTCTGGAATCTCTGAGGAGGGAGGGGCCTGGGATGTAGGGCTGGGATTAGGGCACTGGCCCTGCCCTGCCCTCTATCAGTAGGTATAAGGCTGGTTCCAGGCAACAGGCAAGAGGGTATTGGTGGTAAGGGGAAGTATTTCAATCTAATTGAGATGCGTGCCCAGCTCTGCCTACTCAGTACCTCGGGAAGTTCAGAGGAGGGGGTCCCTTAGCCCCTTCCTGGCTGAGTTGAGGGGGCTGGGAGGGCATGGAGACCCTTCTGCTCAGCTGCCTCCTGTATGACAACATGGGCAGGGCAGCAGCAGCAACAAGGGGGCAACACTTCCATTACAGGCGTGCCCAAGGCCCCGCCTCCCACTGAGGCCCAGACCCCTTAGTGTCACTGTAGAAAATTCCCAACCTCCACCTCCAGCCAGATCTGAGCCCCCGCTGTAGAGTGACTCTAGCTGCCAGCACTCCCATCCCGACCCCAGTGATCACCTGGTATCCTCAAGCCATGGAACTGTTCCTATGTCTCCCCCCTGTTCTCTCTAAACCACCAAAGGAGTCTCTTCTTTTCTCCCTGCTCCAGGTTCCCTAACATGCCAGGGCAGAAATTCCTGGGTCCAGCCAGGCACGGTGGCTCACGCTTGTAATCCCAGTACTTTGGGAGGCCAAGGCGGGTGGATCACCTGAGGTCAGGAGTTTGACATTAGCCTGGCCAGCATGGCGAAACCCCATCTCTAGTAAAAATACAAAAATCAGCTGGGCATGGTGGTGCGTGCCTGTAATCCCAGCTACTTGGGAGGCTGAGTCAGGAGAATCACTTGACCCCAGGAGGTGGAGGTTGCAGTGAGCCGAGGTTGTGCCACTGCACTCCAGCCTGGGTGACAGAGCAAGACCCTGTCTCAAAAAAAAAGACAAAAAGAAATTCCTGGGTCCCTGGAGGGAGGGCTGGGGTCATGCTAGGCCAGTCCTGATGCCACAACAAATCAGAACAACAATGCTCACATTAGCTATGGCTTCATATCAGAACACCTTTTTGTAGAATAGACCTATTTGTTCCTCCAGCAACCCTGGAGGTCAGCAGGAGAGGGGCTGCCCCCATTTTACAGACGAGGCACTCTGGACTCAGAGAAGGAAAGGAAATTGCCCCTTCAGGCAGAACAAACCCTAGACCCAGGTCCGTGGGTTCTCAGGCTGAGATGCTCCTTTCCCGCAGGCTGTGGCTCCGTTCTCTAATCTGTCAGGCACGCCAGAGAGCGGACGTCCATGGGTGGTCAGGCAGTGGACTCATCGAGGCCTTCCCAGCCCAGACAGAAGTGACTCTCCAGGCCTGGCTGCCACCCTGGCCCCCTGCCAGCCTCCGTGGCCAGGAAGCTTCACCCCTTCTCCCAGGAACACTTCCCCAGGGTGAGGTCTGAGCTGTAGTCTTGAAGTATAGGCAAGGTCCCACCCCCTTCCCAGCACCCGCAGGCAGTACATTCCTGACTCCCAGTGGGTGGAGACACCCCAGGCCCCGGCATGCCCAGGCCCTGCCCTGCCCACTCCCTGCAGCCCACACTCACAGGTCCCAGGCAGGAGCTACAGGCGTGGCTGTTGCTTGGCACTTCCAGACTGGCAGGAGGCCCAGGCCCAAGTTCTGAGCTGGGAGCTGTAGAGTGATAGAGTTGCTGGGGCCAGATGGTGGGGCACCTGGGAGGTGCCTGCCACCCGAGAAGGCCAGGGCCATCAGGATTGAGCTGGGGCTCCTGGCAGAACATTAAGAGGCAGCAGGGAGGTGATGCGGGGAGAAGAAAGTCTGGCAAAACTGAATTCTCAAACTGGGGTGCACCAGATTCCACCAGATGGTGTGTTGTGGGCAGAGGAATCTACCTTTTTAACAAAGATCCTCGGGGTTTCTGATGGCCCAAGGCTTGTCCTCTAAGATGGTATTTCAGGGCCAACCCCTGCCTCTCCCTGCTCCAGCCACCCCTCTGGTATGGGACGGGTTGCCAGGGTCCTAAGCATCCTTGTAGGAACTTGCTGTCGGCATCCCCAAAGATGGATTCTGGGCAGGCTGGGGGCAAGGCAAGAGCCCTTTCCCTCCCCACCTGCTGCCCACTCACCGGGAACTCTGCTCTGGGGCCACATTGTCCAAAGTGTCAGGTACTCATCCCAACCCCTACCTGTGTGCCTGTCTTAAGGTCACAGGGGAAGGATGTTGGACATCACCCAGGTCACTTAGGGGCCCAGGTTTCCAAGATCTGAGTCCCCAGATGGCTTCAGGAGGAAAAACCCAGCATTCTGACAACTCAGTCCCCTAAGTTCTCCCCTCTGACCCCCCAGAATTTGAACTTTCTGCCAGGATTCCTCATCTTGCTCTCTTCTGGTCTACCTTCATTTCAAAGGCTAAACCATTCCTTCCAAAACCGAGATCTGGCCATGTCATGCCCCTGCCTAAAATCCCTCTGTGGTTCCCCTAAGGCCCTTCCCAGCCTGCCTTTGTGTGCCTCCCCAGAGGCTCCTGGACTCCAGCTATGCTGAGGGCCTTGCAGGTCTCTGAATCACCCTGCTGGCTCTTGCTTCTTGGCCCTGCACATGCGTGCCTTTGTCCAAGTGCTCTTCCTCCCCTTCTTCACCTGGAGAACCCTGGTCATTGTTCTCAGACTCAGATTAGGTCACCTCTTCTGCTGGCCTCCGTCACTGCCTCCTCAGCCCTGAGCCTGGGCTGCTGTGCTCCCTGCTTCCTACTCCCGGGGCACTTCCTTCTAGTGTCTTTTTTCCTTGCCTGCCTTCCCCTATGCTGGGCACTTCTGGAGGGCAGGAGCTGGGGGCCTCCTGGCACCAAGAATCTGTAAATGTATGTTGAATAAATAACAAGTTGTTGGAAGTGGGGCTTGGGGAGTCTGAACCCGGGCCCACCTCCCTCCCTATCCCCAGGCTCCTGGCTGGTGCCCCCCGGGAGCTCGCTGTGCCCGATGGCTACACCAACCGGACTGGTGCTGTGTACCTGTGCCCACTCACTGCCCACAAGGACGACTGTGAGCGGATGAACATCACAGTGAAAAGTGAGGGGAAGGGGCTGGGGAGGGTTGCCGGGTCAGAGGTCTAGCAGGGGGGTACTGCAGAGAGAATGGCCTGGAGGAGATAGAAGGCTTGCTCACATGGCTTCTAGTCGCTTCTTGTCCAGCTGGGAAGAGAGTGCCCTAGAGGAGAGTGGGGCTGGATGGGATTGGTAGAGCTCAGAATAATGACGAGCTGGAGAAGGGGAGTTGGGAGGGCTGCCCTGTGGGTGGAGGGCCCAAGTGGGACCCACCCCTGCCCTCTGGAGGCTTTGGGCACTGAAGTATGGGTGAGGTGCTCTGATTCATGATCCTTCTGGTGCCCACAGGTGACCCTGGCCATCACATTATTGAGGACATGTGGCTTGGAGTGACTGTGGCCAGCCAGGGCCCTGCAGGCAGAGTTCTGGTAAGTGGGTGCTCAGTGTCGGCTCCTCCACCTCTACCCGGCTCTCCCCTCATCTCCAGAGCTGGGAGGAAAGAAGAAGGCAGCAGGGGGTCCACGGCGCGTGTATGCTGGGGCCTGCACACATGTCCCTTCCTGTGGCTGTGTGTCCCTCGCTCCCTGCACTCCTGGGGAGGGGGTGAGTATCCTGTGCTCTCCCAAAGCCCCGCACGGCCTGAGTTCTCTGATTCATCCACTTCCTCCCCATGCCTACACTGGGTGCTCAGCCTTCGTGGGAACAAGCCGAGGGAGCCGAGGGAACTGCAAGGAGGAGAAAGGGCAGAGAGGGCCCCAGGCGGCTCAGCGCTGGCTGGCAATCCTTCCTGGGAGGCTGACTGTCGGAAGAGGCCCAGCCCTGCTGACCCCGGCTCACTCAGCGCTGGTCTGGGGGCTAATCAAATGTGTCACCTCCTGCCCACATTCTATAGTTAGTGCCAGCCCCTGAGTTCTCCATTTCTGAGTACCAGACAGACATTTCGCCTGCATTTTTTTCTCTCTCTGTCTCTTTTTGTTGTTGTTATATTCCAAAAGGATTTTGATTTTATTGCTTCACACACAGAAGAGTTCTGGTTAAGGCTTGCCTTGCTCCTGGTGCTCACAGGATGCCACCAGGATGTGATTTATCTCAAGCACTTAACTCTGTGTTCTTCGTGTTGCCTCCATTCTTTGATAGGCATTCTTTTCGTGGTGCCAAGATGAATGCAACAACTTCAGCTTTATCTTCTTTGACCTTCAAGTTCTATAGTCCCAGTAGATACCTGACTACAACTCGTTAGCTCTGACTGTTTCAGGTACTCCTCTCTGAAACAATTACTGTGACCAAGAGAATGCAATACTTATACTTTCTTCAGACATGAATTATCAGTATCCAGATAGGCACATAAACTCAGTCTTAGAATGTGTTGCTTTGATGTCAGGTTTTTCTCTTGCCTTGATAGTTCCACATGGCTGGGGAAGCCTCACAATCATGGTTGAAGGCAAGGAGGAGCAAGTCCCATCTTACGCTGATGGCAGCAGGCAAAGAGAGAATGAGGCTGTCTCTCTCTCTGTCTCTCTCTTTTCTTTTCTTTCTCTTCTTTCTTTCAAGATAGAAGACTCCCAGCTGGGTGTGGTGGTTCACGCCTGTAATCCCAGCACTTTGGGAGGCCGAGGCCGGTGGATCATGAGGTCAGGAGTTTGAGACCAGCCTGGCCAATATGGTGAAACCCTGTCTCTACTAAAAATATAAAAAATAAGCCAGGTGCAGTGGTGCCCATCTGTTGTCCCAGTTACTTGGGAGGCTGAGGCAGGAGAATCGCTTGAACCTGGGAGGTGGAGGTTGCAGTGAGCCAAGATCGCACCACTGCATTCCAGTCTGGGTGACAGAGCGAGACTCCATCTCAAAAAAAAAAAAAAAAGACTCCATCTCTCAACCAGGCTGGAGTGTAGTGGTGCCATCTCAGCTCACTGCAGCCTTGACTTCCCAGACTCAAGCAACCCTCCAGCCTTAGCCTCCCAAGCTAATATTTTAAGTTTTTATAGAGACAGGGTCTGACTGTGTTGCCCAGGCTGGTCTCAAACTCCTGGGCTCAAGTGATCCTCCCGCCTTGGCCTCCCAAAGTGCTAGTGCTAGGATTTCAGGCGTGAGCCACCATATGTGGCCCCATTTTTCTTTTTCTTTCTTTGTTTCTTTTTTTTTTTTTTTTTCTCTCTTAGAGATGAGGTCTGGCTCTGTCACCCAGGCTGGAGTGCAGTGGCACGATCATAGCTCACTGTAGCCTTGAACTCCTGGGCTCAAGTGATCCTCCTGCCTCGGCCTCCCAAGTAGCTGGGATTATAGGCAGGAGCAACAATGCCTGGCTTTTTTCTCATTTTAAAAATTGGTGTGGCCGGGCTCAGTGGCTCATTCCTTTGGGATGAGGCAGGAGGATCGTTTGAGCCTAGGAGTTTGAGACCAAGCTGGGCAACATGGCAAAATTCCATCTCTACAAAAAATATATAAATTAGCCCGGCATGGTGGTATGCGCCTGTAATCCCAGCTACGTGGGAGGCTGAGGTGGGAGGATCATTTGAACCCTGGAGAGAGAGGTTGGAGTGAGCTGAGATCATGCCACTGCACTCCAGCCTGGGTGACAGAGTCAGATCCTGTCTCAAAAAAAAAAAAAAAAAAAAAAAAAGAGGAAAAAATTGATGTAATGTTTACATACAGTAAAATGTACAGATTTTAAACTTCAATGAATTTTAACAAATGTATATACCTGTTAACCAAAGATGTATCTTAAAATCACTCCAGAAGGTGCCCTTGTAACCCCTTCTAATCATTTGCCACCCCATAAGCCATCACTGCTGTGATTTCTGTCACCTTTGAACACTGCTTTAAGCTCCAGGTTGGCATCAGTTCACTGAAATGCCTTTTCGAGACCCCTATTATGGATGGCTGTGGTCTAGGAGCCCATTTAAAGTGATTCTGCACCCTGGATCCTTTAGCAGTTATTTACTCACTGTTCATTCGACAAATATTTGGTGAGCCCCTACCGTGTACCAAACGCTGTGCTATTCCGAGAAGCTTAGCAGTGACTAAGACAGGCTCAGGCACCATGCTGATGGAGCACACAGCTAGAAGGGACCACAGAGAGCAAGTAAACAAGAACTAGGGCCTACTTCTGGACTTTGCCTGCCTCCAGGCTGTTTTAAGTCACCCTATTCCGGCCCATCAGTTTGCCCAATAAATATATACTGAGCAGCTAAAGTGCACCCAGAGAGGCTGTGCATAGATTCTCCCCTCTGTGAAGCAGCACAGTATGTGCTTAAGAGCTCAGATTTTGGAAGGAGACAGGCTTGGTTTCAATATTCTCTGCCTCTCTCTAGATATGAGATCTTAGGCAGGTTACTGAGCTCTCCATGCCTCAGTTTATCTAAAATGGGGAAAATAATCATTCCTACACCATAGGGTCACTAGCAGGCTTAACACTTAATACGTGAGGAGCTCAGAATTGTGCCTGGCATATAGGAAGCACTCATGAAGTGTTAGCTGTTGCTATTATTATTACCGTCATTGTAATTATTATTTTAATAATGGTCCTTTCATTAAGAGGACAGGGTCATCTGGAGACGGCAGAGCAGCAAGTTCCTTAATCTCTCTGTTACTAACCCCTTCTAGACCAAGAGCCTGAACCCCACAGTCTCTCATCCTTCCCTGCTTTTCCTTTGCTGAGATCTCTAAGCCACTCTCAGATCCACACTTTACAGCTTTCCAAAAAGTGTTCCTGACCCTCAGAGCAGATTTCTGAATTCTGGAAAGGAGATGCAGGTTTAAGTATCACTGGGAGAAGAAGGAGAAGCCAGGAGATCTCCTTTGACTCCTGTTTGGCAAAGCCAGAGGCTTACAGGGTAAACGAGACAGCTGACCCGGGTCCCTGTGCCTGACTAAGGCTGCCTGTGTTTTGGGGGTCCCCAGGTCTGTGCCCACCGCTACACCCAGGTGCTGTGGTCGGGGTCAGAAGACCAGCGGCGCATGGTGGGCAAGTGCTACGTGCGAGGCAATGACCTAGAGCTGGACTCCAGTGATGACTGGCAGACCTACCACAACGAGATGTGCAACAGCAACACAGACTACCTGGAGACGGGCATGTGCCAGCTGGGCACCAGCGGTGGCTTCACCCAGAACACTGTGTACTTCGGCGCCCCCGGTGCCTACAATTGGAAAGGTGGGGACCATGGGGCCATGGGGGAAGAAAGGAAGAGCAGAGACCACCCACCCCTAGTTAGCCACTGGGACACCTGGCCTAGACCGTCCACACTAGAAACAGGACCTCATGCCAGTATCAGCAACCACCATGACTTCTACTGTTTTAAAGCACTTACTATGTGCCAGGGGCCTTACGCATATTATGTCAATCAATCTTTTTTGTTGTTTTTTTGACATAGGGTCTCACTATGTCACCCAGGCTGGAGTGCAGTGGCACATTCATGGCTCACTGCAGCCTCGACTTCCCCAGGTGATCCTCCAACCTCAGCTTCTTGAGTAGCTATGACCACAGGCATGTGCCACTACACCTGGCTAATTTCTGTATTTTTTGTAGAGATGGAGTTTCACCATGTTGCTCAGGCTAGTCTTGAACTCCTGGGCTGAAGCAATCCACGCTCCTTGGCCTCCCAAAGTGCTGGGATTATGGGCATAAGTCACCACGCCCAGCCTCAATCATTCTTTATTATTTATTTATTTATTTATTTATTTATTTATTTATTCTGAGACAGAGTCTCACTCTGTCACCCAGGCTGGAGTGCAGTGGTGCAATCTCGGCTCACTGCAAGCTCCACCTCCAGGGTTCATGCCATTCTCCTGCCTCAGCCTCTCAAGTAGCTGGGACTACAGGTGCCTGCCACCACACCCGGCTAATTTTTTTGTATTTTTAGTAGAGACGAGGTTTCACCATGTTAGCCAGGATGGTGTCGATCTCCTGACCTCATGTTACGCCCATCTCGGTCTCCCAAAGTACTGGGATTACAGGCATGAGCCACCGCGCCCGGCTAAAATACTCTTATGAGGCAAGTATTATTATATCCATTTTACAAAAACGAAAACTAAGACTTAGAGAAGTAAATTGCCCAAGGCCAACAAAGTTATGAAACCTGGATTGGAATACAGGTCCATCTGACTTCAGTTTAACCATTTACAAACTAATTCTAAAAATAAAACATGCTCCTGGTACAACCACTACATAGTACAGTAGGCAATGTACTATCATAATAGTTATCGCCAGGTGCAGTGGCTCATGCCTGTAATCCCAACACTTTGGAAAACTGAGGTGGGAGGATCCCTTGAGCCCAGGAGTTCAAGACTAACCTGGGCAACGTAGGGAGACCCTGTCTCTACAAAAAATTTAAAAATTAGCCAGGTGTGGTGGCACACACCTATGGTCCCAGCTACTCAGGAGGCTGAGGTGGGAGGATCGCTTGGGCCCAGGAGGTTGAGGCTGCAGTGAGCTGCGATTGTGCCACTGTCCTCCAGCCTGAGCAGCAGAGCAAGACCTTATCTCAAAAAACTAAATAAATAAATATTGCTACTTTCTGTCTTTCTCTTATCAAAAGTCATGGGTACTTTTTCATGTTGACATATATACGACCATCATTTTAGAGGATGCGGGGTATTTTTTTGTAAAAGACCATGCTTGTAAAAGACCACATTACACATGGTCTCACAGGGGGTGTCTGACAACTTATACTCCCTCCATCTCTTTGCCTCCCTCCATCACACAGCTTGTAGCAATAGTGACCCCTTTTCCCTTACTGAACCTTACTGCAGAATCAGCAGGCAGAGGAGCCTTGAATCTCCTCTTGACCAACAGGTAGCCCCAGGCATAGTCACAGCTCTGGGCTCACCGAAGGCTGAGGCCTCTGCCCCCTCTTCTGGTCCTGCCTCCCACCCGCTGGTCACAGATACTCTCCAGCAGCAGCCCTGGGTGCAGGGTCCAGCTAGGCAGCCCGAGTTTGGGGTCAGGACCAGAAAGAGTAATGGTGTGGAGTCTGAAGTCAGTGTCTAGAGAGTGGGGAAAGCCATCTAGCGTCTAATATCCAGGAGCCCGAGTGATTAAGTTCTAGCCATGGCTGTACCTCCAGCTCCCCAAGGGACTGTGAGCAAGTCAGCTTTCCTCCCGAGCCTCGCTTTTCTTATCTGCAAAATGAGGGTCATAATTTCACCTCAAAGAATTGTTAAAATAGGCCAGGCACAGTGGCTGACACCTGTAATCCCAGCACTTTGGGAGGCCAAGACAGACGGATCACTTGAGGCCAGGAGTTCGAGACCAGCCTGGCCAACATGGTGAAACCTTGTCTCTACTGAAAATACAAAAATTAGCCAGGCATGCTGGCGCATGCCTGTAATCCCAGCTACTCGGGAGGCTGCGGCAGGAGAATTACTTGAATCCAGGAAGTGGAGGTTGCAGTGAGCCAAGATCACGCCATTGCACTCCAGCCTGGGCAACAAGAGCAAGACTCTGTCTCAAAAAAAAAAGGGAAAAAAGAATGGTTACAGAGGATGTGATTTATAAATGGCAAAGTGCTCACCTATAAAAGGGGTTATTATTATCCTTGTTGGGTGGGGGTGGGAGTGGGCTGGACATGGTAGAGGAAACCAGAAACCAGTGGTGACTTATACTCCCTACTCTCCCTCCCTCAATCCCTATGAAGGAAACAGCTACATGATTCAGCGCAAGGAGTGGGACTTATCTGAGTATAGTTACAAGGACCCAGAGGACCAAGGAAACCTCTATATTGGTGAGTACAGTAGTGGTAGTCCGTCGAGTGATAGAGGGGAAGGGGGCTTAGTCCCTGGTGGAAAGTTGAGGCCAGAGTGCAGTTGTGACTAATGGCATTTAGTTAAACTAGCACACATGGATTGACCAGCACCTGTATGCCAGGCCCTGTTCCAAGCTCCCAAGATGCAAAGTTCTTGCCTTCAGGATGCTCACAATCCAGTGACCAGGCAGAACCGGGGCTGGGACGGGCCATGGCTGCTGGCCATCTGGAGTCTACTTTCTTGCCCTACTTGGAATAGTGGGATAGAACATCATGGTGGGGGACAAGGGAGGGGATAGGGAGACGAGTCCAGAGTAGAAAGAGACAAAGTTGACTGGGACCTTGGTTGAACATCTTCCCTCTATTCCAGGGTACACGGTGCAGGTAGGCATCGCCATCCTGCACCCCAAAAACATCACCATCGTGACAGGTGCCCCACGGCACCGACATATGGGCGCAGTGTTCTTGCTGAGCCAGGAGGCAGGTGGAGACCTGCGGAGGAGGCAGGTGCTGGAGGGCTCGCAGGTGGGCGCCTATTTTGGCAGCGCCATTGCCCTGGCAGACCTGAACAACGATGGGTGAGAATCTAGGGACATCCTCTGGGGCCAGGGAGAGCAATGGGCGGGGGAAGGCTTACCTAAGCCAGGCGAGGGGAGCGGAGGATTTGCAGTTGTGCGGCTGTCTGCATGTTGTTTGCAGAGGTTTGCAGTCAGGCTTTATGGGAGTCTGAGCACCTGCACATGGCATTTGTGGGACCCCTGCATTTGCTTGTTTCTGCTTGGGATTTGTATGCTCCAGTGGATGTAGGTTGTTTGGGTTTGATTTGTGCCTGCATGGCGTCTCCATGACATATGCCTTCTATTTGGTGGGTCATATTGGCATCTCCATGTCCTTCCCATGCACATGTCCTTCCCACCCATGACCCACGGCCGGAAGAGCCATTTGCAGAGCCCTGTGCCCTGGCACAGTCACGCCTGTCAAACAAGAACTATGCTGCATATTGGAGGCTGACCTCACACTCCCATTTCCTTCTCCTCTCCTGTGTAGGTGGCAGGACCTCCTGGTGGGCGCCCCCTACTACTTTGAGAGGAAAGAGGAAGTAGGGGGTGCCGTCTATGTCTTCATGAACCAGGCGGGAACCTCCTTCCCTGCTCACCCCTCGCTCCTTCTTCATGGCCCCAGTGGCTCTGCCTTCGGCTTATCTGTGGCCAGCATTGGTGACATCAACCAGGATGGATTTCAGGGTATGAGCCAGCACCCCTCCCCCAGCACCTCTACTGACTGAGCACCAGCTGCACACCAGGCTTGACAGGGCCCACAGATGAGACAGGATGGGGCCGGACCTGGGGAGCTCGCAGCAGTACTAGAGAGAGGATGCACAGATGTGCAGAGGAAGCAACAGAGGCAAGCTCAGTGGGCCTCCTGGAGGAGCTTGCATGCTGCTGTGCAGCCAAGGCTGGGCTGAGAGTGCACAGCAGAGAACTGATGGGGCACAACACGGGTGTGGAAACTGGCCTGGTGTGCCCAAATCTAGTGGGTGTGGAGTGTTCACATCAGAGAGGAGGCTGGAGGGGGAGTGGGGTGGGGTGGGGTGAGGGTGGATGCTTTGAAAGCCAGGCAGAGTATGTTAGGGATTTATATTTGGGTAATGGTGATGGTGGGGTGATGGGGCATCCAGAGAAAGCTTTAGAGCAGGGATGTGATATACTAACTTCGTACCCTGAAGGATGATTCTGGAAGGGGTATGGAATGAGTGAGTGCAGGGGTGGAGAAAGGCCAGGGGAGTTAAGATCAAGAATGTAATATCTCAGGTGGGAGATGATAAGGAATGGGACAAGGTGGGAGCCCTGGATATAGGGGTCCTCATAAATGTTCTGTAGGACTTGGGGACCAATCGGACCTGGGGTATCAGGGACAGGGGCAGACCCAGGGCTGGAGTCAGTGCCATAGGGGCACCTGGCTTATCTGAAAGTCACTTCTCTGATAACCTCAGTTTCCCAGGACATAGCTGAGAGCCAAGAGGAAGGCAAGGGAGCCTCTGAAGACCCAAAATAGGTGCCAGAAAGTTCAGTCACCAGAGGCCAAGTGTGCACTGTGGAAGTAATTTGGTTTCGGCCTGGGACCTGCTTCCGCTCCCTTTACAGGGCTTACTAACAAGCTTGGCTTGCTGATTCCCTAGGCCTTATCTGATCCAAAGCTGCAAACTGGAAAGAGTTCAGTTTAAGAAGATAACCTAATACTTGGGGGTTATTTGTGGAGATAATGATTAGCACGTTAAAAGCCTTGACACCTTCAGTGAAGTTCACTGTAGTGTGGTTAAAATCCCAGCCCCTGCTGTGAGACAGTCCTGGGCTCAAATTTTCTCTTCTCTACACTCATTAGTTGTGCAACTCTGGGTTTTTGGAGTGTCTCCTCATCTATAAAGTGGGGGGACAGTAGTACCCACCCCACAGCATTCTGGTGAAAATTAAATGAATAGCTGGGTGTGGTGGTGTGTGCCTGTCCCAGCTACTCGGGAGGCTGAGGTGGGAGGATCACTTGATTCCAAGAGGTTGAGGCTGCAGTGAGCTATGACTGCACCACTGCACTCCAGCCTGGGTCACAGGTGAGACACTGTCTTTAAACACACACACACTGAATGCTTGACAACTATCTGGTAGAGTCACCTCTCATCTCCCGAACCTACTTTCCCACCCATGATAGGAGGAAGCTGGGCTCCAGATGGTCTGAGTGTTCATCCTGAGCTGCAGAGCTCTGCTCTGTCCCTGTTGCTCTGAGCACTGCCCATCAGTCAGGCCAAGATCAATTCTGTGCTGGGCTCTATGGCCTGGAGCAAAGAGTTAGGGAGACGTGGGGCCCAGAGTACCTGGGTGACCCTGTCTTGCCTTTTCTTCTGCAGATATTGCCGTGGGAGCTCCGTTTGAAGGCTTGGGCAAAGTGTACATCTATCACAGTAGCTCTAAGGGGCTCCTCAGACAGCCCCAGCAGGTACAGAGAGACGGGCATGGGTCTGCTGCCCCCACCAGCCGAGATGGGCCTTCCTTGCTTTCCTTCACCAACCCCTTCCCTGTAGCCCCCTGGGCCTTGCTCCCCAGAGCCTGCCCCCACCACTTTCCTCTGCCCCCAGGTAATCCACGGAGAGAAGCTGGGACTGCCTGGCTTGGCCACCTTCGGCTATTCCCTCAGTGGGCAGATGGATGTAGATGACAACTTCTACCCAGACCTTCTAGTGGGAAGCCTGTCAGACCACATTGTGCTGCTGCGGTGAGCCAGGAGGCCAGTGAATAAGGGTCTTTCTCTTCTTCATCTTTGTCTGCACAGATTCCCATCTGTGTCCATGTTTGCACTAGCTCCTTGGAAGCCTGGACCCCAACTCTGGCCTGGGGCAGGCAGGAGGCACTGATATCTGTCTGGCTCTGTTGTCTCTGCAGGGCCCGGCCCGTCATTAACATCGTCCACAAGACCTTGGTGGCCAGGCCAGCTGTGCTGGACCCCGCACTTTGCACGGCCACCTCTTGGTGAGATTGCTCTGCCCACCTACTCCTCATTTATTTATAGGCAGGCCAGGAGGGGCTGCAGCTCCCAAACCCCTCCCCTGGCCTCCTGACATCCCACCTTTAGAAATTTGATTCTTGGGGCCAGCATTTGCCCTCTCTACCCAACCTCATTAAAAAGCAAAATTCCTTGTAAGAGGTAATGGATGAAGTCGGGGGCAGTAGAGTGTAGTGGTTCAAGGTGGGAGCTCTGGACGGCCTGGTTCAAATCCCAGCTATGCCAGTGCAGTGGCGGGGATGGGCTCTGGGAAAGGGGATGCATTTAAGTGGATGGATATGGAGGAGAGTCTCCTCAGGTGAATTATTAATCCCTCTTAGGCTCAGATTTCTTGCTTGTAGAACAGAATTGATAATAACTGATTCACAGGGTTGTTGTGATAATTAAATGAGATAATATACAAAAAGTCCTTAGCACAGCACTGTGTATACCCTAAGTGCTCAAAAAATGTTAGTTGCTAAGAAAGTGACAGTAATGATGGCGATGACCCCGAGGTCTTTAAGTGAATGAGGATTTTGGATCAGAAGACAAAGGCAGACAGAGCAGGGAAATGGGGTGGTTGGTGCAAGGAGACCTGGACTGGGGATTGGCCGACCTAGGTTCAAGACTGGGCTGGGCCACCAACTGACTGAGGACTTCAGACAAGTCCTTCTGGGCCCTGGGCCTCAGTTTCCCCATTAGTGACCTCTAACCCTGTTTTCTTTGGCTCTAAGGGGAATGGAAGGGAAGGGGTCAGGGACACCACAGACCTGCTTTGTGGACTCCCCAGTTTTGTCCCTGCCTCTCTCCAGAAGGGCCTCGGTTTCCTTTTGCCCAGTACAGAGGCGAGAGCTAGGGCCTGGACGTGTGTGTCCCACTGTGACCCGCCCTCCTGTACATCCCTCCAACAGTGTGCAAGTGGAGCTGTGCTTTGCTTACAACCAGAGTGCCGGGAACCCCAACTACAGGCGAAACATCAGTGAGTGCTGGGGTGCAGCGTAAAAGGGGTACGCTCCCCTCTCCCCTTGCTGACCACCCTGTCTACCTGTAGCCCTGGCCTACACTCTGGAGGCTGACAGGGACCGCCGCCCGCCCCGGCTCCGCTTTGCCGGCAGTGAGTCCG